>NC_031784.1:6806780-7006883 GCF_001522545.3 Parus major | reverse complement strand
CGGACGCTGGGCCTTGCTGGGGGCTGGAGCGGCCTCGCCCGCGGGGTTGGAAGTTTGCGGCCACTCCGGGCACGTGTGGCCGCTCGGGCCGGCCCCTCCACCCGCCTTGGCCGTTCCCCGCCATGAGGAAGCCAGAGAAAACCGGGACGTTTGGGGTAGTCCTTCTCCCCGTTTCCTTCCTTTCTTCTCTTCCCGCCCCGGCCCGCTGGCCGGACCCCTCGTACCGCAGCAGTTGCCCACGTGCTTTATATCGCGGCAATGCGGGGTCGTGTCGTGATAACGGGATCCACGTTCTCGCACATGAATTGTGCGTTTCTCGTGGTCTGTGTAATGACTTGCTGAGGCGCAGAACGCATGATGAATTACCATGCGGGATGTGCTACTTACACACATGGATACAATGTATAAAAGTTTGGCTAACGTTTCTTTTCCTGTTTTTTGGAAACAGATGTGAAGTAACTCCTTTCTCGCTTTTTTTTTTCACGCTGGAACACTGGGGACGTAAAACTGGCAATAGCTTGTGTAACATTGTTGATACAATTGGATTTTATTTTGCACCATTTTTTACCTAATTTTCCCTCGCCCCCTCTTTTTTCTTTTGTTTACTATTTAGTAAAAAGAGACTGCTTTATTTCTGTTGCTTTATGCATACATGGTGTATACCTTCTCTGTAAAGGACATTGTGAATAGAGCCTGTAAGAGTGGACTCTTCCATTTGTAAAGTAAAAATATAATTTAAATGTCATCTATGTGTAGACTGTTTTTCCTTTCTGTTACTCAAGAAGCAACAAAAAAACATAACCCAAACCCAAATCAGTTTCCTTGACCTGAGATAGCTGTTGTGTGGCTTTGTTAAACTTGCATATGAATCTCCCTCCTAGTCTCCTGTGCTGAGTGCTTCTTAGCAGTCCATATGTATGAAGTACTAGAGATGCTTATCATTTACTTACTAGTCACATACTAAAAAACAGTCTTTAGCTTAATGAATCCTCTGGTAGGTTCCTAAACAACTTAAATAGGAAGTATTATTTTGGCTATTTACCTGTAACTTAACGTTCCTTGAGGAGTCTTCAAGCAAGAAACCTAAATTATTCCATGAGTGTTACAGCTGTGCCTCAAAATATCTTTGAGTGTGTTGATTGTGGGTGATTCTAATACATAAGTCAGAATGATAAACTAAGGATGCAGTGTGTCCTGTAAGATGGATTAGGTGGATGTTGTGTGGGGTTTTTTTTTCTAATTTTCCTATTAACAATAGGTTATTAGGCATTAAGAAGTAGAAGGGGTTTAGTAGCATAAAACACATTATGGAGGAAAAGTTAATTACTTTTAAAAGAAGAAATTACTTTTCCATAACCAAGAGCTATTACTCCAAGGCCAAGCCTCTGCACAATTCATAAGTGGTAGGATTAAAACACCTAGCACTGCGTGAGCATCTTTTTGTTTCTTAGTGTAACTGCACATTGACTTGAAAGTCATTCGTTTTCATATATAATCATATTTCTCTACTGTTTGGGATATTTCAGTTACTAAGATCTAGTTGCTGATAAGTCATAAATGTTTTAAACACAGATGTGAGTGCTTCAGGGTTTGGGTACATAGCAAGTTTGTGTTATCTTTTATTCTCCTCAGGAAGCACATGAGGAGCATGATACTTCTACTGAAAATGCAGATGATTCTAACCACGATCCTCAGTTTGAGCCCATAGTTTCTCTTCCAGAGCAAGAAATAAAAACTCTGGAAGAGGATGAGGAAGAACTCTTTAAGATGTGAGTAGAATATTTCTCGCTCTTATCTGAATGTTCATTAGGCTTAAACTTGACAGTGTTTATTAAAGCTGCATAACTTGCAGCAGTCTCTGTATGAAGGGGTAATCTGATTTGGTCTGCATGGTGGTGGCAGACATTGAGTAGGGAGTGATTGATGTTTCCCCAAGAAAATGGATTCTGGAACCATAGAAGGGAGCTGATACTGCAAATCTGGCTTTAGCATTGTTTGCATAAAAGACAACAGCTTAGGTAATGATTATTGAAATTGTAATCATGTGTGAATGTGAAGCAAGTGTCTTGGGAGGAGGGGAATGAGATGTACGTGGTGTTGCTGCCACACATCCCTGGTGAAGAGTAATGTACAAGGTACTGAAATAACAAAAGCAACAGCTGCAGTACAGTATTGGGGCATTTGTGGCAGTTCCTGTACGTTGTCTTCAACACAGTTCATCCTTAGATTACGCTTATTGTCAGATCAGGATGGCTTGATCTGCCTGAAGAAAAAAATGTAGTCTAAAGGCTTAAGAGCATTTTGAATTTGGTCCCTGATGTGCTTGCTTTAAATAGGTTAAAAAAATTCTGCTTTTACTTAATAACAGAATGGTATTGCTCATCTGGAAGAGAGGTGATGGTCAGTTTCTAACAGGTAGTGTGGTGAACACTGGCTATAGCAAAACTTGTTAATTAGCTATGTGAATTTAAAAGGTTACCTACACCAAATATGTTCATCATCCCCTAAGAGTATCCAGAACCCATTGAATTTTAGTACAGTTATTACATAATTCCTAATATGTAAGATTTGAATTTATTATATCAGTTTCTGAATGTGTATATTGAAGTAGAACAGGGGATCTTATTAAAGAAATTGTTTTCTTCTTGTGTGTGTCTTTTATAAAGAACTGTGCTGTTCGGTCAGGTGTGGTGTTTTAATAAATGTTTTAGTACATGCAGGCTAATTAAATTTTCTGTTCTTCAAGGCGAGCAAAGCTCTTCCGGTTTGCATCTGAGAATGACCTTCCAGAATGGAAAGAACGAGGAACTGGTGATGTGAAACTCTTGAAACACAAGGAGAAGGGAACAATTCGCCTCCTCATGCGGAGGGATAAAACCCTAAAAATCTGTGCAAACCATTACAGTATGTTATACATTGCTAAACTTATTCTTGATTTAAAAAATAAGATGGTAGAATTTTAGTATGGTTGTCTCTTGCTCTTCATACAAGGCATACAGGCATCAAAAAACATGGGGGGTTAATTGTATTAATGGAAGGAAGCTGGAGATTTTTTCCTTCAGAGTCTGATAGTGCTGTAAGGCTAACTAAAGTCACTTTAAAATTTAGCTGTGATAGACAGGCATTATGTGATTGCTTCCAGTGTGTGTGTGTGTGTGATTTTAATGATTAATACAGTGTAGAACATGTAAGCCTTAATACTGTTTGGAATAAGAATAAGAATTTAATATATGCTGGCTTGCTCTTGTAAAACCATGATGTAATAGTTTACTACTTTGAGCTAAATGTTAGAATTTCCAAAACCAATCCTTAACTATCAGAAAACAAGAGACTGAGGTGCTAAAAATCTGAGTCTGCCTTTCTCTGCTTGTGAAATAAACTGAAATGAACATGTTATATTGGGCTGACTCATTCAAAAAAGAATCCTCTTTGAATTAAAAAAAAACATGAAAGAGCAAGACAGACTTGAGAAAGTCAGCACATCTTGAAACAAGTAGACCAATTGGGTAATACTTTGCTTGCTTTGGTGATATTCAAATATTTATATGAGGAATCTGTAGTGTTCTGTGGAGTTAAACTACGTTTAGATAACTTGAAATAAGAAGTAGCTTAATGCAAACCTCAATAATGCTGCTAACCAGGAGGAATAAACCTTTTGTTTAGGGAAATAATTGTTGCACATAGCAAAACAGAATCGATGAATTTATAGTATTCATGTCAAAAGTTGTTTAGGTTTTTTTTCCTGAAAAAGATGCTCTCCATATAGATTTGTTTATTGAATTTATGCTGACTCACAGTCAGACAAAAGAACTCTCTTTGTTTTTGCAAAGCATTAAATGGAGCAAAATGTATTTTGATCTCTAGATGTTAAAAATGCAGGGAAGGGACTCTTCAGATTTCTCCTGAACTAGACAGGGCCCAAGGAGAAAAAAAGCCCTGCTTACACTTTGCATGTCTGTAATGTAAAAAGTCTTAAGGTACTGTGGGAAGTAACATTTTTACTTCTCCAGTCAGCCAGGTGAGGTAATTGTAGTGTCTTGGAGAGACAGGGCTCCACATACTGGGAGGGAACAAACAGATGGAAAAGAAGCTGTTTACACTTTGCGGCACTGCAGAAATCTGTATTGTCTTGTAGTACAGCTTTAAACTGATGGGAAAGGTAATTAACTTGATGACTAATTGAAGGAATAATGCTTTTTAAAATTAATTTTGGTAGTAGTTTTGGTGTGCAGAAGAATGAGTGTTGTTTGTCTGGATGCCTATTCCTCCTGCATAATTTGTCTGTACTTCAGAGCTGTGCTCAGTGACTGCATCTCTTAATATCACAGTCATCTGTTTTAAGCAAAAATTGAATCCAGCTCTTTTTCCTAACAGTAATGAATCCAGCATCCTCTCACACTGTAATGGCCTTGCATGATTTTATTTGACAATGTAAGGAAAAGTATATATGAACACCACTGTCTTGTATTTATCCCAAAGTAATTCTGTGTCAAGTGCTTTATGTAAGCATCGCAGCCTGTTGTCACTGAGATTTATGGAGGCTGGTGTGGAAAGTGTTTGCTGTTGTGCTGTGTACATCTTTTAATGCTTTCCTTTCAGTCACACCCTTAATGGAGCTGAAGCCTAATGCTGGAAGCGACAGGGCATGGGTCTGGAACACACATGCTGACTTTGCAGATGAGAGCCCCAAGCCTGAACTTCTGGCAATCCGATTTCTAAACGCAGAGAGTGAGTGGACTGGCCCTGAACTTATACTGATTGTAAACTGTTGTTTCCCTGCTTGTATAAATGCTGCTCTAAACCATTATTGGAGATGCACCCCTGCATGGTAGTGTTAGCTAATTAATTCTTTATCTGAGAGAAGTCTGTTAATCATTTAACCATATCTGTTTACAAACAGTGTAGTAATTAAATCTGCAGTAATATTTGTACAGTTTCTGCCCTAGGCATTTTTTTAACCTAAGCCATTTCATGTAAGTGCAATCCCAATTAGAATAAAACTAAAGGCAGTTAAGAGACTCACTTGCAGCTCACTTTCATATAATTCTGGTGCTCAGTTGTAGTTAAGATTAGATTTTTGCATTAGAAACAAGGAAATCCTGACCTGATACTTCTGGTCTGTCTGCATTAGGAGAACATCTGGGTTGGTTTTTCTTTTTTTAATGAAGTATGTAGTTTCTTCTTTGTTTTGACTAAATGGAACCCTCAGTGCAAAATTCCAGTCATACCCATCATGTTAGTGGATTTTGTAGGTGACTACACCAACTACCAGAAAAGTAACTCTAGTAGTGGATCAACTAGGATTAAATGAAATAAGTGTTTGGAGGCAGAGGTTTATGTTTTGTTTTGTTGTTGGTTTTGTTTTGTTTTTTTCAAAGAAACAAAATAAAAAAGTGTTGTATTCTTTGCTTTACAATTTGCCAAACAAGTTTAGTATGTTAGCCTCCTTTTCTCATTACATACTAGATGGATCTTAAGGTGGTTATATATTTTAAAACTTAATGGATTTGGCTACATCAGGAAAGAACTTAGTATATCTTGCCTTTCTCCTTTGCCTTCAGTCTCCAGTGTTATTTTGTTTAGCCAAATAAACCTTTCTGGTCCTCCTGACTAGTGCTTGCTTCATGATCAAGTAGGAAATGAAAGGGTAACTACTTGCTCATCTCTGAAAAGTCTTCCCCCCTTTCTGAGAAGCTGCTCAGCTTGTTGAATGGTCTGTCTTGAGGGAGTAGGCCTTTCTTCCTGTTCGCCCTTTGCAGTACGGACTAAGCAACTGACAGGTGAACAGACATAAGTTTGACCTTGGGGTGTCTCTGCTGTTTGAGATGCTTGAAAAGGAATTGATACAAACACTTCCTGGACTAGTTACAAAGTGCCTTCAGAATTCCTGTGGACCAACAGTGACCTCCTGTGGTCAGCCAGACCAGCCTGGGATACCAGGCTAGTAGCACCTTGGTTATTCTGGTGTCAGGAAGATCCTTGCCCAATCCCTTGTTGCTTTTATTACTTGTGTAGAGACGTTATTGAAATTTGATCAGCTGCTTGGAATGGTTGTTGAATTGAGTGGTGGCTTAGACCAGAAGGTAATGAAGATTATGCGTTGTTGGCTCTTGCAGTGAGGAATAACCCTCACTGGTTACAGTGAGGTACAGAGTCTGAATGCTGTACTGGTAAAACAGGCATTATCTTCCTTTGCTGATGCCAAGAGCCCCCAGTTGTGGTCAGGTTGTGGAAGACTCTTAGGGTGTAACACAGCTGGCAAAAATAGCAGTTCAAAGCTAATTTTCAGTCTTTTGCATACAGATAGTTCTATTACCAGTCTCTGACATCATATTCCTATTCCTTTAGGCTACAGACAGCTGGGAGTAGCAATAACTACAAAACAGCTCCTGCTGGCATTACATTTTGAATATTTTGCAAAATAAGCTGCTTCAGTAAACTTGCTGAAGAAGATGAATTGCTTTTGCACAAAGATGTGATTGAAGAATTTTGCATCTTGTATGATTTACTAGATTACTTCATAAGTCCCTAGAAATTTTGTTTACACAAAGCTTCTCCTGGGGTATCTTTCTTCAAGATTAGAAGTATTCAATGTTGTGAGGCGGGAAAAATAATGAAAAAAATATTTTATGTTCACTGAAACAGATGCACAGAAATTCAAGGCGAAATTTGAAGAATGCAGGAATGAAGTAGGCAAGACAGCAAAGAAAGGTAAGGTAGTCTCAGTGTACTTGGTGCCACATTTCTGAGCTGTGTGAGTGGTTACAGTACCCTGGTGTGTTGTGTTCCAGCAGACTCACTCTGTGCTGAACTGCAGCCTTCAGTTCAGGTGCTTTTCTGTCTGCGAGAGTAAGAGCTCACAGGAGTGACAATGGCCTTCTTTCCTGTGGAAGGCTGTTACAGTTGCTGTTGGGACATGGCTGCTTTGGAAAGGCTGCCAAGGAAATATTTATGGCTTAGAGTAAACAAATGAACTGTGAACACTGCAACCACAGTGCTCTTTCTCCCTTCCAGGTCCCTTTCCCAAATTTCACAAATGTATAATCATGCAAGTACGATATTTAATGTTTTTTACAGTTATTAGTCTGTGTGAGGTTGTTCACAAGTCTCTAATAGATTATTGCACCTCCCTTTAGAACTGCCTTTGTGACGAGGTATCTCACTATGTAAATAAAATAAACATTTTTATCTTTCTTAAGTACAGACTACCAGTGCTCTGCAGTCAGCATTCTTCAAGATATTTAGATTGGAGTTTTCCAGTCATAGGAATTCCCTTGCCCCAATTTCAAACTGGGGAACTTGACTTTGCTTTTTTTGGTTAAGATGACAAGAAACGAAGGACTTCTCTGGATACTTTATTGGTAGCAGCACAGCTGGCCAGATGTTACACAGTCCTCAGTCCTTGTGATTAAGCCCTTGTGTAGTGATTAACGTATACAAGTGGTGTTTCTTGAATTCTGATATCTGAAGTTATTTCCAGAGGAACAGAAATGGAATGAGTCACTCCAGTGGTCAGTGAAGAATATCTCCCCACCCCCTTCACCCTCTACTTCTTTACTCTTTCTAACAGGAAAATCCATTACTGCCTGTATGTAATACTTTTCCTAACCAATCTTTCAGCAGGCACAGACAAAAATGATAGTGCTGATAAAGTTGCTGAAAAACTAGAAGAGCTTTCTGTAAAGGAAGAGAGCAGAGAATCTGAGAAGAAAGAGACCAAGGAAAAAACTGAAGAAAAGCAATAAAATCATCCTGGGCCTTGCCGTTTTTCCTTTACACTATTTTTTTTTTTTTTAGGTTTTTTGGTTTTTTTGTTTTTCATTTTTACAAGGGACTTTATATGGAACTGAATTCAACATTCACATTGTTTTTTTCTAAGCTTTTGCCCTTTGGAAGGTGTCTTCAGAAAAATTCATTCCCCTGTCATGAAAATGTACTGTGCTAACATTCTTTTCCATAGTGGAAACACTTATTTATAGTCATCCAAAAGAGTGAATAAAACAAACTTGAAAACAGCATCAGGGGACAGAACTGAGTTTTCTGTATACTGTAAAGGCTTATGAATACACTTGTTTAGTTGAGCTACATATCATCATTCCTGTGGATTAAGTAGGTTAACAGACTTTGTCAGGAGGGAAGATTAGGATTGTATTTGTGTTTCTTATATGGCTTCTAAACTGTAATCTAACAGACCTTTCACACCTGCTGCTGTGTGTACCTGACCAGGGAATGTGCCTGTGCTTCTTGAAATGCAGCAGACTTCTGGAATCAGCCAATTAGAGCATTCCTGGCACGCTGCTGCTGCTGATCCATCAGACAGTGAAATTAAAGATGGGGGACAAAATTTATTATGTCAGATTTGAGAAGCATTTTCCTCTCACAAAACAAAATCTGTGCTTCCCTCCCCCCCCCCCAAATTTGTTAATAGTACAAAGGCTTGATTCTAGCAGAAAGTTCCTCCTGTTGACACAGATCTTCCATGGTGCTGCTTGCTGACTGAAGGCAGCAGCAGCAGCAGCAGCAGCCTGTTACACTGAGGTGTGTGCAAAGGAATCCGAGCTGTTTGAGTACCTTCCTGTGAGATTCCCCTTGCCTTTTTTCCCAGGGCTTTGGAGCTCATGTTTTTTACAAACTGGAGGAGTTTTGAACTTCTCAGATGTTTGGTAGGGAGGCTGTCCCTCTTGGAGAGCAGCAGGCTGGAATTCACTTTGGAACAGTCAATTGTTGTGCACATGCCTGAGGGACACCCTCCTTGCCAGAATGGGCAAATTGGTCAAATCTCTTCCCTGCAAATGTTTTCTGTTTACCCAGTTTCAAATTAGTGGTAGAGAGTAAGAAAAAAAACATAGTAAGCAATAAAATCAACACAATTAAGTCTGATAGATAAATTGAATTTTGTTGTTAAAGACTAATACAAGGATTGTGTTAGGATAGAGATGAAATTTTTATAATAGTTTCGAAAATAATTATGAAAACTGGACAAAACTTGCTAAACTGTAAGACTGAATGATGTTAACATGGGATAGCAAGACCTTTTTGTTTTCATAAAGAGGCTTTTAACTCAGGTTCTGCACTCTACCTGAGAAAAATATATTTTTTAAAAATAAATCAAGTCTTTCTTCTTAGCACTGCCTTTTGATGCTACAGTGAACAAGTCTTAAATCTGGAACTGTAATTAAGGTACTCACTTTATTCACACAAAATAATTCCTTTGGTGTTTTGCACATTCCCCTTCAACTACAGCAGATATCAGAAGTCTGTTAATTAACAAAGATGGTTGAAAGGCAAAATAAAATGCTCTTTAGTGTTTCTGGTTTGGAAATAACATGACAAAGCTATTTTGAAGTATTTAACATTTGAATGTAAAAGCCAAATCTTTATCCATGAATCACTGTAAATGATCTGATAATGTCAAACTGTGTCTAAATTGATAGAAATTACTTAAAAATTTCAAAATAAACTTAAATTTTCATTTAAAGGATTTGCTTTTTATTTTGAGAACTCTTATTGGGAATGCATTTTTGGTCTGCAGGGGCAAAGCGATGAAGGCAGCAAAATGGGCGAGTTGCATTTCACTGTCAAACATTGTACAGAAGGGGGGACAGCACCTGAACAACTTAATTTGTCTTAATATTAGTTATTGATGACTCCTGCTTAATGTCATTGCCCTCTCCTCCTCTTACTTCAGCATCCTTAAATGACTCCAAGACATTTCCATTCCTGTTCAGGTTAACTGATCTGTGTTGACGGTTCATGGATTGCAACCATCCTTGCAAGTCTGCAGTCTCAAAGAGCAAAGTTAAAAGAGACCACTCAGTAAAATAATTTCTCTGGGTAACATTTGGCTGAAGAATGTTTTAGTCCTCTAAACCAAAGGATGGTCATTCAATGTTCTGGTCACTTTAGCTGTTCTACACATTAAAAAGCAGTAAGTATTTTTAAAATTATCTCAGTGAAATAAGGCTTGCTTTTTGTGCAAGTCATTCTAATGATTAAACTCTCCAATAGGTAAAGTAGACTGCCAGGTGAAGGTTTTTAAAAAGTTCTAATCCATTTTTTTTAAAGAAGGAAAATACAACAAGGTTAATAAAGCATTGTTGGGTGCTAAAGTCTGCAATTCATACAGTTTTTCTGCTTGCTTCAGGTTTAGAAAGATGCTATATAGCCAGGCTTGGTGATCCAGCCCTTGGTGGTACAAATGGTTTTGTATGAGCTGAATGGATGAATGTCTGAGGACTCCTGAGTGATGCTTTCAACTTAAAAATTATTACATTTTGACAAGCATCTAAATAATATCTTCTTAACAGCCAGTTCAGGTCTTAAAGAAGTCTACTTATAGAAATTAATTCAAAGTAGTTCTCTCTAGATCCCATGTTGTTTTGAAGACTACGCTAATCTGTGGGGGTATTTTTTCTCCAGGAGTAAGTTTACATTAGTATACTAATATATAATAGTAAATGTCTCATTCACAAATTGCAAATGCTCCCAGCTTGTTGTGTTTTAATACTGTGTTGAGGGTTTTTTTCCTGTGTAATAAGCAATCACAGGACTCACTTTGTGTATCAAACACAAATTCTCAGTGATACCAAAACCTCAGAAAATTAAAATTCTTCTCAACACTATGCAGATAAGACAGTATTGCAAATTCTTAATTTTGAAGCAACATGCTCAAGGAATACCTGTGTGTAAAGGGAAAAAAAATATGAGCCTGAGTAGTTCTTCAGATTTTGTTGCTAAGTGTTATTAACAGTTTGAGTGTTGTGTCCTCTGGTGGATTTTGTGTGTGGCTCATGATGAGTTGTGCTGAACTCTGACATCCCTCAGCAGTGCTGGGCCTTGAGCTGCTCAGTGCATTCCTTCACATAAATCAGTGAAAAACTTTAATGTTACTAGAAACCTTCCTCTAAAGAAAGAGAATCAGAGTTCAGAAAACTATGCTTGACACCTTAGTAATATTAAATTGCACCTATTTGAGTAGAAATGGAGACAATGGTGGAGATTCCATTATAAACTGCCCTACTGGGGTTTGATCTGTACAAATTGCCATTGGATTTCAGTGCCAAGTCCTTAAACAGTGGCTGATTATTTAAACAACTCCAAACCTCTCAATGAACTTCCCATTGCTGTTAGTATTTACTCCCTCCTGTTCCCAGGACATCCATCTGTCTGGCTGCTTCAGGTTGTTTCTAGCAAGCTGTATTTTCTGAGGTGTCCATGACAAGCCAATGTTTTAATTTTGATGAGCCAAACTAATTTCAAAGTGTTTTTACATTGCTGAGGTCTTGTGTAAACTTACACTAGTTCAATGAAGCGAGTATATAAATGTGTATAAAGGATTTTATTCTATTATGGTTTATTTAGGATCTACTAGATGTGTATAAGAGACAGGTATATAAATGTGTATAAAGGATTTTATTCTATTATGGTTTATTTAGGATCTACTTTAAAGGTCCTCCTAATTAGACATAATTAGGATTATGTCCTAATTATTACTCTTTAAAATAGAAAGAAGAGGAATTACCAGTTTTTTACCAACCTTAACTAAATCTTTGACAATGTATCATTTTCAGAGTAAAGAGCTAAGGAAAACTTAACTGCAGCAGATCAGAATTACTTTGCTTGAGGAAGAAAAGTTGAAGTAATGAGCTGTAGAGTGGATTCTACATGTAAGTGATTTCTCAGATTAGTTCATGTGAAAACAAGGTGTTTCTCAAGCAGCTTGTGCAAGTAAGAATAAGGAAATAAATATTGAGAAGGTTGTGAAAACTGAAAAGCACAGGAGGAAAAATCTTCCTAATATTTAAGAGCTAAGTAGTGTTAGTATCTACAGCTATGCATCAGATTTATGGACACTATATTTTTGTAATATGTAAATTTAGGTATGGAATATCTTTGTCACTTAAGTCACATTAGACACCAACCACTGACTTAAGACCTGGTCATATTTGTAAGACCTATCAAACTAGTTTGCTGTAGTCTCCTAGTGAAAACACAACCTATATCAGATCCATAAATAAATTATATTTGTAGAAATGCACTTTTTCAAGCATTAATACTGCAGGTAATGTTTGTGGGGTGTATTATCTGTTACACCAATATAATGTTTTAAGTAGAAAGAACATGCTAGCACAAATCTGGATTAGCTGTTACATACAGCAAACTTTCATTTTGTGGAATGTGTCTGACTGCTACAAGTATTTAATCAACTTCATAGTCTTAAGTATGTTTCCAGCTTTCAAACTGGAACAGTCCAGCTCATTGTTTATCAATCTTGACTACAAAATTATATCAGCTGGATCACTGTATTGTAGATATGAACTGTTGTATCAAGATGTGTAATTTATTTACAACCCTAAGAGAGAAGCTCTTGCCTATTCATATTGTGCTGGCTGGCCTAATTTCAAATAGTTTAAATTTCATCATTTTCTAATGCTTTTCTTCCATAAAAGCAATTATGGCTATTGTAAACATCAACAAAAATGGATTGGACATTAAAATGACTGAATATTTTGTTTGCTTGGAGGCTATTTATCAAGACTATTCTAACAGGTATAATTGAAGTTACATTGCTTTATATAAATAGTCTTTATCAGTTTTAACATCTTGTTGGCTGGTTTGTGAACACTGTTGGCCTGCAGAGTTTCAGCAGCATAATTTAGAGTGATACTTCATTTAGAGGAGGAGAATTGCACTTAACTAATGGTTTTAAACAGGATGGTTAGTGAATCTTTAAAACTGCTCAGAGGTCTATCTCATTCTGGTGTAAGTAGTTTTTTGTGGAGAACATTTAGGAATCAGTCTGCAGAGTTTCATAGTAAATGCAACTTGACATGCCCCATCACTGCTGTTGGGAAATATACCAGATCTGTTCTGAGCAAATGTCATCCCATGAAAAATATCCGTTGGAATCATCTAGAAAATGTTGTTATAAATCTGTTACAGCTACTGAGAAATCATTATTAGGCAATAATTTCTTGATTTATCTGGTAAGAAATAAACAACTAAATGAAAATTGTTATATTGAAGTTCCAGTGGGTAACTTACTAGGCCTGGCTTGAACCCAGAACTGTCTGGCTCTTGCTTGGACTTTTGGCAGCACTGTGTAGCACAAGATGATCCATGTGTCTCTGTTCTGAGCACTGTAAATTTGAGGGGAAAACCAGCTTTTATTAAACAACGAATTAGTTATCGCTGAGGGTTCTCCCAGTGACCCTGAGCAGTTTGCAGGTCACCAGTACTAAGAAAAGTATAATTATTGTGGTCACTGTTTAATGACAACAGCAAATTTGAGCTAGGAGCTAACTTGCAAGTGACCACTAAAATATTGCAGGGATATTCAGTACTTTCAACAGTGCAAAATAAAAGAACTTTCTTAATCACGTAGCTAAGATTTCCAGCTAAAATTAGTGCTGTGACTTGATATGAAAATTGCATGGCTTTTAGGCTTTCTTGATTCTTGCTCTGTTATGAGTCTCCTTTCATCTTACCAGCTCTGAGAGGGGTACTCTGCCATGTGGCTCCAACACAGCTTCTGTGGTTGGCCCTTCCTCCTTTGGGGTAAAACCTCAGAGTAAAATCTTGCAAGAAGACATGCAATTACTAGCCATGCTCTGCCAGATTATTTTTAGATTGTTCTTTGTAGCTGTGTTTGTTCTTTGTCATTAAATCTTTCCCTAACTCATGCTGCCATTGCTGTTTACTCCAGTGCTGCCAAAACCTTCTGGCACACTAATAAGGTAGTGTGAATCCAGAAACAGTCCTTGAAATAAAGGTGTTCCAGAAGAGCAATTCTGAAACAAGCCTGTTCTGCTTTAGTCAAGTCCTCCTCAGACATCCTTAGTGTTTGACAGGTAAAGTCATCTGACTGCTTTAAATATACTTGGCTTGTAATAATATGATGGAGTGTTGCTCAGCAGTGCTTTGTGCTGGCTTGAAAACAGAGCATTCTTTAGAACTGGAGTGTTAGTGGGAAGGAAATGAGGTGAACTGTGGGAACTGTTGGACACAAAATTACAGAAAATTATTGCTTTCTGATAGGTAATCTACAATGTGCACCAGAAAAAAAGTAATCCCAAAGCCCAATTCAGCATAACACTGTAGTCTTGTGACATGGAATGTCTCAGCCCTCTTTTGGAAATGCTGGTTCTGCACAACTGCACAGCACAGGTGTCATCATCCACAAAATGATTGTGCAGCCCAAACCAGGCTGGCACTGTGATCTTCAAGATAAGTTCAGTTTGGAGATGCACCTCTTCTTGTTGCTATGTAAGGTACAATTCTTTGTGTCCTGATAACTTACATTTATCTTTAGTCTCCCTCTAGAGAAGTGCTGTGTGATTGGGTTATTAAAAAAAGCCAAAGTTGCTTGCTGTTGAGAGCCTCCTTTCAGAACAGGAATGGCTTGAAAGATTGGCCCAACAAATGGGGGCTGATGCAGAGAAATTCGATCAGCATCAGTGTGTCAGGGTGATGAAGGGAAAACCATTCTGAAGAGTGGAATGAGCAGAAGTGCTGAATCCTCCCCACTTTCAAAGCTGTCTTTGAGAAACAGACTTTCTAGAGAGGAAAGAATCCTTAGGGGAAAATACAATTGAAAATAATTAGGTGCAGAGGAGGCATAGTCTCTTTAAGAATAACTCTGCAATTCACAAGAGGCAATGTTACTGTCCCAGAAAAGCTTCATCTTTAAAAATAATGAAATTTAAATAAATCATCGAATTCCAGATATGTATCTGGAAACTTGCAGGTCCATGCTAAAAATGCAGCTATTACTGTCACCTGGGGGAGAACTTCTTTACTATTTTTCAAGACTTAAAAAATGCATTTGAGTAAATCTCATACATCCATTGCAGGATGCTGACCAAACTTCATAAACAGTCTATAGTGCTACTTAGGATAACATTTTCTAGATTAAAATAAAAATATCCCTGGAAAATTATTTAGATTTCTGTTTGCAACTTAAATTCTTCACCCAGACTGTTGCTTGAGTGGGAGGGAGGATGATTAAACTGATGTAAGTGATGAAGTCTCTGCTTTTGTCAAGTAAATGATGCTAAACTTGTGGCCCAGAGCATTAGGTGTGCTCCTCAAATGCATCTGCCAGCTCAGTTTTGTTGAAAAGGGACCCAGCTCCTTGGAGGCCACTCAGCAATACACATCAGTCTTGGTAAGTGAAGGTGCTGGAGAGATTTTCTTCCCAGGTGTGCCTTTGATCTGCTTTAACATGCTCATGTAGCTGCACCTGAAGCCTTTCAACCTTGTATGCAGAGTCTGGTTCTGTGTAAAATTTGTTGACCTTTTGATTAGTTACAAGGGCTTGAGAATAATTAATTCCAATAAACTGGCATAAGTAGTGAAGCATAGGAAACAGTCCACCAAGCATGCAAAAATAACTAACTTTAGGTAGATGTTTTCCTTCCTGTTCCTTAAAAAAATCTAAGTCTGGAGATGATTTTAAGTTGCCTTGTGGCTTTAGTCCCTCTGGATAAGACTTTTTTTTTTAGCAGGGCAGTTGCTAGCAAAAGCTGAGATTTCACATAGCCATATGTCCTCAGGCTGGAACTTGCTGGCTTTGCTTTTGTTAAAGCTGATACTCAAAAACTTGGTTTTTGTTTCGTTTGTGGTTGTGCGGGTATTTTTTTGCTAACTGCAAAGCTGAGGACCCTTACAGATTTTTGGTTGGGTTTTACTTGTTCTGTTCTTAAAGACTTCTAGGACTGTGGAATTAATCAAGTCTCTTAAAATGATAAATGTCCTTTCTGAACAGCACTGCAGTGTATGCCTTCTAGGGCAAGCTTGCTTTTAAGAACACACAGCAGTTGCTGCAAATGTGGCTTTTGTATTAGGTAGGGGTTACTTTATCTGCATGTTGGCAGCTGCAGAAGAGGGATTAGCTGAGAAAGAAAGCAGGAGGGAGGGAGCAAAATGTATGCAGCTCCTGGTCTTGACTTCTAAACTTCCAAGTGGCCTTGAACCCTTCTTCCCATCGGAGGGTTTCCTTGAGACAGGCGAGCTGCTGGGTGGTGCCCCCGGGTGTGAACAGAGGAGCCATTCTCACACTGCTCTTGGGAAAACTGATTCGGTGAACTTTCTGTTGTTACCTTAAATTACCTCTTCTGTCTGCCTCCTGATGCTAACGGATAGATTTTAAAAGAACAGAGTATAGTGTAATTTCAGTTATGTTTGCACTCAGTTACAGACCTTGGAATCAACTGAATTTGGCTGAGTGCAGCAATTCCCTTAATACTGTGACTCTGGGTGTAGCAGAATGAAAAGAAGGGTTTATTCCCCGAGCGAGCACGGCAGGACTGGCGTGCAGCTGGCCCTGTCCTGCAGAGCCCGGCTCGGAGCCGCTCCCTGCGCGGACCCGCAGCGCTCCGCGGCTGCTGCGGCGGTGCCGCGTCCGCAACCCCCTCTAGAGCCCCGCTCTTCAGGGAGCTGCTACGGGAGCTTCATCCTCCCACACAGCGCCCTGTGGAGCTCAGTGCATTGCCATTTTTCTTTTAGGGGTGGGTGAGGGGGTGTCTTGTAGAAAGGATAGAATTGGGGGCCCCCGTCCGCAGGGTCTGCCCCGCTGCGGGAGGCCCGAGCAGCCGCGTCTCGACCGCCCTTCGGCGGGGTTGTGCTGGCTGCAAGCCCCGCTCCCTCTCCCCGCAGCGCTACCTTAAGGGGCTGGTTGACATCAGCCGAGTGGGCTGGGCGGTGTGGGTGGGATTTCCTGTGCTGGAGGTCAGCTGCTCCCGTCCCTCTCCCGTCCCTCCCAGCCGCCCGGGTCCCGCTCTCCCCGCGCCGGAGGGACCCGCATCCTCCCGGCTCCCTCCTCTCGGGTTGGATTTACATAGTGATGTGTAAACTACAGGATGCCCAGCAGCACTGGAAAGAGGTTTAAACCTACGAAATACATCCCGGTCTCCACAGCAGCTGCCTTATTAGTGGGTTCGACTACTTTATTTTTTGTTTTCACGTAAGTACCGCTCTGGCGGAGGGGGGGGCCGGGCTGGGGCCGCCCGGCCCGGCGGGGGGAGGCGGCTGGGCTTGACAGTCCTCCAGGCCCTGCCGCTGCTGGTCCCGCTCCCCGCCTGCCTCCTGCTATCCCTGCCCGGCTTTGGTTTGCAGAGGCTCACCATCTCTCCCTATCATAAAATGTGCCTGACAGTCAGATCCACCATTTCACGGCACGTAAAAACCCATCAGTCTCCCGCAGCTGCCGGCTGTGTGCATCAGAGATGCCCGAGCCCCGCAGCCGCTCTGCCCGTCTGTGCAGGGCTGGTGTGCGGGAGAGAAATGCAGCCCCGGCCGCCCCGCTGCCGGCAGGCGTGCATCCAGCCCGTGGCGGGTCTGTGCTCCGGGAGGGAGAGCCGGCCTCTCCCGTCAGTCTCTCGCGGGTCTCAGGGTTTATCCGGCACAGCCTTTTCAAGTGGAAAGAATCCTATTCTAAGCATTACCGATTTTACATGTTTTTATGTAACTGTTCCTGAAAGCTTGAGGAGCTGATGAACAAATCTACATTTGCTTGAAGGAAAGATGAGGAAACTTTTCCCCTCTCTGTTTCTTCTTCTCTCGTTCCCTTCTCCCTTAAATGCAGAATGGAGCTGTGGCTGTCGGCTTGCAGCTCTCCTGTAGTTATATTAATATGTGAGTGCTGTAGTGCTTCGGCTGTTTCCATACGCTCGAGTTCTGTAGCTCGCTAACCCTTCCTGTGCGGGGGTAGCGGCACCCTCCCTGCAGAGGTGTCCGTGTTTCCAGAGATGCTACAGAACTGTGCTCTAAAAGGAGCGTTGACTAAGCTGCCTTTAGGAAGGTAAAAACATGGCTATTGCATATTAAGATTTATTGTTTCACTTATTTTGGAACTCTGTTTTCCTTGTTTTGCCGTTGCTATTTTTTAACCGAGCTCAGTGAAGCTGTTGGAAGCAGAAGGCTCTATAGGAGTGGGAGTATGTGTCTGTGTCATTATCTTTTGTGGTTTGGCTGTGATATGATTCTCGATGTTTCAAAATGCTCATCACTGGTCTGGTAATCTCAATGTAGGATTTGAGAATAAAGTGTAAATGTTGTTTTGTCTAACAGTTTCTTAAATCAGAACAGATTTTGACACTGAGTTTTGCTCTTGACTTAATGTGCGTTGATTTTTCCTTGCTTGTTTTCAGTGCATTTGATATGAAATACGGATAAATCCTTTCAGGATATTACACTGTCTCAAGAACTGGTCAAGTCTCAAGAGCCAATACAAGTATCAGCCTATCATTCATCATTTGGGCATCTAATTATAATCTGGAGCTCACAGGCAAAAACAAGACAGAAGTTGGTTTTTGTGATGAGTTTGGTGGTGAACTAGAGTGGTGAATATGAAAGAGTAAAAAAAAATGCAGCCTTAATACCAGCATTTATTTTTCTGTCTGCTTGAGGAATGCATGTATGCTAAGGTTGTTTTGGAAGCTGTATGTTTGTTTTCATATGATACTTCCCATGTAGAGCTGCAAATTGCTTAGTGATGTAAGACTTTCCTGGTAACACAGTTGTTGTTGAAACATCCTTTTGGCAGCAGGTCATCAAATGAGATGTTCGTTTTATAATTTGTACGGAAGAAGCAATTGCCTTTAATTTATTACTGAATCTGAAACTTCACTCTGCTCCCTCTGTTATCAGTGAATAATTACATGCAAAATGAAGTATTTTAAGGATCTCTCCATATTGTAACTTGGCCTGTGTATCTTGAAGTGTTAGTAAATTTTTTGAGGATTGTCCCAGACATACGTTCTCTGCTGCTGCCAAGTCTTGTGTGTAATAAAAGTAACACATAATTGAGCAACTGTTGTCAGGCAGAATCTGAAGTCCTTGTCCATTCAAAAATACTCAGATGAATTTGTATGGGTTTGGTGTTTTTCATGCTGAGCAGTTTTAGTAAAATCTGTCTTTGTTGTGGAATCAAAGCAAGCCATATGCATGAGATTAGTTTCTTTTGTGTGGTGGTGGGTTGTTTCCCCTTTCCTGAGCATTTTTTATCTTTTTCCACAGGCAATGTTTTGTCTTCTGAAGATCTTTTTGTTGTGATACATTATTAAAGGTTGAGATAGACCTGAATTTTCAGGTGTGTTGATTTGTACAACTTGTTTGATATTGGATGGAGCTCTGATATGCAGCAGTTGAACCACCGGCCTAAAATTGTTGTAGCAATTTTAGCAGCGCTTTTGATAAAATCCATACTTGCTTGTCATAGGACAAGAACTTAATCAGATGAAGATTTACATGTGTGTTTATTAATTCCTTATTTGTGTCATTAAGCTCTAAGGCTGCTGTGTCTGTTCATGAGGTAACCTGTGTATAAATACATGAACCTGATGATGGATGGGACTCCTGTCAAATTCTGGGTGCAGATCACCTCAGTGTGATGTCAGGGGTTAGAGCAACTTCAGTGCAGTGGAATTGAATAATACAGGCTAATATACGTGGAAAAACTGAATAATAACTATTTTAAAACCACTTACAGAGTAGAAAAAAAAAAAGCTTTTTAGGGCACTGGAAAAATTTCTGAGTAACATGTATGAAAACAGAGCCTCTGACTTGGCTTTTTCCCTAGACACGTTTGTGGTCTCATGCCACAGGTTATGAGTGTCTTCTGCTGGATGAAAAGCTCTTTGAACTTGAAGGCCACGGTTCGCTTTTCAGCAATGTGGTCTTTATTTTTAGCTTTTTTTCCAAACACCGTTGCTAAAAAGCAGCACATAAAGAATGTTTGAAATACACCATGTCTGCTATTAGCTCATCATGGTGCTGATCAGTGGTACTGTTATACTTCAGGAAAATTGCGTTTTAGATTCTCCTTTATTCTTTTTCCTCTGATAAGCATTTAGTATTCACTGTATCACTGCTGTATTTCTTCTGGTTTTATGAGGGGGAACTAAACTATGTAGCTATCATGATTATTGCCTGGAAAGGCAACTAAATATTGCAGTTGTATTATCACAGGCTTTTAGCACTCCATGTGTGTTCCTTCAGTAATAAATACAGTGTCTGAGTAGGTGGTCTAATTTGTCACAGTGGGAGTGTAAACAAGTATTAACTCTAAGCATTATGAAGGAACATATCAATAATGCTGTATAGAATGATTAAGTTAATTTACTTATATGAGCAAATCTAATGGTGTAATGAAGGAAGAACTGATTCTTCTTAACATAGGACAAATCCAGTGATTTAGTTCTAGCAAACCTGAACTTATTTCTACCAAAATATTTTTTCTTCATATTTTTCGTAAGACTTTTTGATAGAGGTAACAATTTAACCTATTTCAGTGAAGTCTGGACTCTTATGCCTTGGAATACCAAGTGATGTGATGTAAACTTAATTGTTCAAAGACCCTGAGTTTCAAGAACTTGCCACCTTATTTTAGGTTGTACAACTTCAGTGTTACCAGAGAATGCAGCTTAATTGTCAGCAAGCAGAAAACCTGTTGGAATCAGTGATCTAAAAGAACTTTTCCAACCTAGATGATTCTAAAATTATTCTGTAGCTAATAGTTCTCTTCACCTGCTTAAATTGGCCACTTACTGCAGGTGTTGGTGCTGAGAACTTCTGAGTTAGTTCAGCAGCTGCAATGCCTGTGTCTGGAGATTACATAGCCAGCTGAAAGCATATGGTTTTAAGGGGAAACTGTGGCTCATTTTAGTAAGGAGAAAAAAAGCTCATCATTCTCTCTCTGAATATTGTAGACCTGAAGTTTCTGATAAAATACCCATTTTCGGACTATTTTCTGTAGCATGCAGCCTCTTGAGCATCTTTGAAATACAATAGAAACATGTAATTCATAACAAAGGTCTAGTTGCCACTGATTCTTTGATATAATGGCAGTAACACTGCTGTATATTATTTCTTTAAATGGGATAATAAAATGGGTAATTTTCTGGGTGAAGTGAGAGCACAAATAAGGTGAAAACTCATTCAGTCAGTACTGAAAATGCGAACAACTTTGTTCTTGAGAGTCATAATGGGAGATAATCATAGATATACACCACAGACATCTGCAATTGGCACTCTAATGCAGTCTGTGGCACAGGGAGTCTAATACCAATAACCTTCAGGAAACAATTGAGGAGTGATAAATTGGTGTAGAAGAGCAACTGAAGTTGAAGTCGCAGTAGGGAAGGAAAGAAAATAGAGAAATAGCCTAAACCTGTGCTGTTCAGATGGCAGAAGGAGGAAGAATGGCTGGTAGACTGTGCTCAATAGCAGGGCTCTTGGATTTACATTAACAGGGAGGAAAGCTTGGCTTCAGTTAATGAATATTTAAAGAAAAATTGGTGCTCCCCCCACATTTGTATATCATGTTACTGCATTTCATGAACTAGAAAGACTCAGCATTTCTGTAGTTAGACGTCTTTGAATCCAGATGCATTTATGATACATTCACCCCTTAAATCATAAGTACTACCCCTTTCCTGCAGTTTTCTCATCCTACACTGGAACAGCTTTAAAATAAACAGGTAATGGCACTTTAAAGTTTAAAACTCTCATAACCATCCTGGATAGTAGTTAATGAAAATATATTGATATGTGTACCTAGAGTTCTTGAACTATCTGTTAGATCTTTTCCTCCCATGACTTGCATATGTTCACAGATCAAAAAGGAAAAATACAGTCTGCTGTTTTCACTTGGGTTTGTTTAGTCAATAGCAAAGGCCAAGCTGATAGAAGATCATCTTTGCTTTAGTGAATTTGATTTGTATCCAAAGATGTTTTTCTTGTCTAAAGTATTTAGTTCCAGATGTGCAGATGTTCACTCCTGCCAGTTTAGTGTTCTGCTTTCAGTTAGATCAAACGATATAATGTGATTTAAAATGTATATTGCAGATGTTATGGAGCTTTGTCTGTAACACAGGTGTGTTTTATACCAGCCTAGAAGAAATAGAACTGAATGCTGAGAAGTATAATAAAGAAAATAAAGAAAAGAGATAAAGTTGTAGCTCAGATTGTTTTATCTTGATATGCTGCTGGACATCATGAATTCTGCCTTAGAGTGTGGTCTTACATCCTTCTTATGGTTTGGCTTCTGCCTAATAACTTGCTGAAGGATTTGGGAGAGCTCTGGTGGCAGTTGCTTGTTCTGTGTGATGCCAGAAGTTCCAGGTGTGCTGTGGTGTATATGAGAGCACATGGAAACACTGCCACACCACAAATCCACTTCCCATCCATCCTAACCAGATGGTCTTATCAGAGATCCTTGGGATTCTGAAAACTTTGGAGCACGAAGCTCCTCTACCTTGTCTGTTTCTAGCTGTGCTAGGGGTCCATTTGGTAGTGGTAATGCTAATTATGAAAAAGAACCATTTCCCCCCTTCTTGAACATTCTTTCCACATCATTCTTCACTACTTGGAATATTAATGTTTTCTGATTTTTCTTTTATTTTTTGCTTTCTATATGCCAAACCAAGAAATTGCTGGAACTGGTAGGGAGCAGCTTCACTGACAGCCGTGCAGGTGACACTCTACAGGGGAAAAAGAGTGTGCAAAAAAGTGTGCCTCAGTTTAATCAGGTGAATTTTAAAACTGACTTGACAGTCACATACTGATTTCAAGCAGTGCAGTTTGGCCTCCTGAGATACCTTAACATTTTCCATGTTAAATGCATCTTTAATGGCAGGTTTTTCCTGTCCACTCTACCTGCAATCCAAGAGGTAATGCTTGCCTGGTTGACCTGAGTCATCTCAGTTGTCATGTCTGTAAGCTTCTGAAAAATATTTACTTTTGTTATGACAAAGAAATGGCCTTTTAAGCCGTGGCAATTTCAACTTGCTATAAAATTTTTGGAAATAGAATCTAGACAAACTTGTCACTCTAGATAAGTCTCAACAGGAAAATATATTTAACTCAAGTACGAAAAGTTTTGTTGTTGTTTTTTTTTTAATGCTTTAAAAAGCCTCAGTTTTACTGCTTTTAGCTAGTTGATTTTATGATCTTTGCTTCCAACAGCAAAGTGGGCAATACAGGACATTTCTGCAAGCTATTAAAATTCATTCCTTTAGGAAAAAAACAGATATTTATTATCAGTGGGAATATTTTTTTCTTCCCGTAGTTTGAGAAAGTAAAAAGGAAAATCATGTTTGTTGAGGGCAGTAAATGGTTACACGTGTTCAGCTGTGGATGTAGAGCTTTCTGCAGCCACTGCAGTGGCATTTAAGTGCTCACTGTAGATCCTCTTTGAAAAAGGCAGAAGAGCTACTGGAATGGAAGTTATTGCTGTACATGGGCTACAGCTATAGTCAGTGTGTGATTTATGCCAGTAGCAACCTCCTTGCTGTTCTTCTTAATAAGCAGAGATTAAGGTCATATGGAAATAGGAGTGAGAGGTTCAATTAGATCAGGATGGGCCTCTCAGCCTTTGTAGAAGAATATATGAGCAATTTTTCTTTTTTTGTCTAAAGCCCTTTTCAAGATGCTAATTTAAATACTGTCCTTGTTTGTCCAAGTATGCCACATGTGTACCCCTTTATAAATAGAAACAATCTCTACAAGATTGTTCAAGCTCAATTGGTTTGTTAGTAATGTCAACTAAAGAATGTTGCCAAAAACATCAAACTTAAACTGAGAGATAAACACATGTGGTGACCTTGGAGATCAGATTTTTGAGGTTCATTACCTGGGACAGTTGCTAATTATACACATAACATTATTGTGTAAACAACTTATTCTGCTACTATGTGCTTCTCAGCTGAAATCAGCTGTAGGACCCTGTGGTGTGGGGTACCTGTGACGGATGACCTGAACAGGTTTTCTGTGCTCACATAGTGTATAAACTACAAGGAAACTTTTCAAGGCCAAGAAGGGGAAACCATGAGCTTTGTTCAGTTTGCATTGGAAGATGTCTGAAATACAGCAGTAAAGTGGTGTAAGCCAATTTAGAGCATGAAGGAGATGCACACTGGAGTGGGGGAGAAGTATTGTAAAAGCTACATGAGCTACACTTGTGTAATCAGGGCAGAAGTGGAATGCTGATTTACTGTCCTTTGATTCAAGCCAGTAGATACAACAGTTATTTCTCTATAATCCAAGAGTAATGTTCAATTTGGCTGCACTGTTACAGAGCTACTATTAGTTGATCATTTGTCACTGGGAGCAGCTAATGAAATTGAGAGGAAGAAACATGGGGGTTGAGACAGAAATGCTGCAGTTTTTAATGGAAATTCTGTATTGTTCTTTTGCACAGAATACCATAGATTGGAAAAGCCTTCTCAGCCTTGATCTTATTTTACCATGGAGAGGCAATTTTAGGGATCCTTGCTTGGTGATTGGAAAAATTAATCCCAATGAGTACACCACAGTGAAGTGTCTACTACATAAATCTTCAGCCAGTAATCTGTATCCAGAAAGAGGATTTAATTAGTCACTGGTTGGCTTTTTTTTTTTTTTTTGCAATTGCTAATGCAATTTAGCTAGACTTGCTTCAAAGCTGTCCAAAGTGTCTAAAATTCTGTGCTCTAAATGTATTGTAAGTGGGTACTTGAGTCTTTGTTTTTCTCAGGATGGATATTATGGAATAAACTGTACAGTAACCCATATTTAGATATTACAGTGGTTACCATGGTCCTCTGTGAAAGTGTAAACACAGAATTCGTGCACTTCAAAAGTGAAATCTGTATGAAATACCTGTACTCTGCTGCTGTGTGTTCAGATCATCCAGCAACAAAACACAGGGGTGCCAGATGCAGGAAAAATATCTCTTGAATTTGAAATCTAAACACCAAAGCAGCTGTTTCCAGTGTATGTGTGCACCATGAAATGACTACTCTCCAGAAAACCTTAGTACACACTCAGACTAAACTAATCACAGAATATTCTTAAATGAATAAATTACCTTTTAAGTTGGAGCCCAACAAAGCAAACTTGAGACTGCTTAAATATATAAGGGCCTTCATAAATAAAGCCAGACAAAGCGTTATTCTCCCAGGATTCTTAAAACTAAATTGGCATTTACATTAGCTCTTATTCATGTCTTCAGGGAAATAATGTAATGTAATATCTATACCAACACAATTTAAGTACAGTTCGGGGAATACAGAAAGATTGGACATTTCTATAAACAAGCATCATTTTAATTTAGACTTGGGTCAATCACAGAAATGCTTAAAAATGGAAAAGTTCAGCGTAGAACTTCTCCACTTACTCTGATCCCAGTCAGCTAGGAGAGGCAGGTATTTTCTTATGGAAAAACACTTCCTCTCCTCCTTTTCAGCCAGTTCAGTTTCAACAGTTATTTAGGATTATTTTCATTGTGTATAACCTCCCTTTCAGTTCTTCCTCATGAGTGAAATCTCATTTTGCATGTTTAGCTTTCTCTGAAGATTAATGTTTGCCCCAGCAATAAGACTCTCCAGATGTGTTATGATCTAATAATGTTGTGGTTAACCCTTGTCTGCTGTCAGCAGCTTGCTGAACCACCTCCTGTGTTTTACCAAGCCCCAGCACTTGATGATGCAGTTTCCTGGCTCCAAGCAGTGGGAGCCATGAGTTCCTTAGGTGGGCAGCTCTCCCTCTATGAAGTTTGTGTCTGGCACTGGGCTCAGGAGCCACACTGTTAACTTGGCTCCAACATTCCAAGGCACTATGTTGGAGGAGGGTCTTGAGGATGTCTGTATTGTCACCTTCATGTGCTCAGATCAGTGACTTTGACCAGTAACTCTAGGTCTCTAGGTTCTTGTTGTATTTTGGGTTTTTTAAAAAATTATTGTCTCATTTCTCTGTTGTGCAATGCATAAGTCTCACATCTCTGTTTTCTCTTTGAAGCTGGCTTTGCACATACTGTATCTTGTGTAAATGGCTATTGAGTCTTTGTGGCAAAAACAATAACAGCGTCAACATGCACTAGATTTTTAAAAATTACTACGTTTTGAGAATTCTGTAGAAAGACGTATACACAATAGCTGCTTTCTGATACACAGTACAAACAGAAGATGAGAATCTGATGGCTTCTAAATCATGTATGGAAGTTGTAGCATCTGCAGCAACAAAGGAAATTAGTATCTGTTACAGAAATTTCAGTGCAAAGACAATGCAGGATTAAAATGACAGGACGTTCTTGGTGCGGCCATTGAAGCAATGTGATGTTTTTTTTTAAGTTGTGAAGCAAGACTTCTAATCCATGTCCAGATAGTTATGTATCAGAAATAAAACACAAGCACCACCAAAGCCAGTCTGTATGAGCAGACAATCTGGCAAACAGTGGAGGAGGACAGGCAGATAGATACAGGTTTTTCATAATATTAGAAGGGTTGGTTCCTTGAAATGAAATGGTACTGGTTGTGACATCTTTGTGTATTTTCAGAATATGGCATTTGACAAACAGATTGCAATGATAATAAGATACAAGGTCTTACATGTAGCATTGAATTTGGCCTGCTGATAATAATAAAAAGGTTGGAAAACATCTGCTTTCCTTCTCTACTGCTTCAGTTGAGAAGACTTTGCTGGGGCAAAGCCATGCTCCTCCTTAGGAAGTCTCCATCCCTTCTGGTCTCCAGTAATGCAACTTGTGAATAAGGTCATCAGTACTGTAATCCCTGTTTGCTTCTTAAACTGAGGCAGAGAGACACTGTACAACTGGAGTGCTGATGCTTAGCAAATTTTGCACAGATGTGCCAACTCCAGGCTGAAGCCCTGTCAGCCCAGGACTCAAGGGAGATGATTCTTTCAGAGAACACTTCTGAAGATCTGCTTAATTCTACAGTTTCTACTCCATCTAATGTCATTTTGGGCTATCTGTCATTCAGCAAGACTGTTTTGTTTCTTGAACACTGCATGAATGTATGAATAGAGAGAAATGTGTACTAAAGCTTTGTTGTCTCTCTTTAAAAGTTTAATGGTAACATTGTAGTCTTTAAACTTTTATTTGTATGTGATTCCACAATGACTAGTTACTTTTGCAAGTAATTTTTCTTGCATTGTATTACAAAGACTAGTGGGATAGAGCTAAACATGATATCTGTGGTTTGAGAACTGAAAAATTAATGATTCCTCCTCTAGCCTGCTGTGTTTGATTTATAATTCATATTTGATAAGAGACATGCTCTTCTGAGCCAGCTATCATCTCTCCATTTATATCTAGGTGAGTTTTTTTTTAATTCTTCCTGTGGTGGGTGCTGTGGGGTTGTGAATTTTGGGCTCTAGAGTGCTCCTGAAGATTGTTACCAGACACATTTTCTCCATCTCTCATTTCTCACATGAGACTCTTTATCCTCTGTAGGATCTGGCCCCATGGCTTGTGTTGACCCCCAACGTCACAGCTGCTGTCACAGCCCACTGCCATGACCTGTGACTTTCAGCATAACCCAAGTACATGGTTTACTTTTCAGAGGCACTTGACAGCAGAAGGAAATGGAGAACTATGGGGGTTTTAAGTGTCCTGAGTAGCTGCTTCCAGTCACTCTGCTTTTCAGGGAGAGGCATGGCTGTGGACTAAGCTATGAGCCCTTTACAGAACACATCTCTCACTTCCTAGGTTTGGTCTTTTCAATCACTCTGGATCTTCCTGGGCTTATCTGGCTGCATCTTGTTTGCGTCTTGTACTGGTATTTTTGCTGTTCTCTGTGTCTCTCTCCAGATGATCTCCAGGTCAGTCTGTTCAGGTGGATAAGGCCTTTTGCCCAATACACACACAAAGGGTGGTCCACTTCTTGTTCACCCACTGAAATGCCAGATTAGAGGCCTTACAAGATATATTCAGAATCTAATCTCATCTGTCAAGCTGGGGTGTCTTTTAAGGGTTGATGAAACAACTCTTCTGTATTGAAACTGTAAGTGCTCTCAGTGGGCCACTGTCTGTATTTGTGACTCACACATATTTGGCGTCCTCTCCAAAGAAGCTGACCAACATTTCTATCTTCTTCTCCACTAAGAAGTTCTGTACTCTTTGTGAATTTATTTGCTCCAGAACAGTAAGCTGAGTTGCTGGCTGGTTAAAAGGGAAAGAGATGTGTAGCAATTTGCCAGTTATATTGTCCTCCTCTGAACACAAGAAAGCCCTGTTCAGTGGAGTGAGGCACTGATCCCACATTTTTGTGATTAATATGTTTTGTGTTTTTGTTTGCGTCTTTGAGAGTGACGTTATTTATTTTTGTTGCTTCAACTGTTTGGAAATGAGAAAAAGCTATTTTGAGTGTAATATTGACTTGGCATCATTAAAACAGTGTGTCTTCTTGCCAGTTTTTTTCTTGGTTCCCCTAGAAATAAATTTCTTTTGGGTTGCTTCTGCTATTGTGTATGTTGTGATAAGTCTCCAAAGCATCATACTCTGCATATGTCATGTCTGATGAGAGATTGATTCCCCTGGGCATGTGAGTCCTGCCAACTCCTCAGTTAGAAAACTTGAGGTTTTAATATACATTCTGTCTTTTAATCCCAGTTTGGCTGCTTCATTTGGAAGACATTTCTCTTACTTTTTCATAAAAAAAGCTTACAATTATATTGAGCTAGTTAATTAAACAGCCTGCATCTAATTCAGATCTCTCCTCTTAGTTTCCTTCTCACTTTTTCTTAAACTGTGCCTGCTTAAATAAACTGATGAATCTGTGTAAGAGTTACTGAGATGGGTTGAACCCCATCTAAAGCTAGAACCTGGATCTGATCTCCCTACCTGCCCATTGAAATCTCACTGCAAAGTGATTACTCCGAGGCATCCAAGGGACTGCATGTTTTGTTTAAATCCCTTGGAGGGCTCTTGGTCCTCCTGGCTTGGCTGATTGTGTTCCTTCAGCTGCCTGTATCATGCACATGTCCTGGGCCTTACCCTTCTGAAAGATGACTGTCTGTGGCCAAGGTCAAGATCCTGTTCTGTAACTCTGAAGGGATGAGCTTTTCAACAGGAGAAACGAGTAACATTCTTCAGCTTCCTCTTGGAAACATCTGAATCATTTTGGTTAAAGCCTTAACTGGGATAAATACTTCGCTTGAAGGGCAGAGGTAGCAGAAAGATTCAGCCTAGCAGTTAATTTGGCAAAGTGATTCAGAATGGAAAATATGCAATATTGCTTTATACCTGTGCTTTCTCAGTCTCATCAACAGATATCTGAACACATTCCATCAGCTTTTCCAGTGGCTGCTAGTCTTGAGATGCTTCTCTTCACTGCTTAGTTTTCAAGCTGGTCTTCCTAAACTTCAGGAAATACTAAGCTTTCCCTCCGAAAGTCAGTCCTCTTAAATATGCTTCTTCCATAGGGTGACAGTCTTAAAAATGTATTGTTTGCTCTTTTTGTTCTTCTGAGTTCAGAAAATAGCGATTTAAGCTAAATTATCTCTTTTAGAAGACATTTCAGACAATTTGCAGTCTGCACCCATTTAAGTGGTAGGGGGCAGGATGGAAAGACAGAAGAATATAAAATAGTGCTGTTATGAATTATTGTGCAGTAGGCAAGGATTTCTTTCATTCTCCCCTCCCCCAGTCTTATTTATCTAAGGAAGAAATTGCAGAGTGAGAGAGAATATTCTGATTTCTAAGGCAGTAACACGGAAGGAATTTTGCATTTTCTCTATGAGTAAGCAAACACTTCACTATCACTTTCCTGACATTACCTGTGATATTTTGAAGGCTTGAATATTGGAGAGAAGGTACATCAAGGCAGGCTTAGACTGCTGATTCTTACTCTGTATTTGCCTGCCTTCACTGGGTCCATGTTCAGAAAGTAGAAACCTGTCAAAAGTCAATACATCTAAACTGAATTTCCAAATTATTATTAGTATTCTACATGCAGATTAGCTTTCTTTTTGTGCTTATTTACCTGTATCTTGGAAATAGTCTTCTAAAAATATTAGCAATAGATGAATACACGATGAGTGCTACACTAGGCACACTTTAAAATGCTCTCATGTATATGAAATCTAAAATTCCTTATTTCAAACAGAAAGAAAAGAAGTCAGAACCCCTAAGGGGAAAGCACTACATGTTCAGGTCTCTTGTCGTGGCCTATTTGATTTATAAATATAAAAAAGTGTTTGTGTTCTAGAGCTGTGGCTGGTCCAGTGTTCTTTGTTGTTCTCTCACAACATGACAATCATCCAAAAATTTTGTTTCTATGTAAATACCATGCGGTTTTAGGTGCATTATGGTATAAATATATATCTGGATATAAACTGTCAATCTGCATTTTTGGGTGAGCCTTAAAGGAAGGTTCAGGCACAATAAAATAGACTTGTTTAGTGACAGTTCAGCATCACTTCACTTGCCATGTATGATCACCCTATCAAGAACTGCATCCTGCTGCGATGACAGTTTGCTGGAAACTCTCCACAGATTCATTGGAAGTTGGCTGAGCCCCAGCTCCACAAATTACTGGTCAGAAGAGACTGTTTGCAGGGCACAAATCTATCCAATTTGTAGTGTTGATTTGATTCTTTTTTTAATTAACACTTTAAAAAGTGTGTCAGCAGAGTGCCAAAAAGACAAGAAATGATCAGCTAAAACATTTTATTGCAGCATATGATGCTGTTCCATATTATCATGGAAACACAGCACTTAGATACAGCAATATTTTATTTCCTGTTACTTTTGTTCATTTTATGGTCAGCAGCAATTTTAAATAAACAGTCTTCAAAACAAATGCCTGGCTTTTTCCCTTTTTTCTTTTTACTTCTTCTCGATTCTTATCTCCTTTCCCTGAATTCTCATTAAGTCCAGTATCTTATTGAATCTAAAGCTAATAAGTTGAATTTTCCCCCCCTTTTAATTTTTTCTTTTGTAAGACTGCTTTCTGTCTGGTGTTTCTGGCTCAAAGAGGCGATTGGCAGGAATTACATAAGGAGTACACTAGTCTGCAGTCCTTTGGAGATTTTGCAAGTACAGTCAGGATTAATAAAAATCTGGTTTTTGATGAAATCATCTTTCTCCTTTTTATTTTTTATTTGAGGTATAATTCCCCCCCCCCTTTTTTTTTTAGCTGTTGTTTCCTCAGTGCTCTGTGTGAGACCTGTCTCTCCTCAGTCCGTTCCTTCAGTCTTGGATTGTGAGGGTAGTGAATGTCAGCATGAAAGATCAGAGCTGGTGTTGACAGCAGTTTAAATGCACCCTTGCTTATGTTTCCTATAGAATGGCTGGTTCATAGCTACAGATGCTGGAAATATTCTGTGCAGGGAGGCTGTTCCAGGTGCTGGAGCCATAGCTACAAAGCAGAGTTAGTGCTGTGTAAGGGCTTCATGCTGCTCGCGGCCCAGCGTGGAGCAGCCTGGGCCAGTTCCCATTCAGAGCTCTCCCTCTGCCCTGCCCTTCGGGAATGACCTCAGCTGGCTGGATGCCCACCCAGCCACTCTGGCACTCTTCCCCTCACAGGATGGGAGAAAACGGGATGAAAAACCTCGTGGGCTGAGATAAAGACAGGGACGTCACTTACCAGTTGCCATCAGAGACCAAACAAACTCAGGGCAAATTTATTGCCAATTAAAATAGATTTGGACTATGAAAAGCAAAGATAAAACCTAAACACCTTCCCCTCACACTCTGTTTTTTGCAAGCTTAGCTTCATTTCTCTGTTCCAAACTGCCTCACCTCTTCCTGCCCCCTGAGCAGGGCCGAAGGGAGGGGGAATGTGGGCTGTGCTCAGTCCATTTCAACCCCTCTCTGTTGCTCCGGTGTGGGCGCTCCACGGGCTGCGGTGTTCCCTCAGGAAACAGCCCCTGCTTCAGCACAGACTGCCACAGGCAGCAGTGTGGATTTGCTCTGTGCTGGCTGCCAGGGAATCCAGCACAGCCACTCCCGGGGACATTCCTCACACTTTTCCCCTTACTCCGGGGACATTCCTCACACTTTTCCCCTTACTCCGGGGACATTCCTCACACTTTCCCCCTCACTCCCTGCAGGTTTCGCCCTTTCTCAAGATGCCGCGGCCTGGCTGAGGGCTCCCCTCACAGAGCCCTGGCAGCCCTCAGCATCTGGGCACAGGCACTCAAACCCCAGAGTAAACATTTCTACATAGATGTTCCAGCAGTTCTACATTTATATGAGTCTTTACATACAGGAGAAGGTGACAGTTACCAAAAAATGCGGTTTTGACCTTTATCATCCCTACCTGTACCACAAGGTCGGTCAAACAAGTTGGGAGGAAAATGGATTTGCCTATTTTTTTCTACCTATGAATTACTTGTTTTTTAGTAGCACTAAATCTCTCTTCAGGAAAATTGCTGAATGTCAGAGTGCAGCAATAGCTCACTCTGATTTATGAAATTCCTCAGAATTTCCATTGTGATTGTGTGAGTCATGTTAATGTGGCTTCTTCAGCTGTGACTTGAGGATCCTCCATTGGCATGGCACTGTAGCTTCTCTGTCATGGTCTGGGGGTTGTTGGAGGCCAAGCACAGGGCTCAAAGTCCATCAGTTCTTGTGCTTTACAAGCTGCTGGTGAAGAGAATTCACTGCTGGGAGGCTGTGGTTGAAAATGTGCCCACACCAGGGGCTGGCAACAGGTAATTCTGTGTAGCCTCACGAGCCGACTGCTTTGCTGCTGACTGGCTGCTGAAAAGCCTTGTCCCTCCTGCTAATCCCAGAGAAAACTTGGTGGGGTTAATTTTATCACCCCTCTTAAATGCTGGGGTTTGGTAATAATGCTGAGATTCTTAGAAGAACCTTTCCAGAAAATAGCTGCCTCTTCTCTGGGGACTAGAAAAGGTTTAAAGATGTGGAAACTGCCCGCACTAATATCCACGTAGTACAAGGACAAAACGTGAAATATTTACCACAGTTTTACAGGCATATGTTTGGGTAACTTTGGCAGCTGTACCCAATTATTGGAGACTACATAGGAAGAGCCAGGAAGAAATAATCATCTTCTGTCAATGTCAGGAAAAGTGACTAGGTCAGAAGCTCTGTGAGAAATGAAGTTTCCAGAGCAGAAGTACTAAAGCTTCAGCCCAGTTCACAGTTTTCTCTTTTCCTGTCCTGAAGCACTCCATCATAATTGCCTTTGCTCATACTACACCTGTCAAGAGATGACACTGCTATGCATTAAACTTGGTAGTGTGACAGCAATGCATTTTGCCCTGCCAGAACGGAGGCGGCTTGTGCCCTTCTTCCAGTATTTGATCAGGTCTAGCAGCTTTTTTTCCCCCTAATTTAGAAATAATGCCAAACAGTAACACATTGTGTGTGTAAACCAAATTGACTGTCCTTCCTGGGCCCCTTTAAAAATATTGGAGAACTGCTTTTAATGCCTCTGTTTATTTTGGTACAGTATCCAGACTGCTGGAAGTATGTTTATAGTACAGTCTAACAAGCTGAGGCTCCTCTCTAAGATTTCAGTGCCTCATGGCTGGATAGAAAAAGCCAATGTACTCTAAATATGTATTTATGTCAGACTCTGGCGTGCAGTAATAGTTAATGCCACCTAAGCTAAGTTTGAGCAGCAGTTTTTCCTCAGCACTTGATACAGTGATCCTTGTTACTGTGGTGCTCTGATAAGGTGTTACAGACTTATCAACACCTGTGGTTGTGAACATCACCAGTTGCATTAGGTCATCTGTATTTAAGCTTGATGACTTGATGAGAAACCATTTTAATTTGCTGTCTACCTGTGCAGCCTGAATTCCAGGTTAACTTTGAAATCTGGTTAATATTTTGGATGCAAGAAATTAAAGTTTATAAAAACAGTGTTACTTACATTGAACTGAAGTTATAATTCTGCTGTGAGTGCCTGGAGAAAATATAAGTGACATATAAGCTGCTCTTTACTGTGCTGATGGGCTTTCAGTCCACTTTAATGCAGTGGATTTAATCTCCTATTCTTCACACTTCCCTTTTGCTTGATCACAAAGACTTCATGAAGTGGAAGATAATTTTAGAAATGTTTTATTTTTGACAGAAATATCTTCCACACAGGAAGAAAGATTGAAGCATAAAATAAATTTTAAGTTTGTTTTGAAACACAAGAATTATTCTAAACATTGAATAGATAATCCTGGTAGTGCAAGATTGGAGTTGTTTAAATCAAACTTGCTGCTTGAGGTCACAATTTGTTTCCAAATGGTTTACAAAGCCAGTTTGCCACATCTGCTCTCCCTGCTCATGTGAATATCCCCGTGCCCCAGTTACTCATGGCTGGCAAGGAGTTGGTGCTCACTCTACCTTTTTTATCTAGGCTCAGACCACTGAACTTGTCAACTCTTTCTTACAGAAACTGGATGATACAGAAGAGTGGTCATCCTTTTCCCTTGCTCTCCCAAATCTTAAAGCCGCTGTAAAAGCTTTGTTGTAGTTGATAGTTCACTGACATAGAGTATGGAGAATTTTGCTTCAGTGCCTGTTGGAAGGAAGCAAACTGTTTCCCAGTGTGCCTCTGAAAAGTGCCTCTCGTGTTCAGTTCTAAAATCTCATGCAGTCCCAAAGCTAATATTAGCAGTAAGCTTTAAAGGCTGACTGGAGAAGAGAATTGATTTGGAGTATAAAATACCTCTTCTGTCGGTGTTTTGGCCAACGCTGTGTAGTATGGGCAGTTGTTAAATCTTCCTGAATTTCAAAAGAATGTAGGCATTTAAATGATTTATACGTTATTAAAAACATTGTTATCATACCATGACAGCATTTTAATGAATGACTTTTTAAAATTACAGCTGGAACAAATACCTGCTGGAGTAGGAGGTCCTTTGGTACGTAGCAGAGTTGTTGCCAGGAATATATTGAATATTTGAAACCCAAATTGGATGTAGTGAATCTAGTTGGCTCATTCAGTAAGTCATTAGCAAAGCATAAAAACCCTACTGTAGCAAACTCATCCTAGGCTTTCGAAGAACAATCCTGTTCCTTACTGACAAAGTGAAGATTGTTTAAGCAGTTTGGGGATTTGGGGAGGAATGTCCTTGTGCATGCATTAACAGCCCACTGTCTGGGGGGTTTACAGTGCTCAGCTGTGTGCTGCAAAGTGCTTTTCTTCCTCACCACGCTCCTTCCCCTTTCCTGTGCTGAAAGTGCTCAGAGAGCAGCTGCTCCTCTGAGGCACAGCCCTGGCTGGCACCTGCAGCACCTGCTGAAAGGAAGGACAATATTGCTTAGGGATGACTCACAGGAGCCTTAAGCCTGCTCTGTTACAAGCAGGAATTGCATCTTCCTGAGGCAGCCAAACACAATCCTTGTGTACCAAGTTCCACCCCAGGCTTCTGGCCTTCACTGAGCAGCCAGCAATGCCCCAAGCTTGTTGTCTCATTCTGAGGTGCACTGGACTATCCTTGCTGTTCACCTGGGTGGCTTTTGCCTATGCAGGTGAGGCCCAAATGAGTGTTTTTTGGAGAAGAGTGACTGGGAACCAGTGGGTGTGTTTAATCTGTGCTTTTTCAGCAGTGCTGTTCATCACCACAGTGGTTTTTGCTGGCTTACAGGAGAGCGGAGGAGTGAGAGGTAAAGTGAGTCTGACCACTCTGGTCACTGTTCTGGATTTTCATTTGCCATTGGGAATTTCAGAAAGGTGCTCAGGGGCTGGCAGGGAGATTTTGCTCTGTAGGAATGAGGCATAAGACCTTCCTTTGAAGTCTTTGGGCAGGAATAAAGCAAGTATGTCCTGCTGCCTCCTGTTTTGTTTCTGGGGTGAAATGTGATCAGGGTGACCAGAGACAGGTGGGCAGTGTCAGAGGTCCAAAAGAAGGGCTAATAAAAAATAGGATCTAAGGCTTAAACGTTTTTTACACACCTGCCAAGCTTTATAAAAAGCCTGTCCTTCATCAGCTATTTTAAAACACATTAGAAAAATGAAGTGACTCCCACATACCAGTTGGTGACTTTAATTCTTTCTGTATACAAGCAATTTCATTGATTTAAGGTGGTGCAAAAGAGTATTTGAAATTTTAGTGGAACTGATGTGTCTCTTTGTGTCATACTGAAAGAATTATGAATACTTGAATGAGCAAACAATGCAAAGGACTGAAGCTGTCGTGGTATTTGACATAGAAAAGGAGACCGAGTTACAATATGAGGTTTTTGCAAACCTGGTCTGTCACTGAACAGAAAATATGTACAGAACAAGTTAATTTATTTTTCTTTTTAAATTTTTATTTGCCTAATTTTCTTGCATCTTCAAAGAAAAGTGATTAACTGCACTACAATGATTGCCAGTCTCATTCTTGTAGCTGTATGAACAACTAATCTTCGTGAGTGCTAGCATGGATGGAGAGCAGGACTGGGAATTCTGTGTTGTAATTTGCAGCTTCTTCAATCATTGGTGTGTACTGCATGATTTTTATGTTCTAGTTACAAAAGTTGAAGATGCACATTCTCAAAAAGTTATATTCTTAATGAAAAGTGCAATTCACTTGCTGGAAGTTTCTCTGTCCTTTTTATCTCCACTGTGGTGAAAGGGAGTAAGTACTTGGCCTTGATAAACTCTTGTGCCAAGCGTTCTTTTGAAAACAAAAACGATATTATGGCCCATAGTTATTTTCAGCATAGCCTTGTTTGGAAAGCAAACAGAACTTGAAATTAAGTAATTGCTCTCCACAGATTAAAGACATGTGGGTTTTCCTCTCCACTGTATATTGCCTGCTTGTTTAGTGCTCCAGCTTATACTAAACTGTTCAGAGCCAGGATGCCGTTGAGCTAATTAATGAAAATGGTTTTCATTGATTGCTGTGGAAAGAAAAGAACTAACTGGTTTAATTAACTCAAGACTATGCATATCTAGAAGAGTGACTATTGATTTGCGTGTGTTTAATTAAAATAAAGGACTTGCAATTTTTGCAGACCTTGTCACCTCACTCTCTGGTTTGAGTAGGACTTTACAGTCTGAGTGTGCCCTTTCACAGTAGCTCCATTTGCAGACCCTCAAACTGCAGCAGCTGGGACTGGCACCTGGGCATGAGGGAGCCGAGTACAGAGCTCTAGAGAACCACAGCAGCACGAAGTGACACTGTGATTTCTGCTCTTTGTCCTCCCATTTGAGCAGCAAGCTTGTCTGGAAATGAGATGACTAAAGCTGTAGGAAGCCAGTGTTTGTGCTATGTACTACTTCTAAAATAGATGCTTTCAGAGGGGGAACCCTTCTGTCTGACAGGTTTCTCATAGGTTAATGAGGCAGGAGATCCAAGGTATTATTTAATGTCTCTTTTTTACTGTTTTTTAGCTTCTGTATTTATTTAGCTCTGTCAAAGTAGTACAGATCACTTGTCTAAACCAGAGCTTTCTGTGTTGCTACCAAGGCTTGCATTGGATTGAAAACTGCCCAGGTTTGTACTGCTGGAATAAAAATAGTAGTTGTAAGGTAGTCTTCTTAAAAGAAAGTACTTCCAGATGCTTCTCAAATCATTGGTCAGTATTCCCTATGTCTTAAACTTATTTTCCTGGCTTTCATCTGGAAGGCTTCCAAAAGTAAGGAAACTGAACAAATAAAATACGTAGACTATGATTCTAACTTTTGCTGGCCACTTTGGGTACTATGTGAATAGGAGGGAAAATAAGGAAAAGCAAGACTTCAAGCAGTGAAATGGATTCTGACATGAGTTGCTTCTGACAGAAGCAACCAGTGGAATTACTAAAAGGTGTGATGGCTTTTGGTTTATGATGGATGGATGGATTGTTTATGATTGCAGAAGGTGGCTTACCCTGTGCTGCTTCTGAAAAATTACCAGACCACTTGCCCTCCGGCATCCCTTTACACCCATTGGGTGCCAGCACTGATGGTGGCTTTCATCAGGTGTGCTGTCTGGTTCAGTTCCTGTGTGGCCAGTAGCAGAGAGTGTCAGTTCTGTGCTCGCTCTGCAGTTGCCACTGCTGTTGGCATCAATTTTTTTATTTTTTTTTTGAAGCTGAGCCCTTAGCCTCCCTTGTGCATGAAATCACTGGTTTGAAATTTAAATTGCAGGTTGCAGTGTACCTTAATTGTAATTATCCCCAGCACTTCCACTATAAGACCTTAGGTTTAGTACTGTGAAACTTGCCATTTGGGTGAAGAAATACACTTCACACCCAGGAGTGTTTGTATGCTTAGGCTAAACCAGAATGATTTAAAAAAAAATGTTTTGCCTATCAGAATCTTCAAGTTCAGTGATATTAAACTGTAGGGACTTGAAATGGAACAACAGTATTGCTTTTGTGGTTGGACTTTTTCTGTCTCTGGAGACAGAAAAGAGCAGTGGGGTTTGTGTTCATGAGCAGGGTGCTACAGTCTCTTGATGTTCACTCACAGGGCATGATCTAATGCCCAGGGCCTCTGCCCTGCCCTGGGGAGGCAGCTCTGCTCACTGAGGAGGAGACGTGGGGCCCTTTGCCCAGTCTTTGGACCCTGTAAGCAGCAGAAATGAGGGCAGAAGCAGATGTTTCAGAAATAGTTCTGTGTTTTCTCAGTGCTTCTCGGGTGGGCAGTCAGGGAGCTGGGCAGGGGAAAACAAAGAGCCTGCAAGCACCTGGGTGAGCTGGTTTCAGTCATCTCACAGTGACTTCAGTCTTGGTTTGTTTGCAGAGCAGCTTCATCTTGAGCTTCTAGCTCTGAACAATACCAAGTTCATGTTAGGTTGGCAGTGCCCCTTTCACTGACTGCCAAATGCAAGGTCTCTAAAAAGTCAGGTTCTGGGGGACACACAGCGTTTCAGGTTCCCATCTGCAAAATCAGACTGAGATGCAGAGATGGTAACTCTTGGGGTGTTAAAATGATAAATGCTGATGTTCGCAAAACACTCATATGAAGTTAATTATAACAGAACATCCCAGAAGGAGAACAATTCTATATTGAGTACAGAATGTGCATGGCATGCAGTGAGTATGGCCCGAGGCCACATGTTGGCGGGGTACAGTGATCCTGAACAGTACCTGTTCAGCCAGCATGCAGAGCAGCAGCATCCCTTTAGGGAATACAGCAATAAAGAGATTAAATTTGGCCCTCTTGTTACATGCAAGTAACTTTAAAGATTCATGGACAGTTTTATTCCAGCAGTCCAATTTTCTGAGCACTTGCCTTTATGCCAGTGTTGTCACTTTATTTAAAAAATATGATAGCAAATATAAACTTACAGTATCAAGTTGCAAAAAGAAGTGCTGGGCTTGGGGCTGGTTTTTTTTTTCTTACTCAATTATTAGTCTGAGGAAGGTGAGAAATCCAATATTGTATCTATAAAGTGGGAAAGCTTAAAGGTTATAAGCAACTTGGGTTCCCTTGGATTGATCTGGGTTGTTTTAGTGCATTTTTCTTCTTTATTGTGGAAATCATCACAGCTGATCTTGGAGCAAGTAAAAGATGTTGCTCCATGCAGAAATATTCAGAAAAACGCTTCCCCAGGAATTATGGTCAAGTCTATTAATCTTAGCCTACAGCCTATTTTTACAAATAGAATTATGGGTTTCAGTTTGTTGTGGTCACGTTTCTGCGAGACTATCTTGGATTCTTCCATCTCTCACTTCTAAAAAGGAATTGTATGATGTATTAAGCAGTATCATAAATATAAGTCTTATATTTTAAGAACAAAACCTTAGGCCTCCTTGCATTCTCCATGATGTTTAATATTTCACAAGTTTGACTCTTTTGCAATCCTTTGTGACTTTATAAATAGTGGTTTTATGGATTAGAGTTCAAAAACTGGTGGATTTTTTATAACTTCAAATAGATTGGGTGAAAGTAATTATTATTCTTTGAAATAATTACAAGCATGGCAACTATTTCAGGCAGAAATAACTGGGATTTCAAATTCTTATGGGCAAAGCTATTCATCAATCAAATAAATCAGTCCCTGATGGGAAGGGGAGAAGGAGTAATTGCATGTTTTTGTGGCACAATAAAACAAGGAAGATATTGTGTCTTAAAAGTCCTACTGCACAGATTTAAGATTTAGTACTTTTAAGGACTAGGGAAAAAGTCAAACTCTATGTCTCCCAGGCTTTGAGATAAGCATAAAAAATTTCTTGTCTAAATTTAATTCCTTAGTTTCTCTAAAAATCTTCAGAATGGTTTTTAGAATAAAAAATGTGGTGTGTATGAGAAGACTAAACAGGCTAAAAATCTAGTAAAATTTTGGTTTCCATGAAATTTTAATCTTTAAAAATTACTAAGAAAGGTACTTTATTCCTTCAGGAATCAAACTGGGGCTGGTATCAGCGGTGGGAAGGGTGGACAGGAGTAGAATGGGAGAACTTGGCTGCTGGGAAAGTGGTTACCATTCCAGTCTGGAATAGCAGAATCAAAATTTCTTTTGTAGCAAGGAAGAAGCTGGGGAAGAAAGGAAATAAAATTGTTTTATATTTAGACTTCTTAATATCCTAATGTTTGTTGGTTTGCATTATGAGAATTGGGGGTTTCTGTCTGTATTGACAGCTGTCGCCTCCGTGTCTGCTGGCTGCTTGAGCAACCAACCATCTTCTTAAAGCTTATTCATTCCCCAGAGGGCAGGAGAAAATGTTTGGACCATTTATTTTGAAAGATAATTATTGCTCTAAGCAACCGCTTAAAATTTACACTATTACATTGATTCGAGTGTAAACATATGAAAAATGTTATGATACTGAAAAAGAACATTTAGACTGAGAACGTCTTGTGAAACAGTCACAAGTTTTAAATCACTGTTGTTCTAGTAGGAGTTTCTTTTCTCTGTATGAATATGGGTAAAGAGTTCAAATTTTGATTGTTAGAACTTGAGCTAGAGGAACAGTTGAGGGAAGGGTAATTCTACCGTGGACCGACTTTTCTGGGAAAGAAAACGTCCAGAATGAAGCACAATACTCTGTAAGATGCCAAGCCACCCTTTTCATAGTTGTGGGACTTTTCACTTCAACTCCTGCATGTCAGGAGTTTGTGGTTAATCTAAATTTCATAAAAACTTTAAACCTGGTTTGGCTTTAGCAAAAAAAAGGTATAATAACCTTTGGTCAATGTCAAGATGATCTCCAGTACCAAATTAAGCATAGCCTTGACTTCAGTAGGGTTTGTAATAATTTCACGTGTTTATTGCTTGTACTCCTTCTCATGTAATTTGTTTGTTGAAATGTAAAAGTGTTGAATCATCTCACCAGAAAAAAAACCAAATTATTTTAACCTCTTTTGACAGAAGAGGGGGAAAAGGGAAGAAAATGTCTGCATATTCTACACTTGGGAATGGATTGTTTTGGCAAACTTGGCAAATGGAAATGATGCACATGGATCCTTCTGTCTGCTTCCTTGTCCTTCCATGCTGGGTAGTGTTGTGTGTAGAGTTGTTTTAAAATTCAGCACTACTTAACCCTCCCTGCCCCCAGTTATGCTTTTTTTCATTAAGTAATAATTCACAACAGGATACGATGATGTTGTCCAGTCTGGCCACACCTAATCTGTGCTGGGACACACTGACTTCATTCACTGGTAGGTGTGGTGATTATTAGACAGTTTGCCACCGCACCCTGGAGTGTTTTATTGCTAACAAAGTGTTCAGCTAAAGGAAACATCCCTTTTTCTGGCAGGAAAAAAAAAAAAAAAGGCAACTTTCTGTCTCTAAAAGAACTCATTCCAGGAATGTGTAGTGTAAAAATTTCACAGCCTGGAATAATCATTGAACTTCTACCAAATATACAAAGAATTGTGTGGCTTTTTCCATTGAGTAACAGCATACTGCAATATTTAAAAATAATTATCTTGGTTTGTATGGTTCCAAATTTTCATCAGATCTTATGTAGAATGGCTGAAAGGAGGGCTCACATTTCTCGTCTTCTGCTGGCATGCAGAAAGGTTCATTTTATTGTGTGAACTTCTTTGTGGACAATCCAGAAGGGAAACTGCAGAGCTTTAGAAGTGGAAATATTTTACTTTTTGGCTGGTAGGTTGTTCATGACACAAAGCAACAGTGGAGGGTAAAAACAAATAGAGCTCATGTGTATTTCTGGTGAATATTGATGTTAATTGGATTTTGAGCATCAGTTCAGTCTAAAACCCTCTTTTGCTTGCCGTTAAATGAAGCCTCTAACTTAATCAGAAATGATAAAAAGAAGCTGTTGTGCTTTGCAGAGCAACAGAAATGCCACTGATGAATGACCAGTCTGAGGTATTTTTAAATTCAGACTTGCTGGAGGGAACTGAACTTGGAGTCCCTTCCAAGTAATTAAATTAGAAGGAAAGACTTCTTTAAAAATAGTTTAAGGGATGAACCATAGTAAGACATGCTAGTTTCTTACTGTGAATGCAGCTACGCTACTGAAATTATTTCCTTGGGTTATAACTAGGGGAATTGCTAAATACTAACCAGCTGGAGGTGTGATTTCCTGTAAAAGTAGGAGAGGACAGAAAATCCAGTTTAAAGCTGATTTGTGACCTTGAGGAAAGAAAGATGAGACAAATGATAGAATTTCAGGAAGTGATGAGCTGCTCATGCCAAGCATGTGGCCACCCACAGGAGATATTTTCCTCTGTCTTACTCTGTGCTTTACCCTGTCTTGCTGTAAGCCAATGCTGAGGTTCCAGAAGGGTGCTGGGCAGCAAGAGCCTCAGTCTCCCTAAAGCAAACTTGCTGATCTCTACCTGAACTGAATTTAAAGCATGATAGTCAGGAAGTTGGGGATAGAGGCTCAACTAATAAAATTCAGTGATAGTCGTGTGTTTGTTAAGAGGAATGAGAAGGGAACGGCACTGTCTCACAAAGCTGAGCTGTGATGATGGTCTTCCTGGGAACTGTTGTGTCTTTGTAATAATTTTCAGAAGGGGCTGACAGCTTTGATGGCAGGGAAGTATTTCATTTCATTTATTGCTGTTGTCAAAAATCTGCTTTTGTTGATGCTGTGGTGAATATCCTTTCCCAAGTCCTTACATCTACAGTTTCCTTTCCCAAAAAAGCTTACATGGGAAAGAGAACGTGCTAAACTGGACTGTCTTGCTGTTTGTCACAGATCAGTCTCATTTCCTCATTTTTTGATTTTAAAATGAGGTGTAGAAGCCATGCACATTTGGCATATGTTTGCCATGCACATTTGGCATTTTGAAGAGACTATTTTTGTTCTGAGTGGAGGAGTATTAAGAAATCGTGATGGAAAATGTAGAGGCAGCAACACTGCAAATGCTTTGAGGCTCAGTAGTAGCATCTATGTGCTGTTGATTTCTCTGCATTTATCTATGTTGTGATTATGGTCACCACCATTCTAAAGCCTCCCTTTTCCTTACAGTTAGTTTTTGCTATCTGCCAAGCTATTTCATGTGTCCCTGTCAATGGGAAATCCCTTGTCCTATGCAGGGAATGTAAAAGAAGCCAAGATTTCCTCTCCTTTCTTGCAGCTGTGAGGTGATGTCCAGCTCCTGTGCTGCACTTCTTCCATCAGAGGAAGGAAGTCTCCCTCTCTTTGTGAGTCTGCCAGGTAGAGTCTAGGGAGGAGCATTCCCCTGAGAGGCATTCCCCTGGCCAGTTTTCGTTTCAGGAATCTTGAGGCTGGAGGAACTAAGAAAAAGATGCTTGCATACACCTGGAAGATAAGATCTGTTGGATGCTATGTAGTATTTTGGATGATTGCCAGTTTTTTAATGCTGGAAGTCCTATAATGGCTGAATTTTGGGTGGTTTGGTTAAAAAATGGACTCTTTGCAAAGGCGGCTGTCTGCACATCAAATGTTTGGGCTGCCTACTTGTAAATCACAGACATTTCCTGAGCTACTAGCATTTGGAATAATTAATATATTTCCCTTCTCTCTTTATTTTCTTTTATTTTTTTAATCACTTTGTACATCTTGTTTCTCCATTAGTATAAAAATATGGTCTGGAGAGCAATAAACAAATTAGGAGTCTCACTGTGCTTGTATACAGTAAGGCAGGAAATGGACCTCCTAAATGTGTGTGCAGGTGTGACCATAAAAATGCTAGAATGCTATTGTTCATTTGAAATGAGTTATTCTGGTGAAAACCCTGGAGTACTGGAGTGGTTTGGAACCAAGAAAAAGCTAAACTTGGCAGGGCTGTGCTTTTAAGACCCTACAGTCCCCCTTGCCCCTTCTCTGGCTTGTTTCTCATCTGTGGGATACTGATGAAGCCTTTTTCCCCTTGAGTTACTGAAAGTGGTGCAAGCCAGAGAGCTCATTTTTACTCTCCACTTGTGAATTTGCCTTATTAGGAGGTAGTCAGACAATTTCATCCAAGTGTGTGACTAACTTTGGACTCCTTTTTTGTAACACTTTTGTCTATAGAAACAATTAAACAATTTCTCCACAAAAGAAGGAGGACAGACGTGCTGTTTTCCTTAAGTCCCTTCCAGTGTGTCCCTAATAAAGGGCTTGATGAAAGCATTTTGCATTGCTATTACACAGCCCAATTGTGGAAAGGGTCTGATTCTGGTTTTAGTGAAATGATCCCCTTCAAAAGTTGGCAAAAGCAGGCTGGCAGCATCTCCCGTTTAGACTTGAGGATCCTCTAGAACACAATTCTGCTGGACATGCTTCATGTTGCTTACAGATCCAGCTGCCAGGCTGTTTCACCTTGCATCTTTCAATGGGAGAACTTGAAACTGACTTTAATACCTGCACAAATTGTGCAGGTAAGAAACTCTCCCTCTTTTTGTGGCTAAGACTGAATATTTTGTCCAAGGGAACAAGAGTTTTATAACAAGAGCAGTTTCTCTGGCAGAGCTTTAGAAATAAGACAGCTTAGCAGCATTTTTTTTATTTTTTTTTTTTTTTTTAAAGTATGCTTTATGAAACATTTTCTGGAGGGAAACTTCACATCAGCAGTGATTTATCTTCCTCTAGAGGAAGGACTAGAGGCAGTGAAATATTTTGCTGTTTAATATCCAGTGGAAGAAATGGCTTCCCTCTCATACTAATGATGTTGTGTTAGTATCACTGAGGTCATATACCTCTGTGCCAGCCAGTCCACTGGGCAAAGTTCATTGTGCGTTCTTATGGAGGCTAAGCAGTATTCTTTTTTGGGAGGATATTCTGTCTAGTCTTTGGCATTTCACTTTGTATTGGAAACATAACGGTTCCTTCCTAGTGCACACATTATTTACAATAATATCCTATTCTTTAGGTATGGAGCACAAGAATGTGTTTGCAGGAAAAGGCCCTGTTTTAGGAGGACTGTAAATTAAGTGAAAAGGTGCATTTTGAGGAGGCTGCTTTTTTAAGATTTCTAGCAGACCATAGTTGTAAAGCTTTCTAAACAAATAAAAAGAAAGCCACCCTATATAAGTGGAGCCTTTTGTCCACGTTACAGCTTGAAGAAATGTTTCATTGGGACACTAATTTTAAAGGATTTTTACAAATCTAAGTTTTCTAAAGTTTTATTTGTATTAATAAGTTCTTATTTATTTCTTCAGTTTAATGGCAATGGTACAGTCAATATGCTTATAATAGTCTTAAATAACAGATACAAAAATATTTTTTTGTGTATTCCCAAGCTATAGTGAGGGTCCACCAAAGAATCAGCCAACAATTGCCTTTGTTGTTGCTTTTTCAGTAGGAGCTGCCCTTACAAAGGAAAGTACATATTTTAAAAGCTCTTGTTGAGCTTTGACCAGCAAATGGTGAGTTTGCTTTTGGCCCAATTATAGATCTGATCCAAAACCTACTGAATTTAAGTGGAATGATTCCAGTCATTTTGAAAGAGTTCTGGATCTGGCCCATATTTTTAGCAAAGGGATGATGAAGGGTGGTACCTCAGCATCTGTCAGTTCTTTCTAGCAAGGCCACATCTGGGTTCTTTTGTAGTTTGCTTCTGCTTTATCTTAGACTTCAGTTCCACTCCTGTGGGCCCGGAGCCCAAGCTTCTGTTGTTTTTTATAATTCTGTCCTTCCCCTCTTCTTGAACAGCCATTGTGAAGCAAGCAGGACAAAGTACCGGTGTAAAAACCGTAAGATCTTCCAGACTTTGCATGTTTTGGCTTTCTTTGTGTGTTTTTCTGAAGTTTGTTTTTGCCAACATCTCCCTCCTCTGTCTCTCACATATTTGCTGTTTTTCTGAGATACTGGAGGAGCATTTTTAACAAAGAACAGCACAGATGTAGCTACAAAGCTGGCAATATATTCCCTTTCTGGAAAAAAAGCTATGAAATGGTCTGCCCAGATAGGATGTTAAGGGAATGATTTTTCCTTTTCCATCATATCAGATTGTTTTGCAAGTATATTGTAAGTGGGAGGATGTGTGTAGGACACGTGTTTTAGAAAACTGTTTTCTTATCTATGTAGGCCTGGCTGACCAGGCCAATTTCATACTCCTGATAGTTTCTTTGCAGTCAAGTAGGTTTGGGTATGAACTAGGGCATATCTTCAACATACATCTGAAAATTGCAGTTTCATAAGGTTTGAGCGGTATCAGAGACGATGCTGGAGCACTGGTGTGTATTCTCACACATGTCATAACTCTTTATTTAAACAGTCTTGGGTGTAAAATTAGCTTACAGATGTGTTGGGCTGGGGAATCAAGAGCTGCTGATGCCTCATTCTTCTGGCAGTCCTTGTGAACACTGTGCTTATATAATGCTCTTTGAGGGGATACTGTTGCATAAACACCTCTGCATTGCCTCACTGAAGGTTACTGCTTTTGAGACACTCATTCTTAGTACCCTGCACAAGAGTCTATTAGGCAGGATTAAGATGTGGCTTTGTACACTTGCTGTTCAGCTGCTTGGATCTTTGGAGGAGTCAGGTGGGTAGGAAGGGGAAAGAATGCTGAAAAGATCAGAAAATAGCTGCAGGGAGAAATTATTGCAAATTCATAACTGTCAAAAACTGTCAAAACCTTTAAATAGCTTGCTGGGCCAATAAAGCATCAGTAGAAATGCATTGCTGCAGAGCTCAGTTCCAGGCAGCCTCAGTATTATTAAGGAATGAGGAGTGATCCTGTCTCTCATTTCTCTCTGTGACTTAAGATTAAAAAACCAATTGCTAGATCCATTGGTTGAAGTCTAAATGGGCTGTGAATAGGACCCCGTTTCTTGTGGTGATGTTTCTGGAATTAAAACACTTAAGAAAATGTCATTTTGGATGCCTTCTGGCTTCCTTGTTAAGATGCTTCAGTAAGAGTTTGAGGTAGTTGAGTAGGGAGCCAGGAAAATTAATTTCTCCCTACAGTGTTTTCAATGGTTTATGCAGTATTAACATCTATACATATATACACACATGCATATATATGTATACATACATATATATGTAAATAAAAACACCCATAATAGAAGTAGGACAATTATACTTTGTTCAGAAGTCAGCAGTTCAATTTTTTCCTCATCCCATCCAGTTTCAAACTCATCAAGCAGGACCTGCATTTCTCTCTACTTTGTTTCTTCGTCACTGTTTGATCCAGCAGTTTGTTGTTCCCTCCTTCTACTGCACCTAAATGGTTTTTTACATAATTTGTATATGAGGGATGTGTGAGTGAAAGCCATGTCCAAACAGGAGATAATGTTTTGAACTTTTCAGGTGTTGGACTAGTGTGTTGAAACTACTCCAGGATTTTGTTTGGTTTGGAAATGGAAACTGTGAGGTTTTTTGCTCTTAGTAATAAAATCTCCAGGGTGAATTTTGATGGCTGAGGTCTGTTTTTCTGAATTTAAGCATCCGGTGTGCATAACTGAGATTTTTGCCAACGCAACTGGAACTACTGTGATTGATCCTGTGGAAAATTTGAAAGTTAGGATGTACCAGAGTGTTACAGGTGTGTTCAGGGGCTCACCTTTTTAATGTACAGTTTGACTTTGGTCCAGAGAGGTACAAGAAGATGTGGGTGTCTGAACAATATATGCTGGATAGGAAACTTGACTGAAAAAAGCTCTAACAGGATCATGATGTTACTGGACATAGCCAGTAATTGTTTTTAATATTTTTATTTTGGATTGTGCTACAAATTACTTGTTCTTTATGAGCTGAGCTAATTGGATTACAGAACGAGAAGGATACAGAGAGAAAGGAGGAGTAATTAACAATACCCAAGTTGGCATGTGCTGTGGACTTGCTGTCTGGTCAAGGAAAGGAATGAAGTCCATTGAATGGATGTGCACAACTCTGTCTACCCAGTGGCTGGGAGCTGGTTAACTGCTAATCCAGGAGTTGTGTGCTGCTGGCTCAGAAGCTGGAGGCTTTGCTTGGCAAGTGAATTTTGTAGCATTTGGAAAAGAATGGGACTTAATTTTTCTTGTGTTCTTGAGGATTGAGACATGCTGTTTATCATGGCTATTCTGTACCATGACTGAGAAATCAATTCTAAAGGAGGGGAAAAAAATTTGAGCAGACTTGAACATGTATTGGAAGTGTAGGAGCTCTGTCTGTGTTAGAGAAAGATTAGATTAGAGGACAATGTGCACCTGGAGCACTGCTTGGTAGTGTTCTTGGTCAGGTAACTTAGGGCTTTGTAATATATCAGCACATGCAGTGGCCTTGGGGTTTAATTGTGCTGTACTTGGGGAAAAGGCAGGGCTTTTTCAGCAGAAGCATAGTGAGAGCTCTGGGCTGTGCTGTTGGGGGAAATCCTCTCCTGCTCAGCTCTACTCTGAAATGGGCTGCTTGTACATGCAGAGGGAATAATTCATAGTGAGAGGGGTTTGGGAACAAGTTAGTTTAAACTCCTAAGTCATTCTTCTACTATCCACAAGAAAGTGGTATTCAAACTTCTGCAAGAATTGAAATTACCTATAAATAATGGGATAGGGTGGCTTAAATCAGAACATATATTTCTGTGCTGACAATGCACAGCATCTGCTTCTGCTTTAAGGAAGGACTGAAGAAACTTGGGGGAAAAAAGCCTTTGGCATCACATGCAGGGGGAGCCAATAAATGGCTATAAATCAAGTAAATATATGGGCCTCTTCACACTGACAGTTCCCTTTGAGAAAGTAATTAAGGATGGGGACGAAATTTTAAAGAAAACACATGTACTGTGGGAGACTTTGAGTGGATCTCAAACAGCAGAAGAGCAAAGAATGTATCAGTACTTTCTTGTGGAGTATAAAATAACCAGCCTTTATAGGGTGAGCTGGAAGTCAGAAATTTTGCCCCAGACTCTGCTGCCTAATTGAGGAATGGCTTAGCCTACAGTATGTCTTCCATTTCTGATGAATCTTTGAAATGAACTGTGTTGCTGGATAAAACACATGGTATTTATGTTTTGACAGCAAAACAAATACCATGTATTCATATGCTTGGACACTAATCTTTTGAAGAGAAAAACAAAACCCAACCTCAGCCATGATAAAATCTTGGCAGCAAAGTAGACCCAGATGAACTGCATTTTGTATGCAGTACAAAAAAGCTTCAGTTTTTTCTTCCCCTTCCCTGGCTGACTGGCCTTAACACTTTCCAGCAGATAGTTTGCAGTTGCTTCCAGGTTATTTCACAGGCTGTAGTTATCTTTGTGATTACATTCAATATTCTATCAGTGATAAAGTTCCCCTGATGGTTTTTAGGAGAGTACATGAATGTGAGATGCTACAGGACAACTAAGGAATGGAATTCCTTAAAGAATCACTCTTGACTATGATTCACATTGTTTGCAGTCTCTCCTAAAACACACCAAGACTGTATATGCTTCTAGAGTGGCTTTTTCAAAAGGGTATTGTTTCACAGGTAATAATTTCAGTGCAGCAACTGCAATGAAAGTGGTTGTACTAGACAAAGATATAGTTAGAGAAAAATCTGCAAGATTGATTTTCCTTTTCTGCTTTGGCAAGAGTGTTTTTATTCAAGCAATAACTGAAATAGTGTTGAGCAGATTTGAACTTCTCAGGATCACTGGGAAGAAATGGTGGATAGAGTGGGAAATGGCTCAAAGCCACCACATGTTCTTTCCTGTATATCCCTGATCCAGTCAGGGCTTTGAGCTGAAGTCTTGATTTCTAGAGGTAGGAGTTCTTCTAGAGTTCTTTTTCTGTAGTGAGCTTTTCTCAGACTGCTGTACAAGGCTGATGACATTCCAAGAAAAAAAAAACTGCATTAAAAGAAGGCATCAGCAATACTTGTGCTTCCTTTAAAGTCTGGGCTCCGTTTCCTTAACTCTTTGCCATGCTTTAGCCCCATTATTTCCAGTGGGATTTAAATAGACTCTTCACTGTAACACAGGGCAGACTCGCTAGCTTTTGGTTAGCAAAAAGCAGGAGTTGAATTAATATCTTCTCTGATAGTAGTTCAAGGGTTTGAATAGCCATTAGCAGTAAATGACTGGTAATTACTCTGGCTTCCTAACCTAGCAGAGACCCTGCTGCTGTATTAATCTCCTGGCTGTGGAATGCAGCAGAAAGGTGTTAGGCTGTGAAGGCTGCCCTGTGCAAAGCTTGAACCAAATCTCAGTCAACAGATGAGCATAACCAGCTGCTGCCTTTTGATCTGGAGAAATACAAGACTCAATAGCAGTATGCTCTTATTAGGTACCCAGTAATGTTATTTCTTCATTGGATTTCTGTAGAAGTTTGCACTGCATAGCACTGGTCTAGGGAGAGACTTTACAAGCCTACTGTATTTTCACACAGCTCTAGCCTGGGAGCTGCCACTCCAGAGATGCTTTCAAAGGAGCTCTTTTGAAAATGTGTCTTCATTGTGGTGGCAAAGTTCTGCAGAAGAGCTCAGGAAGGTGTATTAGCGGGAAGGGCTTGGCTTAGGACTGATGACCAGCTTTCCACTGTTTCAGATCTTAGTGTTCAGGGAATCAAATGTATGCTTTATGAGTTAGCACAGTTGAAGCTGTATATAATTTTATAATGTACCATGTAATAGAGGAATGAAAGGTTTTATCTACAAGGAGTGCAATATTTAAAAGAAGGGCTTTTAGTCAGTTTTAGTAGATTGAAACAAATCTGTGGATACTTTTTAAATCTGCAAGCTTCATGCAAACATCCAGTTATGCTCTGTAGATAATTTGCTGGCTGGGGGTGTTTTAGCTAACACATTCAAGATGGATATTTGGCAGTGTTTCCTTTGAACTGCCCGGATGGCTGAGAGGCCAAGTGCTTTACTACGTATCTCATACTGGGACTGCTCTCAGTGCTACCAGAGGCATGTCAGTTTTTCTGTTGGTGAAGTTGCTAGTAAAAGTCTTGGAGCGTGTTTTGGCCAACTAGAAAGTATTTGCAGATCTCATCCAAGAAACAGAATAGTGCAATCTGTTATTTTTGTGGGATGGTGGGTGGATTTACAATGCAGTTGAACAAAATAAGATTATGCATAGGCTTCTGGGTCTCTGTAGTAATTCTGCTTCCTTCAGAGCTTCTGTCTTTTTGTAAACCATCTCAAACAGTACAGTTTTAAACCTCTTTCTGGAATTGAAATTATCAATTTAGATCTGGGAAAAGCTGATCCAACAGTAAAATTATGTCAGTCACAGCCAATGTGTTCAGACCAAAGACTTCTTTGCCTGCAGAGATGTGGATCGTAGGGAATCCCAAATGTCGCAAAGTTAAATCAGTGATACGCTGGAGTCATAATGCCAGAATTACTGCTTACTTGGGTATCTGTATATATAAATAAAGAGATTTAAACTTTTGAAGAAGATTAGAATGAACTTTTAGGCATTTTTCGGTGGTACTTGTCAAGATGGCTGGGCAAGATTCTACAGAATATTGTACGTGTGTTTGGGTGATGACAAAATAAATTCTTACGGTTTCATACTTTCTCCCCCCTCTCCCTACTCACTGGACTTCAAATCTTGAAAAGAGCTTAATAAATACTTATTAACATCTCAAATCTTCTAAAACGTAGTCCCAAATTCTGTGCTTCAGTCTTGTGGAGTACCCATAGCATGCATCAGTTTCTCCAAAGAGGATCTGTATCTTTGTACTTTATTCCTAAAAGACTTTAAATCTGTTTCTAAATTCCATAAAATACCCAATGGGCTTTCCTTGACACTAACTATTAATCATACACATACACATGATTGAATAGTCTATTTTTGGAGTTTATATCTGAAACAATATAGAACAGACTGCCTTAGTTCAGCATTCAAGTATTGAAAATTTGGCCTATATTTTGAAACTGCAGGCCTTATTTCCCTAATTTTTCCCACAAAATAATGCATTAACTTGGGCTTTTGAAGCACATGATATAAGCTGTGATCAGATGCATTCTGCCTAACTTCTGCTTACGTACCCCAGCTGTTTCCTTGCAGGGACAGGACACTGGTGGACCTAATTTCTCATTCCCAATAAGGGTGTCTGCAAAGTACAAAGCTTCCTGCGTTACATGATCTGTACCAAGTCTCTTGCCAGCAATGTTTAAATGTAAAGGTAGAAATTGAGAATTTAGTGAGTCTTACCAGCTGAAAGCTGAAGTTTGTTATTCTGTTAATAAAATAGGTTATGCTCAATATAAAATCAGCTGTTACCAAGTGCCACAGTGCCACTTGTGAAGGAAATGCTTGTGGTAATTGACTGTTGATGTTCTGCAACATTCCTCTGCTTGTACCCCTCTTAAAGCATAGGAGAGAAAGGTCTGGAAAGGGAGCCAGCATTTAGTCAGGTGGATAGAATTTACAGGATAGATACTGAAAATGGAATCAAACATGAGAGGCAAATACTTGAGAGATTTTCAGATGGTTTATGTGGGTCCAGTAGGTGTTAGCACATTGTCCTACTAAGCACAGATAAGTAGTAAACCCAGTTCTATCTACTTGCCACCTGTTTCTTTGAGTTTGTTTTTCTTCCTTCATCCCTCCATTACAGGTAAAACCCAATGCCTTGTTGATGGAAGTATAGCAAATAGGAAGCATTATTTCCCCTTTTTCCCAGGAGGGGATTTACTTATGAGTAATAAAACCCCAAACTGTCTGAACCAGATCCCAGGGTTCACTTCAGTCCTCATTTTGATTTGTAAAGAAAAGCAGTCTCTCTTGGAGAGATTTAGGAGACATCCTGCCTTGCATGTTATTTCATAAGAATTGAGATGCATTTGAAATACAAAACATATGCATTTGAAATACAAAACATTCTCTCATCAAAGTGTCTTTTCAACTATGGATAAAAGTCAGACCTGATGGGGTGGATTAGCTTTATCTAGGGTGAGATTCACTCCTCAGCTTAAATACTGGTGTTCTTCTCCTCTGGATTTCCTGGGCTTCAAACTGAACTCAGAAGAAGGAGGATTTTTTATAGGTAGCTGCTGATTTATTTTACCTCCTCTTCAGAGCAAAGTTTCACACTACAAATTCAAGTGGCTAGGAAATGCATGGTGAATTGATTGTAATGGGATGTTTTTCTGCTCTCTATTCTTTCCTCTGCCTGTGCAATCCAGCCAGGCTTGCAAGTGGTTCAGAACATGTCAGTTCCTAGATTCCATGGGGCATAGGGCAGTCAAGCAAGTCGTATTTAAATCTACCCAGTGACTTGTGTTCCCACTTAAACTGAAATTCTCAGTGTCTTTTAGGTGGAGGTTGATCAAAAACAACCTTTGTTTTTGTGTTAAGTTACAGCATCAGTCTTATAGAACTAAGTTTTTTCACCCCTAAAATGAAGGTGCTATTCATATAGACTTATGTTTGAATTAATTACTTCCATTTGTCATATACTGGCTATATAAGTCAACAACAAAAAAAAATAAAAGGACCTGTCCAAAGCCTTTAGGGAGCTCATTTAATGTCTCACTTAAATATTGACTTAGAGAAACGCTTATCTTTTACATTAAAGTGTGAGTATAACATAACCAATAAACCATTTTCTAGGATTGTGATTCAGTGACCAGCTAAGAGATTTTCAAGGAACTTGATGTGTTGCTTCACAGGAACTAAAGATCCCAGGGGTGGATTACATCTTTAACATGTGAGTCTGTTTGGTGCTGTTGGATATTGAGAGGGTTAAACAGTTAAAGAATGCAAAAGAAATATCACTAGTTCATGATCATTTAAAAGTGGTCTAAAATTTTGAGGGCCTGAATGTGACAATGTCCCTTTTAAAATATAATCATAATTTATCCTGTGCCTAGTAAGAGGTAGAATATGCTAAGCAGTACATAATCCTTGCCCTAAAGAAATGTCCTATGCTCACTGGATGTTAGGCACCAAAGAGAGCCATGAGGGTGTCATTATGGATATAACAGGTGCAGTAGGTGGGATTTGAAGATGCACAAAGCACTGCAGATTCAATGAAAAATCCATCTGAATGAGAAGCAATGCAATAAAAGTCATTTCCACCAACAGATACCAATGGTCAGAATGTGCTGGTTTAGAGACTCCAGAGTCAAGGTGACATTGACCCAAGTGGGTACCAACATTTCAAGAGTCAGGATACAAGAGGAGGGGAAGAAAGAAACCCTTTCTTTTAGGAGGAGTAAAAGTAGCTTAGTAAGCAAAACAGCTGCCAGGACAAGATCTGTGATTGTCTCCTGCATGCTTGACTGCAGGTAAGAGGCAGCTCTGAGATTCTTTCAGACAACAGTAATATCTCTGCATATTTTTAGCTGTCATAAATGGTGTTCAGGTGTTCAGGAACTGAAGGGGAAACAGCCAAAACAAAGAGATGTTACAGACAGTTTTGAGCAATATGTAAATGGTTAAGCTGAGGGATAGACACTTAGAGAGGCTATAAGGAACAAAGGCTTTGGTAGTGGCTTGAGCGCTTTAAAACCATGGGGGGAAAGAAGCAGCTGTGTGTGTTGTTTATTATGTAGAAACTGGCTGTTTGTAGTTAGTACCTCTCAATTGAACTCTGCTTCCCAAAAACCTGAAAGCTGTTGGAGCTTGGAGCACATGTCATTCTGGGAGCATTAAAGAGAAGTTGGAAGAGAGTTTTGTCTTGGAGCCTGGGCAGAAGGAGGTCAGATTTCTGTTAGTCCCTGTCAGTGTAATAAAGCTGCAATTGCTGTCTTTGCTGCACTTTTCAAATGGATCCCATCCCTGGGCTGTGTGGCCCAGGGTTGTGCACACTGTGCTTTTCCATTTGTGGTTCCACAAACAGCACTCTTTTTAAAGCTGAAGGCAGAGATGAGTGAATGCAGCTCCAGATGGGAACTGACAAGTTTGAAAACATGTCAGCATGTGTATATTTTTAATTTCAAAGGCATCACACTAGCATTAGAGTTGCTTTAATCCTAGAAGTAGCTCTGTAGAACTATATGATTCTTAACCATCTCTACCATAGAAGAGACATGTTGGCAAAAACACAAGCCCCTGTGGGCCACTTAATCTCTAATGAAGGTGAAATATTCTTATTCCAGTCTTTTGGACTGATAAGCTACTTATTGAGGATATTGTTGTTTGGACTTATTCTGACATTATGTACATCAATTACAGAAAACTGAGGAAGAAAATTTTGTTTTGGACACCTAAATAATCTTGGCTTTTGGAATTCAGTCCACAGAGTTCGGTAAGGTTGAAATTGAAGATTAATCTAAACAGATTCTATTAATAGTGGTGCTGCTAGGAGACTGAGCCTGAATTCTCTGTACAACAGCTGATGTCTGCTCTGAAATATGTTTGGTGTTGGTGCTTGAGATGTAGATTTGGAGGTGGGAAAGATTCTTAATGCAGGGTTTCATCACATGGGGATTATTTTGTTTCTTAGTTCACACTACAAAATGACATTGCCCTCCAAGACCATTTTTTTGCCAGTAGGGGTGCTCAAAGGGAATGGAGGGTGTGCCTTCACTCTGTAATGGGAATCAACATATTGGACTACTTACAGTTGCTTCTCACTTCCACTGTGCAAGACTGATACAAAAAGCAGCAGCTCTGGAGGTCATATCTGCTGTGCCTTGTGTGTTGGCAGGAAGGCAGTGAAAACCAAGATTGAGTGCTCAGTGTTTGTGCGTATTTGAGACCTTTAGGAATGCCAAAACTCCTAGTTGTCTGTTACAGTGAGGTATCTAAACAAATAGACATCTGGGTTCAAGCTTCCCTCCAACACCTACACCTGACTTGCTGAGCTGTAAACTAAAGTGGAATCTGAGTGCCTAATTCCTACATGACTTCTTTCCTGAGCTGGAAAATATTTGGTTAAATAAATCGTTAAATAGTGTCCTGTTTCACAACAGAAAGAAGGATTTTTTTAAAATTTTTAAATTTGCATGCCTAGAAAAATGGCTGATACTGCTTCATCATGGGCTTCACTAACAAAGATTTTTGTTTCTTTGATATAGTTTGTCAATGTCTCTGTGTTAGTGCTCATGTGCCATAAATCTTAGAACAACGACCTGTGATAGTAACTGGTACAAAATGTCTGTAGGCTTAATCAGTGTCTCCATCAACCACTTTCATTTCAGTGAAAAGAACAGAAGAAAAGAACAGAAATAGCATCTGCTGAAGTGATAACCTGAGGTCCTGAGGCAGCCATTGCTTTCTGACCTCCTTGCACAGTTTCCTTCATAAGGAGACCCATTTCCAGAGCACAGCTTTGTTTCAGGTGTGTGGAGAGCCTGGAGGTGCTTGGTTAGTGGCCCCTGGCAATTGATCCTGGAGGCCTTTGCCTTTTCTGCTGGGATCATTTTATTGCCTTCCTGCCTGAAAACAATGAGCTTTTAGTTCTGACACTTAGTGAGATTAGACCTTATATAAATGGCCCTTATATAAAATGCAATGGAACAGTAAAATTGGCCAATTAGTAAAACAAAAAGCAGACTACATAATTGCATAAGAAGTGAAAACCACAGATGTGAATACCTGGGCATGCTGTGTGGTGTTAGTGTAGGAAGCCTAGTTATGGTTTCTGGTTTTTTCATGAAAAATGTTTCTTGAGCAAGTTCTAATCATCTGACTCTGCAGAAGAGATTAAACCAAACTAGGCCTTAAAAGACAATAGAAACTGTTAATATACTGTTAGGCCAGGTTTGAATTGGCTTACCAAGGGCAAGCTGTGTCCAGGTGAGTGTTCTCTGTTGGTAAGAACTAACCTGCCAGAGGTCTAGTGCTGAAAACCACTGAATGCTACAAGCTTGCTGCTTGGATGATTCATATATTGGTATTTCCCAGCTTCACAGATATCTTAAAATGTTACATTCCTAGTTTCTGCTTTTAAAAAACACATTTCTATTGAGCAACTTCTTATCTCTCCTTACTATTTTTGGTATTCCAACCAAAGATGCCCAGACTGAATCTGAATACTGGATAAAGCTATTTACTCTATTTAGACTGCTTCCTAAGGAAATGCCAGGCTTTTGCAATTACCCTGTCAGATGAATAATTTCTAACTTCATTGGTCAGTTTTCATGTTTGAGAAGAGAGCTGGAAGCCTGGAACAGCATTGCTCTTTCTGAAATGGAAGGATGACACAAACATTTCTGTTCAGGAGGAAGCAGCAGCATTTAGCTACTGCAAATCATTTGGCAGGAGCTGACCAATGAATTGTCCAGTGTGGACAGGTCATCTTTGCTTAGAGTTTCCTCTTTATATATGAACTATATACACATGTATCTCTTAAACAATGGGAAGGGCTGTAAGAAATACCTGAGCATGTCAAATGAGACCAAATGACAGAGAGGAGACTGACTACCTCAAACCTGAAACAAATTTCCTCAGAAATATTGCTGTGATCCTTTGGTTGTTTTTCTTTGGGGCTCATCTCACTGCTTGAAGTCAAAAAAAAACAAGTGCTGTTTGATTTGATATTATTGCAGGGAATAACTTCATGGGTCATCAAATCCAGCACTATGAAAAACGTGCATTCAACCAAAAGCACAGTTGATAGATGTACCTGCCCTTCATCTTGCATCTTGAACTGCTTCAAATTTCTGATAGCTCAGATGTCTTGCTTGGAATGAGAATGGTACATTTTACTGTTGGTGCTAAGTTATGAGCTTGCTGGCTCTGTCTGCCCTAAGCTTTACTGTCATTGGCACAAGAATGCTGGAGTAGATAAGTAGTGATGAATGACTAGTTCTTAGGGCTTTTTCCTAAGCATCTGCTGTTGGCCCCTGTCAGAGGCAGGAGGATGAGCCTGCTGAACTCATGCTCTGGTATCAAACAAGTGTTATTTTCTTAAGAATTTTGAAAATCTTCTCTCCCTCTGAAGCAGAGGAGAGGAAGGAGGGGGGTCCTACATGACTGGACTGCTGTCATGCATCGTGCTTGGGCCAGGGAGTAGGAGGGCTGCAATTTCCAAACAAAGCATTGATGTTGCTTCATGTTGCCTCCCTTTACCCAAGGGCTGATGGCTTCACCCTGATCCTGTCAGCCGCACTCCACTATCCCTTGGACTTTCTCAAGGAAGCAGCTTTGGCAAATGGTTTTCCCTCCATCACACTCACATATCAGAGAGTATCTGTGGAAATGGGAGGCTGCTCCATCACACTCATATTTTGAAGAACTGGAAGCTGTGCAGAGAGATGATCAGAGGTTCATTACACACCACCTTGGAAACAAAATGTTTGGTTATATTTAACTTGGCAAAGTTGTCTATATCTTAGCCAGAGATTCTGGTGGTTTTTTGTTTGAAAGGCATGACTGAATGTAAAAATGACTGAAGGACTTGCATATACGAGGTTGAAGGCTGAAAATGATTGAATCTACCATCTATCTAATACCTGAGTTTCTAGGGAGATCTCTAGATTTCACTTGTGCAAATGTGACCAGTTTGAACATCTGAAATTACAAATAAACAAGTTAAGCTTGGTGCTATGAAGAATAATGTTTTTTACCATAGTTTCTGAGTGTGCTGGTTTATTTGTTCACTGCTCTTCCTCCCTCCTTGATTAATTTGAATTTCTAAAATTTCCTGACTTGAACATCAATGAATCTAAAAAAAAATCTGATTTTGCAAACACTTGCATGGTCACACCTGTGGGGTCACTTTATCTTTTGACATTAGAGCTTTGTGAGCAGTAGAAATATTGACATAATCCTAGTGCATCTGTTTCTAACTGGATGATGAGTCCACTTGTGATTTAATAAGAAAATAAAGGGAAGCACTGATTTGTATCTGAATATCTAGGGCAGATATGAGTGGAATAATCTCTCAAACTTTTTTTTCTTTGTAAATATTTCAGTTTAGTAGGTTTGGGTTTTTAACTTTTCCATTACTCCTTAGGGGATCATGTTGGATGAGCCTTGGACAAGGAACATGTGATGCTCTTTAATATCGGCAGATCTTGAAAGCTCCTGAATAGATTAAATGTCTTTTTGCCTTCTTAGAGATGGCCTTCTTGCCCTTTTTAGAGTTTGGATCTAATCCAAGAGAAGGCTAGGACTTAGCTCAGCTGCAAACAAAACCTGACTACTGGCTCCTGAATTATGAATTGAAACTTCACATAATGGAAATTTGAAGCCCAGTAGTCTAAACATAAAAGTTGCCTTTCAGTGTTGTTTTGAATGAGTGCAGGTAGTTTTGCTGGGTTTTTTCCTGCATAGTTTTTGCTTCCCTTCCTGTTTTATTCTTACTTGTTTTAATACCTAATTGTGGGCATACAATACATAATTGAGAGGCTCTGATACAGGAAGCTTTTTAAATTCATGTGAAATGTGGAAAACATAGCTCTTTAACTTCATGTTTAAAGGTGCATTGTGATAAGGGTCTAAGGGAATGACTGCAAGATTATGTAAATGTGTATATAATATCAAACTAGCTTTAATACTTTCTAGTCCCCTGTAATGTTCAGGGGAGATTGTAATATTGATTCAGTATTCCCAAGAGCTAATTTTGCCTAGAAAATGTCAATATTAATTTAATTACTTAATGTTTCTGTCCATCTCATCATCATAGCCTTGAATGATGGCTTTATGATAGCCTTTCTCCACTCTCAAATTTAATATTGAAGTAATTCAATGTTTACTTCATATCCAACTCTTACTAGAATAATAGAGGTGTGCCTGTCCACAAGTGTACCTGAAAGTCTCTGCAGGATCTGGCACAGATGTAAAAAAGGTACAGCTAAAAGGAATATTGTTTCACCATATCTCACCCATGGGCATTACCTTGCTGATTAAAGTACATTTTTCTGAAAAGCTTACAATTTTTTACAATTTTACAATCTAATGACACCAAGTGAAGTATTTGCTGTTTTATTTCTTGTTTTCTTCCAATAACTAATTGGCCTCTTCCATAAATTGGTATTATATTTCTAATTTGTCTTGCTTGAACTGTGCAGCAGCTTCTGGGACTGAGCCTCACTGTGCCCTCCCTCCTGGGTAGAGTCCTTTAGCATCTCCTCAGGATTACTTCTTGATGTTTATAATTGTCATTTCACAACAGAGAGAGTGTTTAAAGTCTCCTATAGAAACCTGTTGTTTCAACACTCAGATTTTTTTCATGGTGGTTTCTTTTCTGCCACCTTCAATTTTCCAATGCAAATGTAAAAATTTGGATACTAAGATTTGAATGTAATACATCAGTGGTGCCACAGAATCACGCCCTGACTTTCTGTTCCCTTGTTTCAGAAAGCTGAAGGCTCTGTGAGTCATTTATTCATTGTGCTGTGGCAGTGGCTGCTCCTGAGTCACTCACCTTCCAGGATGCTGAAGTTCTTCAAGACATCTTTCCTGAAGTGGTTTCCTGTGCTCTCTGTTATCAGAGGTGTAACTCTGTCTCTGGCTTTGCCTGTTTAACTGATGTCAACTGAATATGTTCACATTTTTATTTTTTCTTAATACTTTTATTTTTTATTTCATCCTGCCAATCTGTGTGTTAGCAGAACATTTCTTCCAAGGAATTGGTTGTATCTAGACTTCAGCATTTTTATGTATCTGCATGAGCATTTGGCTAACTCTGATTAATGCAAAACCAAGCTAAAGCAATTTCATTCCCCAGTGACTTTATGCTGTCAACTACTTTGAGATCTGTCAGTTAGACAACCCTTAATCCATTTAGCGTGTGCTTTACTGACATGAGCCAAATTTGTAGTTGGAGTATCATGTGGTGTAAGTCATGTGCCTTGAAAGTCTGAAGTACTCAATCAACTCTACCAGCTAAACCCATGATTTCAAATTCCGAAATCAGGTTTGTTTGAATATTGGTATCATAAACCCCTTGAGATTGCCATTAGTTGCATTTCTGACCTTTAATAGAAACCTATGCAAATTTTTCAGTTTCAGTCCAGCACTGGTTTTGGATGAACAAGGTTCCAGGGGCCAAGGCATGAAGTTAGCAGTCATTTCTACTGGGAACTGTGGAGAATTGCATCCAGTCAGACTTACATTTAAAAATGAACTCATTATAGGCTGAGTATCGGTTAATGCTGTTAAAAACTGCAAACAGACTGGAATATTTGGAGCTGATATATTAAGTGTTGGGTGAGGAAAGTGTTTCAAATAGATCACAGGCTGCTGGCTTCCATCAAGACATTGGCAACTCTTGTAATTGTGCTTCTATGTTCCAAGTGCCTGTCAGAGGTCAGCATCTTTGGGAACGACAGTGTTTGTATTTGATGTCATTGTTTATGCTTTGATTCACAAGCCTGGTTTCTTTTTGTGTTTTCTTCAGTAGAAAGAGATGTTGTTAATTAATGTTCCCAGATAGGAAAGCCCATCACAATTTAGCTAAACATAGCATGCACTTCTTGATAGGAATGCTCATCAAAGTTTAGCTAAACTTAATGTGCATTTTTTAAATCTTTGAACTCCTTGTGTGGAAAAACTGGCCTGGCCTCATAATCAAAAATTAAAGTGGGGCTACTGCAGATTTCAGCTTGATCTCTTGCTTTAGATTTTTAAGTTCAGAGGCTGTTGCAGCAGCTTCCCAGGACCCAGTGTCTCAGAAAGAGGATCTCACTGTTAACATCACACACTGAGTGTTTGGGAGAAGAACTGATTTGATAACTTTTCTGCTTGAAAGATAAATATTGAGGGAGCTTCAGAATATTCAAGGGCTTCCCTCTTTGCAAATTTATATCACTGTACTGTAATTTCGAAAGAAGAATCTGTTACACTGTGAGAAGAATGTCATGGAGTTTAAAATGAAGTCTATTTTAGTTTTGTGTAAATCCATCCTTACTAATCTTAATCTGCCTTTACTAATCTTGCTAGCCTTCTGAAAAATTGGAAAAGGCTGGTTTGAAATCAAGAGTGTGCAAACTCGAGTCAAAATCCCGTTCCTGAAGGCAGCTGGTGTGCAGTCAGCACCCTTTAGATGCTTCTGATAACTTGAATTATCCATGACTGATGTCTTTATCATAGCCTCCTGTGCTGTAAGGTGAGGGAGAGCCATCTGCTCACAGCAGGATTAATCCAATTGATGGCCCATGAACACAAGCTGCTGCTTCATGGATCTGCCTCTCTGAGTGATGGGAGAGGCTGTTGCTGTCATATCACTGTAGAGACAGGCATGTGGCTCACTGCACTTGCAAAAAGTCCCTCAGGACGCCCAAGCTTTGTTTTCTACATCAGCAGCAAAAGAAACACTTGTTTAGGGTGTTCTCACCTACGGCTTTTACCTCAAGAAAACGAGGCTGGAACTAAAACCCATTGTACGTTCAGTATTATCTAACTGTGGATTAAATCTTATTTTGCGTAAAGAGTGTAATAAATATTTATTTTGGGGAAATGGCAATGTCAGCAGAAGACTTAAATAAGAAAAAATAGTTTGAGATTTCTTCTTTTTCCTTTTAGTTCCTTTGAGCTTTTCCTTTAGGGCTTCATTATTAACAATGAAATAGCAAACCTGCTCAAGGGCAGAACTGTACTCTAAGAATCATAACTGTGGTTATAAAAACAATTTTTTCTTCCATAGGATACCAGATAGCTTAAATTTTAACCCTGTAAAGCAAGATCCATGAACTGGGCCATATGAATTTTTGCTGATAAGGTTTTGAATTAATCCCATTTTGTACAGACCTGTGCTTGCAGAAGCTTAAGGAAATTCATCACAGTTGCAGATTGTTTTCCAAGTAATATCCTCATGGACTATGAAGCCTATCATTTTATGATAAATGCATAAAGGTTTTGCTTAACTTCATTTTCGAGTCACTCCATCTCTAATCTCTGTTGCTCAGTTTTTAAGTAGGCTTTGGCAGTCTGGCTGAACTACAGTAATGCTGACATTGAAATTGCACAGTACAAGCTGGGGGAAGGGATGTTAGAGGAGGCTCACTGTAGACACAGCTTGGATTTTTTTCTCCCCTTTGATACAGCTGAAACTCTAACTTCCTGCACAGACAAGCAGTCAACGTGATTTTTGAATATTTGGGTAGAGGATAATATACAGCAAAGTAATTCAGCTGTAATCCCTAAGGATGGGATAACAACATCCCTGCTGTACAAGTAGCTAGAATTATTCAGAAGGTGTAAAGGGGTTTTAATGTTATGAGGAGCTGCCTGTAAAGGGTGCTTTTGAGTAGGCACATCTGTAACTTTGCAAATGAAATCAGAGGCAGGCACGGACGAGGCTGCTGGGTTGTTTGCTGTGCTGAGGAGGTGACTAAGCATCTGCAGCTGCTGGCAGGTGTGCTCAGAGCTGCAGGTGTGGCTTCCAAGGCTGCTCTGCAAAACAGGCATTTGCTCACAGTGATCGAGGCATTGTTATCACTACTTGTTCCAGAACAATCATTGTTGAGATTACAGCATTAAATAAATATTTTCTTTATATTAGTGTTACTATTTTTTTAATCTGCCTGGGTAAGGGGGAATGACAGTAGTTCTGGGAAGAGCTGTAGTAGGGAACTGGCTCTCGAGTATTTAGCTCAGAGCTGTTCAGATCCGTGGGGCTGTGCCAGGGCTGAAACAGGGGCAGCAGGGGGACATTTGGGCCAGCATTTAAGCTGCCACTCTCAAAATCTGGGCCAAAGCATGAGTGGCTTTGATAATCAATGTTTCCACTTTAGACATGGTTCCCTCTTGCTTACTGTAGCAGCAGATACTAAAGTATGAATTTCTCCAGATTGAACTACTTTGAGGTAACTTCAGAGGGGAAGGATTGTGTGAAGAGATACTGATACACTCTTCTTGTCTGTGAGTACACCTCAAGAGAGAACTATCCAAACATCTTTTGTTATCTGTGATCTTTGGCATAAACTTGAATTACATATCTGTCTCTGAGGCAGATGGCAAGCTTTTTCTTTAAAAAAAACCCCTAAAAACAGACTCAAATCTTAAAACCCACTGATTTGTAGCATCCATCCAAGGTAGTGTTTGTTAAAAGTGATTGTTAGTTGTACAGGAGTGTGTTGGCCTGTTCCTTTTTTCCTAGTTTGGGTTTTACAGCCTGTGGTGTGGTGTTAAGCTGAAGGCATAAGGGGAGCTGTGGCAGCGTGGGAAGCAAGCAGGGTGTTGCCACGTAGTAGCTGCAGGCAGGAGCTCCATTCCCCATCCATTCAGAATCAGATGGCCAAAACCCACCCCAGGTTTATTCATCTTTCTACAGGCTTGTTCATACTTCTACAGGTTTCTTTCTAATTCTTTACTTCTTACTGTCACCTAAGTTATTGTTACAGAACAGAGGCTTATATGACAAATAGCAATGAATAGAATTTATGCACAAGTGGGTGCTGTTAATTTCATTTATAGTTATTGAAAGGCTTTGAAGAAATTAAAAGGCTTGGGGTTTGTTTGGGTTTTTTTTTCCCTAAGAAGGTATATATGAAAAGTGCTCCCTTTAAACAGATGGATGTGTGAATGATGAGGAGGTAATCTGATCTATAAATATAAATACAATTTTGTCTACTGGCTTCAGGCCAAAAAGCAATAGGTTTAAAAATCATTATAAATTAAAAACCCCTGCTTTAACTTGAAAATAGTTTTTCCTCTGAACAGAATATTTCACAGTGAATGACCAGAGAGGCTCTTGATGAGAATTGCTGTTTGACTGAGGAGCTCTGTCAGGCATGCAGATCTGGAAGTCACAGCGTGCGACTCTACCCTTGTTGCCAAAGTTCTGCAGGCCAAATTATTCCCAGTGTGACACCTAAAAAACTTAATCTGTGTTGATGTGTATTTCCTCTTACAGTGCTCTTTTGCAACTATGAGTTCAGCTGTGCCGGGTCCACCTAGCCCTATATCCTGTCAGTGACTGTAGCCAGTAGCAGTTGCCTGAAAAGGAGTGTTGGAACAAGCCAGATGAGATTGGCCAGAATACTGTCCCTGATTCCCACAACTGCATTTCAGAGTGCTCTTAAATCAGCAGTGGTGCCTTCTTTGCACAGTGTCAGGCTAGGATCACAGACTGCATTGCAGGGAGTGCCCCAGCAGCACAGCTTGTCCCAGGGTTGGGTCTTCCAGCTTTTGGCTCCTTGTGTGGAGGAGGTAGGAGATCCAGACCCAGCTGTCTCCATAGAGAAGCAGGGCTGGTGCCCAGGTTGGGAGGGACAGTCTGTTCAGATGAACGTGTGGCTCTACCACCAGCAGTTCCTGGGCAGCAGTCCCACACCTCAGCTACTCGGAGCAAGCCTAGGAAGGGAATTTGCTTTCCTGAGAAATAATATTTCCAAGCAATATTATGTTTTGGCCATAACTGAAGAATAATGTATTCTTAGTCTAAATAATTGTAATAAATCTAAATACTACCTTCTGTAGTCAAAAACTATTCAGCAAAAGTGGAGAGTTGAAATATGCAGAGGAAAAGCCTCCTCAAATAAAGGGCAGCATGTTATTAGGATCTGTTTTACTATCACAAGAGTGCTGATCCCGTTGCATTTGTAGACTGTTGCTTTTCTTCCTGGGAAGGCTGTGAGGTTCGTATGAACTGTGCTTCCTGCTAACAGCCCCACTGTTGAAAACTTAAGAGAGCTTTTCAATTTGCCAGACTTCTGGTGAAAGCCTCTGATCTGCATTACACAATTGAGCCTCAGTTCGTGCCTGTCAGAGGCCGGTAGCTGGTAACATGTGGGCAGCTCCAGTCTGCCTCTGAAAGGTTTTGTTCAGTGTGTGCCTCTGCTCGGCCCCATCAGTCCCTTGTATTTTTCAAAATGTTAAGTACTCAGCTTTGCTCCAGTACATTATCTCACAAATCTTCTATTGTTTGGCCCTTTTCTGAAGAGCACATTATGAGTGGTGGCACGAACTGTGGCCAAGTCATGTCTGCAGTGCATGCAAAGGTACTCTGGGCTGGAACTGGTGCCACCCACCACTGAGTGCTTTGGGACTGCCTGAGTCAGGGTGCTTTGGACTTGTTCTTGGCCTAAACTTGTCAATAGTATATAGCATAAAGTACTGTGGCTTTGTTCAATGGGACAAGCAGTGACAGGTACATAATGTTCCTATTCTTGGAGTTGTCAGATGGAAGGGAGCTAATATGATAACCCATTATACTTTGTCTTCTGTGATCTTGAGAGATAGCTTATGCATCTAATTTCCATTGGAGAGGGTTGGAGGAAAGTGAAACAATCCCTGTTAAGGCTCAAATCCAGTCTAGCCAAGCTGCAGGGTTTTCATCAAGAGCAGGAAACAGATAGACAGGGACAGCTGCAGGAGGAGCTGCAACTTCTCTGGAAAAACTACTCAGGCATGTGTTGCAAGCAGGGGTAGCAGGACAGCACTGCTGTTCTGCACAGGGCCTCAGCTTCATGCAGTGGATGGATGGTCCCACAGCCCCTGTGGCACAGGGAGATGCCATTTCAGGGAGGAGCCTGCCTGGCATTTCTCCCAGCGCTGTACACTTGCCTGTTTCCAGGATTTGCTCGTTGTCGTAGAAGAAGAAAAGTGAATAAAAGACTTATTTATGTTTCTAAGTCTTACATCTCTGGGGTGTGCTGCAGGCCCTGTCCTAGAGAGCTCAGCCTTACCTCCTTTGCAGCAGCACCTCATTGCCCTGTGTCCCTGCTGAATCCTACATTTTAGAGGACAGCTGCATGATAAAGAGTTCTTGTACCTTGGTGGGCTCATAGAGGCAACCAGAGAAACCTCCTGGGGTACTCTGGGGTGTTGTTTCTTATGTTCTTAGTGAGACAGAAAAGAAAAGAAAGCCCAGCACCGTGTCCCCAGTGTGTGCCCAGCCACTCACCCAGAGCCAGTCTGACAGTCAGTCATTGCTCCTGTGAAAAATGACTCAGTGCATGTTCTTTATCTGACACCTTCAGGCCTTGACTCCTCCTATTTACTTGGAAGGTGCAAATATTTAGATCTCTTCCAGAACAGATCTGTGTTATTGTTATTTAGGAGGTTTCTTTTCTTAAGCAATTTAGGTTTTTTTCTTCTTTTGTGTAGATTTTGCCAAAATCAAAGATTTTTCCAAGCAAGAAGCCTATGTAAGCACAACTGTGTAGTGGGGAGAACGTTTCTCAGCTTGCTTTCCCTTTCCTAAAGACAAAAGCGCCTTATTGAAATGTGCTTCCTTTCTGACTGCTAATGGCTTTTCCTTCCTTCCTCCTTGAAATGAGCTTAACATTCTCCCATCCTGTTGGGTATAAATTTCAGCCTGGGCTGTTTTCCCTGTTGAGGTGTTGAGTCACCGGCCCTGAATGGGAACCTGTGATGAGGCAGGGAGGAGAGAGGGCTTGGGAAGAGTTTTTCCAGAAGTTTAGTGGTACATGGGATGAATTTCTTTAAAAAACAAGAGTAAGGTGCTATTCGTTTTAGCTTGGGGCTGCTCATATGCTCTTTTCCTCGTTTTATTTCTGGGTACTTTTCTTATGGATCTGGAAAAATTCCAGGACATAATACACAAAATACATAAAGGAAGAGCTGGTTCCTGCTCAATAACAATGTTCCATTTTAAGCTGTCTCGGGTTAAAGGGGGAAAAAATATGATGCTTTATCACTCAAATCCATTTGTCTCCTGGAAGAATGATGCTGAAATCTTGCTTCAAAGGCTCTGTGTGGGAATTATGTCCTGAAGCCTGGATATTCTCCAAGGCTTAATTAAGCTTATTCATAGAAACCCTAAACTTTATGAACTGGACAGCAGACTTCTAAATTTGGCTCTAAGTGCAAAGAGGGTATTGTTTCTGCACACTCTGATTCACAACACTGAACACAGACATAGACTTTGGAATAATTAGTAAAATGGACAGGAATTAAAACAAGCTTTGCTCTGCAACATACCAGATGAGCCAAACAAGTCATCTTCCTATCTGCATTTTTCTCTCTTAAGTAAGGTGTCATTTTGTGTGGTGATGGGTTGTGTCATGTGGGATGTATCTTCTCTGTCTCCCCTCCAGAAATTCTTACTGCTCTAAAGTCCATTGTGGCAGATATGAGACGAAAATCTGCATCTCTTCCCATATCATCTTGCTCTGCAAAATGAAGAAAACAAGGCTGAGCAATGGCATTAAACCAGCAAGAGTAAGGTTAGCTTAGTGCCTAACATACACTTTGACAGTTTCAGAGAAATCTGAACCCAAATATCTTTGTTACTAATATCTATGCTTTGGAGGTTTCTTTTGCCCTTTTTTCCTCCCTCAAGCAATATGTCTCAGAAATTAACTTCTAAAATCAAGACTCAAATTATTATTGTAATTATTGTAAGGTATCTGAGCTTGTGTGAAAGCAAACTATTGTTCAGTTGGCTTAAGCAAAAAAGGGTGATTTTGTTTGGTAGAAAAGCAGGTGAGATTTTAAAACCATTTGAAACCAGTGTGTGCTGCCACCTTCATGGATTTGTTTAGGTTGCAGTCTTCCCTCTGGAGAGTGAGCAGTTCAAGAGGGTCATAAAAGTGGTTTGGAGGGCTTTTTTTGTTGGTATTTGAGGGGGCATTTTTATTGTTCTGCTTTAATTGCAGATCAGTTTATAAATGATAAGATTTTTCAGTAATACTTCCCTTTTAGAAAGCTCACATATAGGTGAAACTGAAGGGTTTACTTGGGTTTTTAAAGAATTCTACCTTGAAGGAATATTTCCTTATTTTTGGTATTACTTAGGATTTTTATATCAGGATTATTATACAGAGGATTTATATAATATTATATTTTATGCAACTTTTCTCACAGCATCTTAAATAAGTGCACAAAAAAGCTGAACAGAAGTATCACTTGGACAGAACAAGTTGTATGCTTTGCTTTCATCACAGTTTTGTCAGTGTTGGGGCAAATTGCAAAATGTCCTCTGTTCAGAATTTTGTCCACACAGAATTCCACTGCAGATTAGTTTTGAAACTTGCTGCTCAAAGGAATTTAACAAAAAATATCCTATGTAAAATTTAAAAAATTTTGCTAGTGTTAACAGATAGAAATGTTGATTGACTGTATTTTTTTAATGTAAGTCATAACATTTAGACATGTAAAAATATAAGTGCTTTTTAAAATGTAAAATAGCTCCATGAGACTGCCTAACTCTCTGTGCATGACATCTCCAGGCTGCTTAAGTACTGTTTGCTTTGTTAGTGAGATGAAACAAGGATTTCAGAATGAGACAGTCGTGGTCTGGAGAAGCAATTGTTATCAGTGAACTTTGTTTCTTGGAAAATGAGGCTCTTAGTACTGGAAACTTTGGCTTTGATATATTGGAGCCTTTGTTTCACGCAGATGTGCAGGTCCTGTTCTGATGACCAGGAGTCACTACGGTTTTCAGTGAGCTATTTCAGCCTCCAACCTGCTTGAAATTTTGCACCTTCCTCCTGTCTGTGCTTGAATAATGAGGAAAGAACCATAGGCTGGAAAGCAGCTTACCTAATCCAGGTTAAAGAGGCTTCAGTTTGGGATAGCTGAGGTTTCCTTGCTTTGGCAATTGCCTACCCAAGTGTAGAGTGTGAGTAAAGTGTCTTTAAAGCATTCACAAGTCTTGTGGCTGCTGACCTGATATTGGAAGATTTTAATTTAACATAGAGCAAATATCATCATTATCTTTCATATCTCTGAAAGCAGCACTGTGCCGTGTATCTTTTATGTTTGATCCTTGCAGGCACTTTGAATGTGTCCCTTATGCCCTGTATTCCTGCTTTTGAATCTGCAGCACAGTATCATAACACTCCATCTTGCAGTGAAAGAGCCAGCTGTAGAATGAAGCATAGGAAAAACCTCAGGGTTGCACTCTCTGTCTGAACTGCTTTAGAGATCAACTCAGCTGAATTCTAATTTAGAGAAGAAAGCTTCCTGTGGTACATTTGCACTGTAAACATTTAGGGAGGTTTGTAAGAGTTTATCTTGAAGTGTCCTTTAGGCTGATTGTTCTGTTTTTATGAAAATTTTGCTTGTGAGAGCCCTTGAATACACACTAGTGAGGAAAGAGGTGAATAGAAGTAGACCACAGAATTCTGAATCTATAGAACATTATGCAGCAGGAGACTAAACTTTGTAAATAAATATTGAACAACTCTATCCGAGCATCTTCACAGCTCAGATTTGAAGTTCAGTAGTGTGGTGCTAGCCGATCTTGAATCCTGTGTCCATCAAAAAATTCAAGGTCAAGAAGGCTCAGAGAAGGCTCAGATCTACCAATCAGTTCTTTTTTCCTTGGGAATGCTTGTAAGAAGGCTCTTATTTTTAAGACATTGGAGATTGGAACTGGAGTGGGTGGAAGGATGGAGGTCCTTGCAAAAAAACATCAGACCAAGCAACAAGGCTGCTTCCCTGAGGAAGGACATGATGGTGTTTGGCTGCCAGAGTCCTGGACAGCTGCTGGTTGAGCTGCAGGATCAATGTCAGGCTAGTTCTTTAGTGGAGATCAATGAAGAGGTAGTCCCTTTCTGTGTCTTTTTATTGAGCGGTTCTATGGGCAGAAGTAATTTCAGCAGATCTAGGAGGATTTGGCTTCTTACTCTGCCCCTTGGCTTAAGACTGTAGTTATCTGTAAACTGAAAACACCATTGTAAAAATCCGAAATCACAACCCTCTGTAACAGGTCACAAGCCTGCCTGTAAGGAAGTGGCCATGTGTGAGCAGGACAGGTCTGTCACCTGGGCTGGCAGCAGGGAAGTCTCATCGACTGCTTGGTGAATGGCAGCTTCCTGAGCTGTCAGACTCATTAAGGACACACTTCTAATTTGGTCAGGCAAGGGCTGCCAGGCTGCATTGTGTGGGGTTAAGCAGCGTGAATAGAGCCCGTAAGCAAAGCTGCTGGAATCTGCTTTTGTGTTCCCTTTGGACGCCTGTCCTCCGCTTTTGGCTTCTTTTCCAGTTCGAAGTGGCCACGTGGAGTTTTGGCACGGTGACTGCTGTCAGTAGATGAGTTATAGATTGCAGAAGTGATCTTACTTGTGCTGAGAGGAGTTACTCAGCTTCTCTTCTCAGCTGTTTTTGCATACATATACTTAGAGTGTCAATTCACTACTTTGTGGGACTTAATTAGAAATGGATTAAGCCCTTTCTCTTTAAAACCCAATTTGAACTGCTATAGGTATTTTCCTTATCATCCCTGCTCACATGTACTAGGCACTGCCTATATAGCAATTAAACTTTGCATTTCTTTTTTACCATCAGAAGATAACCTTCCTCCCCTTCCCACAAGCCATGGAGTCCTGCAGGTGTTTTTGGAGGTCTGACAGTTGTGCCTTCCCCATGCACTCAAGTCCCTGGAAGAGCTGGGAGGCTGTGGACTGACCCTTTGGACACAGGAGATTGCTGGTGGGGAAAACCTGCCCCAAGCAGTCTGGCTGGCTGGGTGTGCTGGCTCTGTCTGTGCCTGGCTGGAGCAGTTCCTCATGGGATTATTGTGAAAGGTTGAGCAAGGAGAAGAGATTGTTTTCATCTCATAAAGGGAACAACCAGATTGTCTCACTGCTGTCTTTCCCCAGTGTGCGTCAGAATACTGTTAATTTAGGAGTTGGAACCCAGTGGAGGATTTTCTGATTCTCTACCATGTGTTTGCCTTTGTGATTCCAGTTTCTCTGTCATCCTTTGGGGATGTTTCTTCCCTGACATCTTCAGCCTTACCAGAACTTATTTTTGTTTCTGCCAGAGGAAACACTGAAATTAATAGTACTTGGTAACCATTTTCTACATCTTCATCTGATTGATCTGATTATGTTAAGGCTGAGTCGAATACTCCATTAAGAGTTTCAACTGCTATGAGAACTGAAGCAGGAAGAGGTTTCCCAGGAGACTGACTGTGTGTGCCTGTGTGGAGCAGACTTGGCAGGGAATTGGCCTGCACAATTCCCTGCCAGAGAGCAGCACAGCTCCAGCACTTCTGTCACCAGATACCTGGGGTGATCCTGAGCTGGGAATAGACACCTGCTGGCTCAGACTTTTTTATCATCCTGGGGGCTGCTCTTCCCTCCAGAAACAAGGGGAATTCATGCCTCTGCCTGTTCATCTACAGGAATATTGATGTAATGCAGTGCCCCATTTTGGGAAGCAGTGTTTTTCCAGGGATGGAAAAGTGCTTGCTTTGTGGGAGGGAATACTTCTTGCAAACAAGCACTGAATTTCCTCATTTTACTTTACTAGGGATTTCTATTGGAAAATAAGGCTGGAGGGGGGAAGTTTGGAATGATTCTGGGAAGCTTTGACTCAGAAAAGGGAGAATGATTCATGTTATTACTGTTATTTATTAAGGAGAACAGACCATGAACCTGATCTTTTACTTATCTTTGGAAACCTAAAGCACTTATGCAGTGACCCCAGAAGAGTTTGTGGGTTTGAAACAAGATCTTCCAACATAAAAGCTAAATCCCAGCTGTGGGAGCTGGCCCACAACATTTTATGAGGATGTACTCCTATTACCTTCATACTTGATAAGTATTTTAATATCCTTAGTGCTTCCCTTCTCTGTTTGTGAAACGGGGTGGTAAATAAGGCTTGAAACTTGACCCTTTCTGTGCTGTGACCGTGGTCAGTTTATCTCTGGTTATTGCTGGAGTCTCAATGTAAGAGGTTATTCAAGAGTCTAGTTTTGATGGGGAGAATTTGATTTCTGAGAAAACCAATTTGTTTAGTAGTAACGTGTTTTGTCTTTTTAATTTGGAAATAAACATTTAGTTCTCCAAAAATAACTTTGCTGTTAATAATCAAAACCTAAGATAATCAAAGGTATAATTAGAAAGAAGGTCTTAAGCTCCATCTTAAGATAATACTGAGAACTGTGAGATAATTTACATTTGTGTTTGTATTCTGCTGTGAAAAATAGATAAGTGCAACCTGAACAATGTTTTAATTATATTTGGTAAGAGAATTTAAATGAGGAAAAATCAAAATTTGACACAGTCTATGTCCCACCTGCAACTTCATTATTGTATTTCAGAAGGCAGTATAACTTCATCTTTTAGCTAATTCCTTAGGTCAGTTCTTTAAGGAATCAATCAGACAAGGTTCTGTCCATTTTATGAAAATAGAAAGGCACTTGACTGTGTCCACACAGTTTTGTCTTCTCCACTTGTAGTATCATACTGTACACCCCTAATACTTTTGGGTGTGCTGTCAGAGGCTGAGAATCAGAGAAGTTAAGAGAGAGTTTTAACTCATAGGTTTAAGTTCTAGAGTTAGAGACTGTAACAAATATCTCCATTACCCTCCTGAAAAATCCTGTTAGCAAAGCGGTCCCATCGTATCTAAGTTACTGGCTTGAGTATTGCTTGTATTGTCTGTTAAAGTATAGCAGCTCAATCTCAGAGATTGAGAAGGCATGCAAAGACTCTACTAGCGAAAAAAAATGGATAGAAAGGACGAATTGTCACAGCAAGTATAGAGACTTGAACTTAGACTGTATCTCAGTGCACTGGCGAAGGCAAAGTCCTCAGCTTCCACAACTGTGAATCAAACACTTCTGACCAACTTAACACCCATCCCAGAAGGATTTCCTTACAGGCTCAAGAAAACTGATTTGTGTCAGTTGGAATAATCACACTGCTCAAAGTTAACAGGTCTCCAAGGTTTTGGATAATCAACAGAAATCTTAATTGCGTTCAACCCCAGATAAGAATTTATCAGTAATAACAGATATTTAGTTGACATGTAAGCAGTCCTGTGAGGTCACCAAAAAACATTTCTTGGATCATATCTGTTAGTGGAGTTGAAAGTTTTCTTTGCTTAAAGGTCCAAAGTAATGTCAGCCACATGGCCATGGAAGAGATGTGATAAGGCATTGAAAATCCATCAGTGTTTTCTTCATAAAGCTGCAAAATAAACACATTGAACTTTGCTGTAGTCAATTTATGCCTGAAATCATCTTGTCCTGTGTCCTGTGAGAGAATCTGAGAAACTGTTGTGGAAGAAAGAAGATCCTCTGTCAGGATTGTGAATACCTTCCAAAACTGAACTCAAACAGTGAGCTATGCACTCAAGTACTGGAGTCTATGGGTGACATTACAGGGAGGGGCTGCATAAGAACAAACATATGTCAAACATATTGTAGAGGTTTCCTCCTACTGGGCTTGGACTTTGTAGCTCTCTTAGGTTGCCAGAATTAAACACGATACACAGTTTGTGGCTTTTGTGTCGTATTTCTTAATGCAGTGCCTGATGTACAAATCGAATACTGCAGCAGGATACAGGGATCAATAGTTACCTTACCAAGTGACCTGTCTCCTGTCCTTGCTTTGACCTCTGGAGCTCTCCTTGGCTATCCTCATCTCCCTCCCCAAATCAGCAATCTCTGCATAAAGGAAATGAGCATCAAGATCGTTCCCAGCAAGAAGTATCTTCATAATAAGAACAAAATCTCTATTTCATGGAAACATTTTATGAGTCAACATGCCGAAATCCACAGTTCAGGCAGTTCATCCCAAAGATCATTATTAAGTAGTAGGGTTAAGAACTGTTTTCTTGGGAGTGATTTTGCTACTTGGGCAAATCTCTCACAGGTACAGCCTATTAGGAAGTGCAGACCTCTTCCTATAAACAAGCAAGCAAAAACAATCCAAAGGACAGCAATGATCTGTTGCCTTGCCAGCAGGGAAAGTCCAAGAGAAGGCATAGACTTCAGCAGAAGTAGAATCTTGGGGGGAAAAGCTGTCGTCTATAATGGGATTTTTTGAAGGAACCATTTATTCTGTACAAAATTGTCCAGTCAAAAGAGCTGATGAGTTTAAGGAACCAGCAGAAATACCCAAGGAAAAGCTCAGGCAGCCCAGCCTGGTTATTGAATTGAATGCAACACTCTCTTTGTATAGTACAGGTGGGCCTGAGAAGAGATTTAAGTCATCTGCTATGCAACATGATTTACTTTGCCATAGCCAATTTCATCTGCAGCAGCCAACACTGATTTTTCAAGTGGGTAACTCCAGCATTTGCAGTCTGAGAATGCAGCCCCTTTTTTTATCTTTTTTTCCTTTTTATTTTTTTTCTCTTTTTTTTTTTTTTTAAATTGAAGATGATCAAAAGAACTCAAATTACAGGAACTTCCCTCACCTGAGAGGCACAGAGTTTGGTAAGTAGATCTTTTTGAAAATTCTCTTAAGAACACCCCTAGCTTCAGCCTGGTGATTCAACACTGATATGTTCCTCTTTTCTCCTAGGAATAAGAATTCCAGTACCAGCAAGAAGGTAAGCTGTGTAGTGAGTTATTACAAATTTCACATCCATTCCAAAAAGATTCTTCCTAGAAATCCTTTGAATATGAAATTCAAATACTCTTTGAAGTCAGTTGTCTTGGAAAATTTTCTGGTCCTTTTTTTTTCACCCAGTTCATGTAGAATGTGATAATTTATTCTTTTGTTTCCTTGGCTGAAGGGAATTCAGTGTGTATTTTTGCTTCACCCCACTAGTTTGAGTGATTCATCTTGCCTTCCAAAGTGATTACATGTCCATCAATCCAACCACAAACCCCTTTTTGAAAACTCCTTGCTGCTGTTATATATGCTGAATAAATCCCAGCCAGACTACCTCAAACATATGTTTCTGTGACACAATAAAATGATTGCAGGGATTATAGCTCTCTGTAGCTGCAACTGGGAGCATTGAGCAAATAAACCAAACAACCTTCACATTCCCCACCCCACTCGGTAAAACCACTGCAAACTGTGTATAACCTGTATTTGTTCTTTTCCTGCAGCATCCAGAAGAGTCTGTGGAAGCAGCTACCTGGAGCAGCTCTCTTGCTGTTTTCCACCTGCAACCTCATGAGCCTTGTCTCTAAATAGCTGCGTTTGGGCTTTCTCCTGAAAAGCACTGAGTACTCTGCATATTGTTAAACATTTTCCCATCTGGTTTTGGCTTCACAATGGATTTCTCCTGAACCCTGAAAGCAGTGAATTCTTTTGAAAGAAAATTACCTGACTGAAGCAGAATACAATATGAAGAGTCTTCCACATGTTAGTCCTATATCCAGGAAGCCTCCCTTCAGGATTAGTGGTTCCTCAGATGCTTTGATGGCCAGGGCTGGCAGTGCTCTCACAGGCAGAGCAACTTTCAGGTGGCCTCCTTGGCTCTGGTTTTGCCTCAAGTTGTTTTTACTTCTCTTTCCTCAGAGCTGTTTTTCCTTGTCAGCTCCTCTTCTTCCTCTTTTACTCATGTTCTTCAAGAGCAAATTCTCATAAACTTACCTCATGGTTGCTCTGTCTCCACCTTCTGCTCATTGTATTTCAGTATTATATTTCACTTGTTGTGGTTTATTTTTAATCAAACCATATCACATTACTTTTTGGGGCTACAGAAGAGTGTTTGACATGTTTAAGTTGCCACTGTGAGGTTCTTCTCCAAACAGAATTCAAACCATTATGTTGCAATCTGTACCAGAGCCTTTCTAGCAGCTGTGTTTATACAGCTTCTAGTAAAATGGGTCCCTGATTAGGATTTTTGAATAGCTCATTCACTGAAAAAATGGTGTTTTGAACCAGCTAAAGCTATTTTAAAAATTGGGATAATATATGATTAAAAGTTTTGGTTTGAAGAAATCAGTGGCAACACCCTGCCAAATTTTAGGCCTCAAACATCCTCACCATTAGTATCATAAAGATTAAGTTACTGGATTTTAACTGGGAAAGAAGTGGTTTTCTTTTGCTTGTTAAAAAAATTAACTGCAAAAGTAATTTGTCACAGATTGAAAATTTAATGTTTAGTCACCCAAAATTGTTGAAGCTCGGTAAATTAGATAAAACTGAAGACAGGTTCTTTTTTTTTTATTTTTTTTATTTTTTTTAATTTTCCAGCAACAATGATTTGAGGGCAACTTAATCTAGAATAGAAACTGGACATTAGGCAGTTCTGGGGTTGCTCCACTGTTATCAAGACAAGCTTTTTGAAAAACCAAGCCCCATCCTCAGCTGAGTGACACTGACACACACCACACACTGTGTGTTGGGCAGGTGGGTTTTCAGGAGCCTGTCTGCTCCTTCCATGCCAGGCAACCTCCTCAGGAGGATGTAGAAGCAATAGCTGCTGTCTCAGCAGCAGTGCCTTCTGCAGGGAACCCTGAGGCTCTTCCTCCCACTGGTGAGGCTGGGGACAAAAGGTTTCTCATCTTTGCTGTTCCCCATGGTGGAGGTGGCAGCTGCATTTCCAGAATTCTGCAGGTTATTTGTGTTCATGCTGCAGACACCGGCACTGTACAAAACTAAAGGCACATTAAGGCAGGGAAACACCAAGTGCTGCTTCTGCTCCATTAAACTGGAACTCAGGATTAAAGGACCAAAAGCTACTTCGACTGACAAACTTCATATTTAAATGTTTTTTAAATTGTAAACTAAGAGCAAAGATTTATAAGTTTGTGTCATGATCCATAAATCTAGATTTTGTCCTTTGCCTCTAGACAAATGGCTTGTAGAGGAATTTGTAGTGGTTTGGATAAGTCTAGGTTTCAGCAGTCAGCCCTCTTAAGTCAGACATATATGAAACATCTGTGATTGTTTCAGGAATTTGGCAGACAATCACATGCTTAAATCACATTTTCCCCTTTGAACACTGGAAATGTCCATATATAAATTAGACACACAAGCCACATAACTCTGCATTTGTGAATTGGACACGGTATCAACCTGCTGTTACCTCGCAAATCCTACTGCAAGGTAAGAGCAAGTTGATACCTTGCCATAGTGAAAGTGAGCAGTGTAAAGTTTTTTAAAACTCCCTAACTATTTTGTGCCCTGAAATAAAACCTCAGAGCTTTGAGGGGAGTTGTTGCTAAATGGCAGGCTACTTTAGTGTTCAGAATTTGCCAGTTAGCCAAAAGACTAAGACTGAAATCAAAAGGTTCTTTGAGTAAATTTTTACAAACCCTCCTTTCCAAGCAGAATTACTGGGTTACATGTGTAGCTGTCACATGCTGGGCCCCTGAGTACATTCACCATGCTGTTGTGCAGAGTCTGTCTAGAATCATCTCATCCTGTAATGAGATCATGTGAATTCAAAGCATATGAAACTTAATCCTAGTTTTCAGGATGATACCCTGTAAATTTAAAATTGCAGAGTATAAAAAACACATAATGTTCCTGACTGCTTATTATAAAAAATGGGGCCCAGCTCATTATGGAGCAGCTTTGGTTCTGGCGCTGAAAGCAGAATTTGGTAAAGGAACTTCAGTGGGAGATTGAAGCTGATGTCTGGTGACCTTTGTCAAGCAGAACAAATGATTCTATGTTTGCTAGAATTGTATTAGTGCTGGATGCTTCTGGTACAGCCTGAGCAAACGAAGTTTACAAGTCTGGCTGGCTGTCAGCAAACTTTGCCTTTTGATTAAGTCTACAAATGCTGCAGCATGGACCCTCCAGGTAGGAATTTAGGTTCTGCTTTATTTGATGCCTTCAATAGTTCTAGAAAGTCATTTTGCTTGTAATAGAAAAGCGTGATGAAAACAGACATAATCCTAAATAATGTGTTAAAATCAATTGTTGTGTCTTAGATTACTGCATAGGACATGTCCTTTGGTACACACAGGAGTTGTTTGAACAGTTAAAGACAGCAAGGAAGAGGCTGTCACACACATACAGGCTGTACCTCTGTGAACTCCAGCTCTGGCATGACAAAGCAGAGCTATCTACTATTTAAGCTTAACCCAGCTCATAGTGGACACAGAGCCAAAACTAGGTAAGAAAATGCTCCCCAAAAGAGAAGCCAAAATTTGCAGCCAGTCATTGTCTTTTGTATGAATTACCTTTAAGAGCTAAAGGCTACATGCTTCTGACTTGACCACTGAAATGCTGTAAATTTACTGTGGAAGTACCCTTGGTAGCTTTGAGCTTGAGGATGTACAAGGTTTCTTAGCAGCATTCAGTGACCTGTCTTGTGTAATGCCAGGCATTTCCATGTTCAGCTCACTGCTTTATTCTAAGGACAAACTTAGTTGGTTGCCAGTAGTCCCTCTGTGGCAGCGATTTTGACTCTGCCTGATTGAGCAGCATCACACTGGAGGGAATAAAGGTGGAAGGATTGTCTTCCCCAAAGCTAATGCTGGGACAAAAATTACCTACACTGGCTCCAATATGTCACTGATGTGGAAAACAGGCTTATTGTTTTCTTCTAGCACTTTCTGCCACCTCCTTTACCTTTCTTTCCTTTCTGTCTTCTGTACTTTGGCCTCACTGCTCTCTCCTATATATCTCTCTCTTCTTTCAGTTATTGTTCCTTTACATGCTTAATCCAAGGCATCCCAGTTCTAACTGGGTTTTTTTGCCTTATTCCCTGGGAAACATCTATATCCTTTCTGTTCCCTTCCCAGGGTGTATTTTTATGCGAGCATTGGTGCATCTCAGCCAGTTGCAAGCCTCCCTCTCCTCCAGCTGAGCGAGAACTTGATAGCAACAGACTGTGTGCCTGACTGGACTAAGCTGAGCATCTCCCCTTTGGATATTCTTGGTGGCTGCTGCCATGCTCCCCACAGCATGGCCCAGTTTCTCTCTCTGTGGTGATGAGAGGGTTGGCATAGAAACTGTAAAGCAACCTGGCATCTTCCACAACTTTATTTATTTGCCCCTTGAAGAATGTAACTTTCCTTTTAAGGAAGACAAACCTATTTGGAAGATATTCTTGACATCTTTGGGGTAATGCAGTGTAGTGTTTCTCTTGCCAGCCTATCTGAACCATTTCAGGAGGTTGTGGTGGGTTAGAGCTGATTGGCAGCTGTCAGTCACTGGTTCTGCATTGTCAGTGTTTTTCTTAGGCAGGCTGAATTGCCTGATGGAGCTCTCTGGAATGTAGCAGGAGGCAGTGCAGCATTTTAAATTAATTGCTTGTGGAGATAGCTGCAGGATTGTGGTGTCAGAAAATATTGCTAAATCTCGAGGGATTTCTTGGCATTTTGTTGCCACAATAAAGTCATAGTTGTCAGAGTGGCTTAGTACAGCCACCAATACATGTACACTTATTTATGCAGCCTGAAAATGTAGTGCAATAATAAAATACTCTATTTACATTTCTGAGACTTGCATTCGAGTCTACTAATGCTACTTTTGTCATTGTCTAAATGCATATTTCTTATATATGAAATTTATAGAGATGTTAAGAAGAGTTGTCAGTAAAGTCACGTTTTGCAACCAGTCTTAAACATGATCCTAACTTGTGGGTTTGCATCTCTGTTGTTTTTTTACCTAAGCATTTCAGTTTTGGAAATCCATATTTATAAGGAATTTGTTCCACAGTAGAATTGCCATGGCATTGTTAATACCGGGATGACAAGAGGCCTGAAAATGAAGTGTTGAGCAAACAAAAGCAATTTCCACTTGAGCTTTTTTCAACTGTCCTGAAGTCCATCCAGTCTGTGTTGTGGAGCATTTGCAAAGTAAGATTAATTCTGTGCAGAACTGCTGCTGAGTTACAGGAAGGCAGTCAGCTGAGACCAAAAAATGAGGTTCCTGTGTCTCCAACTTTCACCTTTCAACCAGTCAAAATTTTGCTTGCTTTGAGAATGTAAAGGTATCTGTTTTACTGTGTGTCGTAGTTGAAACATCCACATTCAGGGTTATGTTCACTATAAATTATCTTAGTTGCACAAGTGTGAAAAACACTTGTGCTGTATGGTGTTTTTCTCACACTGTATTTGTGTCCGTTCCTCTTGTGTCCAGTGAGATGTTTCAATTAAAGCATTACAGTTAAGTCAGAAGAGCATCCACCCTGTCAGCAACTTGGAGAATGCTCCAATTATCTTCTTACCATGTCTGTGGGACTAAACCATGAACATCCCTGCCAGGTTGCTCAGTCGTTCTGGGCCAAGCAGGATTGCTTACATGAGTAAAAAATTCAATGTCGTCTTGCAGTGCTGCTTAACAAAGTTGTGCCCACACTGGTCATGGTAGAGTGTTACTGGAGGAGCTTTCCTCATGCTTATCTGTGCTTTTACTCCTTCCATTTGTCTTGTTGCCTTGGTGCCTCTCGCTTCTGGGTTTTTCTTTAGGAGGAGCTTTATGTTTCTGTTAGGATACATTTGTGAATTCACTGCTTTTTCTCCCAGAACTTAAACTGGAGACAGATTTTTAGTATGTTTTACAGAACAGATGTGAAATCCAAGCTAATTAAACTAATCTGATAAAATAGGTTTTAGAATTAATCTAATGTGCTACTCTGTAAAAAGCACACATCAGCAGTACTTATTGTCTGTAGCTACAAGAGTGTGGAAAAAAAAAAGCCCACATGCATTCAGCTGCTGCAGCAGCAAAGAATTTCCTTAGAACAGTGGACATGATAATCACAATGCAGTGTGTTAGCCTAAACTTGCTAATAAAGGTTTGTGCTCAGACCCAGTCTCACTGAGAAAGGAGAGACTGAGCTGAAAATCATCTGTGGAAACCTGGCAGATTTGTGAGTTGGGTGAAGAGAAGATAAAATATGATTTTCAGGCTGTAATGAAAGATGGTTTTGGAGGACGTGTGCATGTGCAAGGAGCCTGAGGGAGGATGTGGAAGATAGGAAATTCTGCGTCTTTGAACACTGACAAATCACCTGGCTCTGCTTAATGATCTGACAGCATCTTCTCACCAGCTGCATTAAGATTTGGGCTATTCATCACCTTCATAGATTCATAGCATTAGGTAGCACAACTTTTCTATCAACACATGATTTTTCCTGGCTGGTGAGCTGAAGAAAAGCTTCTTACAGTTCCTTCAGTAGGGGAAGTACACAAACAGGCAGGTTCTACTCCATGTCAGATTATGGGATTTGTGTCTCTGAACCATTTTTGTCTGCCACAACCATTTCAAGTTTGAGACATTGATTCCAGAAACTGGTATTTTGCTATTCATCATTAAAGATTTGGTCAAAGGTTTCTTCTGATCGATTTATTTTTGCCTTCATAAACTTGCCTCTCAGTAAGACTTCCCAGTGTCTACTGTGATGAATTTAGGAATGGCTGAAGATCATAAAAAAAAAAAAATGGAGAGGTTTTCATAGAGATAGCATTTGTTTGGGGAAGCAGTGGTATCTTTACCATTTATTACTGGGAAGCAACTTTGTCATCCCATTTGTTGGGAGACAGCTGTGTACAGCTGCTGGACAGAACTAGTTTTTAGAAAGCTGGTTTATAAGAAGTGACATTCATCACTGATCCACTGAAGTGCCTTGGTGCTGCCAAGACTAATGGGTACACTGTAACATCAGCAACCATATTGAAATAAAAAATGATAGGTCTTACAGTGTTCGGGGGTTGGATTTAATAACATTTTAAATGTTTTTGTGTGAAGATGGTGTTGATGGTTCTGGTGGTGATGTTATATTGGTCACTCACATGATTTGAGGTAGATAGAAATATAGATAATAGAATTTGGGAAGGATCTTCCAGCTCATTGAGTCCAACACTTAACCCAGCACTGCCAAGTCACCACTTATACCATGTCCCCATGTGCCACATCTACACTTTTAATACCTCCAGGGATGCTGACTCAGCCACTGCCCTGGGCAGCCTGTTCCAAAGCTTGACAACCCCTTCAGTGAAGAAATGTTTTCTGATATCCAACTTAAACCTTCCTTGGTGCAACTTGACAGCCTTTCTTCTTCCTGAGGGTCTCCCCTTGGCCTCCTTTCCTCTAAGCTAAACAACTCAAATTCCCCTCAGCCACTCCTGATAGGACTTGTGCTCTGGACCCTTCACCAGCTTCATTGCCCTGCTTTGGATTAGCTTTTGGACCAGGAAGGACTCTCCAGTGCTTGTGCTGTTCAACTTTAAGAGAATATTAATGTATAAATTGATGAGATTTTATGGTTACCTGAAGAATGTATGGAAACAGGGAGGGCAGGACTGGAAGTGGGGGCATTCCATTTATAAACTACAAACCCAGCCCCTGCTGTTTATAGTATGGAGTTTGTGTCCTATAGCACAGCTATGGTGAGAAGCCAGTCAGAAGCATGTTCTGATTTGACTGTGCTTATGAGATGTTTTGTTTTCATTAAGTTTATTTGCATATCTGAATTTGTCTAAGAGAGACCTACTGAACAGTGTTTAAATTAAATTTTAGCATTTGCTAGAATAAAAATGAACATTGTGCAATTGATGACAAAAACTACATTTTCTGCAAGCATCACAGAGGACTTGGGCATAACTAACACAGTACCTTATGCAAATATTCTTAGTTGAAAAGGAATTAATCCCTTTCCAAAGGGCCAGCACAAATCTTTCAATGGCACATAAGCCTGCTTTTGAGGGAGCAGGTGCTTAGCAAGTCCTGAGGATTCTGATTTCTAAACTGTACACTGCATTGACACATACAAATACCTTTAAAACAGATTTCCAAACTCTTATTATTTCACAAATTTGCTATAAATTCTGTATTTTGTGAATTTAGATGTTGTCTACATGGCCATGCAGAAATTCTTCAAGGGCAGGTTCACGTCATTCTGGAACTGAGCAATATCATCTTTAAGTTTGTTCTTGAACAAAGCTGTAATTAAGGATTGGCCAGGTCCATTTGCCAAGCTGCTCATTTTGATCATTCATAGCAAGACACCCTTATTTTGTAAAAATCCTTTTGTTGGTGAAGACAGCAGGCAGGTTCTATTCTGTCCTCGAAGAAGGTGGCTTGGTGCCAGTGTCAGCAGCCAGCAATCCAAAGTGTTTTGTTTAATCACAAGATTAATTTTTCCTTTTATTGGCTTTTCCTTTCAATATCACCAAGCATGACATGTTGTAAAACAGAAACACTGGTTGAACAAGGGTTGGCGAGCATCTCTGAGCCCCCTGGCTATGTTGATAGCAAAGTGAACATTTGGCTTGATGAGCAGCCAGTAGAGACTCCCAGGAAACCAAACTGGGAGAACACACTTGTCAATGCATGGGCTGTGTGCCTGGTGAGGAAGAGGGGAAGGGAAAGCAAGATGCACCTGGGTGTAAGAGCTATACTGGGACTCACGTGCTTTTCCTCCTTTTTCCTCCTTTAACATTTCAAGCATCTGCAGTTTCAGTAGCACATCAGACACCTGAGTTATTGTGTGGTAGATCCAGTCCATGGATGGTCTGTGGTTACATTAGAATGTATTTATTTTAACTTGAGTGTGGCCATATGCAAGTTAGCTTCTAAAAGAAAATGGCAGAGGATCCAAATCAAAGTTAAAGATTTGTATTCATCCCACTAAACACAAGGACTTGTGCCTTGCATTGAACCATATAGGGAAAAAATTACTTTTTTTTTCCAGAAAGATGATTCAAAGCTTCTTTATTCTCAGAGTTTTCAGCAGTGACTGGATGAGCATCCCTGGTGTTCTGAGCCATCATGCAGAAATCTGGTCATGGGTGGGAGTGCTTATGGTGGAGGGGCTTTGTCTGCTCCTGTATCTGCAAACAACCACATCTGTTCATCTTTATTCAGGGGACTCTGGTGGTCTTGGAATGGAAAGTTTAGCAGAGTTTGGTGTGAGTGCAAGAATGGATAACTGCTTGGCAAAGACTTGTGAGCTTCCAGAACTCTGCATTTTGAGGGTTATTAAATATTTTAAATTTACATGATTCTGTCTTTCTACAGTCTATATTATAACCTATGAATATTGTGTTCCCAATGGACAGATGCTAGAACTTCACTGGGTATAGAGGAAGGTAGGTGTAACTTCAGAGTAGTTCCTTTTCAACTAAGATTTCTGGTTTTGGATTTGACTTGTTTTACTGACATCTTCAGCATAATAGCATGGATTTGCATGTACCTTTTTCAGCCAAAGTTGATTTATTGGCTTTTCACAATCAAACAATAGGGCAAACAATAATGTTTATCTCCTGTATGAATAATACAACTGCTAAAAGATCAGGAACCACTTCATGGTATAGTCAGCTGCTGCTGGTAATTTGTCAATGTCAGGCTCCTCTGAAACCAAAGGTTAAAGATTGCTGCCCTGACCTGTGGTTGTTCCAAGTTCCCATGTGACAGGAGCTGCTCCTGTCAATTCCTTCTACTACTAGAGATCCTTCTGCAGTGAAACTGTTCTGTGATTGATAATCTTGAAAAGATTTCAATAGCTCTAAAGTAAAAATTCACAAATGTCACTTTTTCAAACAGACAACATGTGGCAGCTCTCAAGGAAGCGGCCTAATTTTTTGTTTCAAGGATTAAACTTCTAAGCCCCAGTTTCCACTCTTGCCTGCTCCCTTGAGGAGCTGAAACTTGAGGGTGGGGGGATTATGTACGGTTATGCATTTGTGTAAATATGAAACATTGACTGGAAATTGCAGGAGGAGACTGCAACCAAACAGCTGTCTTTGCAAATTTAATATTTACTGCAGAGTTAAACAAAATGCCTTATTGTTTAGAGCATTATTTGCCTTGGGCATTGGCTTAGACAGACGCATTGGCTGAAAAGAATTTCCTAACTCCCTTTTCCACACAACAGAAGATTAAGTAGATAATAGCAACAATTGGCTGTTTTGATCTGGCCTTGACATATGTTCCAAGCATCTACTTCATGATTCAACTACATTATTTTTCTCTTTCATGGCTGCAGCATTTTACTCCTACTTTACCATTGCTGCCACTTATGAGCCATCAGGGGCTTCTTTCTGAGCCTTCTTTCTGGTCAGAACGAAACAATTACAAGAGGTTCTTGCTGCATAGTATGTAAATTCTTTATGCACAGGGAGTATTCCTGACATGTTATTAGTATGCAAAGTTTTCCAGAGTTAAGAAAAATCTCCATTGAAGGTAAGAAGTTCAAATCAAAAATCAGAGGAATTGCATGAGGAAGATTTAGTATCCTTGGTAGTCAAAAGCCCAGAAGAGTTGTGATGCTACATGGTGTTGGTAATGAAAGTTGGAGACAATGAATGGCAGAATATTTCTGTGCAGAGCTTTACCCTGAAGTTTCTCTGGCTGTCCTCATGAACCATTTCACCATCTGCTAGGACGAGGCTTCTGATTAGCAATAAAAGTGGGTCACATAAATTTCCTGCATTTTCCCCAGGCAACTGCATTCAAACCTTTTTCAAAATGCTTACTTGGTTTCTGAACAGAATTTATGAGCTGGCAGAGGTTTAACTAGTTCACTCCTTGATGCAAATGGAAGTTGTAGGAAAAGCTGTAGAAGTCCTGCTTTCCTTTTCTGTGTGCTGCTCTGTAGACAGGGCCAGCTGATACAGCAGGAGGTTGGTGACAGTGTTGCTGCCCATCTCTGGAACGCAAAGGTTTGAGGCTTCTGTCTATCATTTTGACCAGGCTCGAGGGTGGCTCCAGCTGGTGCTCAGCTCCAGCTGTGCTGGAAGGTATTTTTTTGATTCCTGTGCTTGTACTACAGTCCTGTTCCTGTCAGATCTTTGATCAGAAGGAAGAGATGCACTTGCACTTACACCGAGGAAAAATTGTCTTCCTGCGTGCTTAGGCAACATGTTAGTCTCTTAGTCTGTTTTATATTATCAGTGAATTGCAAAGTCCACATTGTAATTAGCTTAAATGAGAATATGGAGTAGAGTCTGACACAGTGGAGTTGCAGCAAGTGGTTGCCAGAGCTTTGAGGGGCCAGAGTTTGCAGCCACATTAAGACAGGACATAACTAGAAGTACCTGAAATTTGAGGGTGTATCTTTATTTGACCCATTTTCCTCTCACACAGCTGTAGTGGCAGGACATGAGGGAGAACTAAATTATTATAATACCCATAGCACTGTCTTTCTTTATGCTTATTTAGTTGCTGTGTCTGAGTCTATGAGCAGTCTGCACATGCTACAGGCATTGCCCCTGTTTCAAACATGGGGGTTTCAACACAGAGCACTCAGTGACCAAGAGTTAAGGATCTGCCAGTGTGGAAGTGAGCAGCAGACTGGTAGAGTTGCTTCAGTTACTGAAATTAAAATACTTAAGCAAACTGACTAAATAGGCTTCTGCATCTGCATTGCAGATTTGCACTGACCTGGTAGATCGATGTTAGGCTTGGCTGTGCTAATACAATTTTTCTACCAGACTGCAGTTAATTACCCAATACTGGCTGGCAGCATCCACTTGTGAGGGTGTATCCACTCTGCAGAGATGGGATGCTTAAAGAGCAAAATATTTCAAGGTGATTCTCACAGCCTGGCCTCCACTTGTGAGTGTTACAGTGGAGGAAAGTCCATATAGCACTGGAGACAACAGCACTGGTTGGCTAAAATGTGACTGTATAGAAACTGAAAATGGAGGGGAAGGTACAGTAATCCAGTATGGTAGTGTTGGCTTTTACTGAGTATATATTCAAAATGCCGTCATTAAAGACAAAGGTAAAACATGTTTTTCCTATTCACTAGAAGGACTTTGTGTCTACTGAAAAAACCAGAAATTTCCAAAACTCAGAAGTTTCCAGAGAAATAATGAGCAAATGAATGTGTCCTTTCTGAAAACATTTTTTGATCCAGGAGATGCTATTCTTATTATGCCTGTTTGTCTTTGTGAACTTCTGTGAAGTCACACTGCAGTTAGACTAGGTGTCAAGCCAAACACAACTGTTTGTAGTATTGTTTGCACACAAAGCAAGGTGTGGTGTTAGAAGTAGTTTTCAGCATAAAAGCAAATGACTAACAATAGATTTCACTAGTAGAAAAAAATGAATCTAATTGGTTCAGCCAACAACTTTGCTAGTTAAAAAGAAAAAAGCCTGAACAAACCCTGTCCTTTCTGATGGAGGTTATCCAAAAAATCTTTCACACTGTTATCAGTCTGCAAATCAACTTGACACAGTCATTGGTTCCTATAATTTGAGATCGGGTGGTAACTGCTGGATTTTAACTCACTTAGGACCCACTAGCAGAGCCCCTTGGGACTGGCACTTTCACCATTGGACATGGCTCTGTCAGGCAGCTGCAGGTCATTTACTCTGGCTCCTGAGTCACAGTGTAGGAACCCTTAATCCAAAACGAATGCTGGAAATTGTCCCCTGTGGACCTGGCAAAGTCATCCAAGCTGAAGACAGATGGGAAATTACAACAATTTGCAAGAGAGATGTTCCAGAGAGGTTCTGCTTTTCGTGCTTTGTGCTCCTAACTCGGGGAGGGGGAGCTGGAGGTTTAACTGTCTTGCAGACAGCTGCGAGCCTGTGTGCAGACGATTCTGGAGCTTCCCAAACTCCATGTGGTGTGTGTGTGTGTGTGCATCATGGGCTGGTGGAAAAACAAGTCACGCATTCTCCAGCCTGTCACCACGGGCTTTCTTCCTTTTTGAAGGGTGCTGAGCACTTTAAGTTCTTTTCTTTGTCACTGGCTGTGCTGTTGTAAATGAGCAACACAAGACTGTGTAATTTGAACAATTCAACACCCAAGTGCTTGTGCAGGCGAGGGGTCGGAGTCGAACCAAACACATAGGAAACAAACTCCTGGCAGAAAGGGAACCTGTTCTCCTTGGCTGCTCTTCCCTTTGCCCAGGCAGCCCTTCTGCCAGAAGTGCACACCCAGGTTGACTTTTCCAAAGGAATGGTTGAACTGCACGGATGGCGAGAGGCCCCTCGGTGTCTGGAGCACTGGCACAGGGGCTCCAGTGGGAGCACACCCTCTGCAAAGGCTCTGCTTTTTCTACATCTGTTAGGATGTTCTGAATTCACTTTAACCCCTTTTATGTTTTGCTGGCAGAAATTGTGAATAATTGAAAACATTTCCAGTTCAAGGCAGGGTTCTGCTTTCTTGGCATCTGTTGCTATTCAGAATGAGGATACTTACATTTTCTTGCTGGCTGTGTTTACTGTATCTTTAGCATAACCATATCATTCTCTCTACCTTGTTTTTTTCCAACATACACAAAAAGTCCCTGGGAAACTAAGCCATGGTTATATGAATTTGAGAGAAGCAAGGAATACCAAAGGAGCTGCTGCATAGCAGTTACTAAAGAAACCAGGCAGATGCATTTTCTCATCTTGCACAGTTAAGACAACTAACGTGTAGCTTTTCTTTCTAATAACCTTCTGAAGGAGAGCTGTGTTCTCTACAGCCTTTGCAAGCATGGAGTCTTGCAATTCAGAAATATTAACAATTCCTAAATAATTATTAATTCAGCAAGGCTGATTGCTTTTATTCATGGCAGGAAAGGATGCAGTCAAACCACAGCCTCCAGATGTCCCAGGGACTGTGGTTTGCCTTGAGCTGTCATGGGGAGGGAGAAGAGAGAATATTATGCTTTGGAAGCTAAATACAGAGTTAAACTGCTGTATGGCAGATGGATCTGGTATTGTAAAAAAACAAAAACAAAACAACCTGCTGATATCTCTGTTTATTGTTGAACAGCAGATGTTGAAGAGCTGATAAAATAAGTGTGTCACTTATATCTAAAGCATAAACAATGTTAAAGGCTCTTTTCTTCTCTGTAGTGTGTGGAAGCAGGCCTGTAAGCATGACAGAATTAATATCACAAGAAGCTTTGGGAGGGCTTTTGTGACAGAAGATGAGGAAGGGGATGGGCCCCACTCCTCTTCTGCATCTCCATGCCCAACCTGGAGCAGTGTAAATCTCTTGTTTAAGGATGTACAAGTCTGTTGCTGAGAATCTCACTAATTTCAGCCATTCTTTTAGTAAAACTCTGTCCCTAGTTGGTGAAATTCTCTTGGGATGGTCTACAGCATTTTCCAGTTAATTTTTATTGACATATCTTTGTATTGTTTTAAATGGAAAACAAAATGGCTGAAGTTAATGTTAAAAGTGAGGTGTTTCTAGAGAAAAAAAATGTGCTGAATTGTGGAATATATAAATTGTGAAAAAAATAACCCCCAACCGAGTCATTCAAACTACCTGACTATGCTTTTTTCAGGTAAATAAGCAAGAGCCTGTTTTTAGTCCAGTGAATAAGTGAGAAAAATATTACCTGGATGACTCAAATGTGCATCCTGGAATTAAAACATAAAAAAGCCACTCTTCTGGCTCTGAAAAATAAATTTGTTTTCATATTCACCAAAGGGTACTTTGGGGATTTAACTTCCCAGAATCATGGTTCATTTCTACCTTGTTCTTGCCCTGTGGAATCAGGTGCACTGTACTACAATTTCAGAAAGCATAAGTTTTCTTCAGTTTTCCTTAGAGTATGAATTGCAGCTCCATGCTTGTATCTTCTGATTACTCTAATTTCCTTTTTTTTTGTTTTCTCCCCCCAGTCAAAGGAGATGATGGCAAAATTTTATCTTAGCAAGCTTTGCTTTTGTGACTGTGGCCGTTCTCCTGTGATGTGCAGCTCCACACTTCCCCTATACATTGTGGCAGACTCATCTGCTGTTGAAGAGGAATGTAAAGGGCAGTGAGGTATCCTAGAGTTAAAGAAGTTTTCTAGTAGAAGCCAAAATTAGTTTGCTGGTGGTTTATGACTTTCAGGAAGTATTCAAGGAAGGAACGACAGGAGGGATAAGGGATTCATTCAGAAAACTGAAGAGTAAATTATTTTCATTACACTGTGTCAGCTGTTCAGCAAGAAGTAAGTGTTCATTTTTTTCTGAAAAGCAGAATGATGGTCCCTGCTCTTTAAATTAAATCAAGGGAAAAAAGCACAAATTAAGAACTTAACAAAGTTCAGGAGCAGCTGGGTATTTAAAAAGTACACATACTAATGCAAGCTATTGCCACTGGAAGCAAGGACAGAACTTCACAGACCAAATATCCCACAGTTCAGATCTGTAGCCAGACCTCTTGCTTGAAAATTTGGCCTGGAAATTTCTCAGCAGTTAAATCATAAAATGCTTGATGAGCCTCATTCTGGTCCCAGCTGGGAATCTGGAAAGTGTAATGTTTAAGCTGAATATTCACTTTGATTCTTGGAAATGAGAACAAGTTTCGTCAAGAAACTGTGTCTTTTTTTATTTTTCTTTTCTTTTCCATCCCTGAATTGGTTTGCCTATTACATATTGTTAGCAGATGGTGGCACATATGTCATTTCCATAGTCTTCTATTTTGGTATGGGAGCTGCTAATTGTGCCATTTTGACTTGGGAGTATTAAGCTTTGTTAATGCATCTCAGGTAGTTGTAATTTGCTTATGTTCCTGAATTATGGCCAAAGAATTGGGAGGGTTTTGGTTCATCACATCCAGCACATAATTGTACCTTTTCTGGTTATGCTGTGACTCTTCCAAAGAAATGCACCCCAAAAAGGCAAAACCCATGGGCTTTTAGTGAACAGTGAGGTATTAATAGGGAAAATAGCTACCCTGTGTCCACTGCACTGTGTGAGCAAGCTACTCTTCTGCCATCAGAAGTTCTGAGTGTGGGGGTATAGTCAATAATACAAAAGTAAAGCAGTGACACTTGCTCCACCTCTGTGGCTGCTGGGGGAATACTCAGCTCGTGCACTTTGGAATGGAATTGGCAAGAAAAAAATCTGTATACCAGGCTGAATGCCACTTCCCTGTCTCTGTAATTAAGATGCTATCTCCTCACAGGATGTTTTCTAAGAAAGTAATTTTGTTTTCTGTCAACCTGAATTGAATACCTGTGCACCAGCACAAATATTGGAAGACTCGCTTTATATTTTGTCCAAGCTGACAGAGACACTTAGACCTAAGGTGGTGATGCTGCTAGGTTTCATCATTTAAATAAAAAATAATTACTGTTAATGTGACAGTCACTGTGGTTTGTTTTAGGTTTTTATTGCTCCCCAAAAGCATTTTGGTTTTTGATGGGTTCTGTAATAAGATTTTCCCTGCAGGAGAAGCTGCCTCCAGAAGCCTGCCCTAATCCTGTTAGATGGTAAGCAGAGATGTTTCAGTCACTGATGTGCAGGCAGGGGAATCTTGGGACAGTGATTTAATAGTTTGACAAGGCTGTGAATCTCCTCCAGTAGTGATTCTTCTTGGTATCTGCATGGGAAGAGCCACAAGTCCTCTGCCTGTGTCACCTTTGCCCTGAGCCTGGGACATCTGTGTGCAGCTCTTCCCCTGGCCTTCCAGACCCATGGAGGCACCTGAGAATGCCTTTGAGTGGCCACACACCCAGAGTAAAGCAGCAACTGCACCGTGTTGCTCTGCTGCAGGAGGACGTGTGGGACTGCTCAGTCATTTGATTTAGAACAGGACAGTAGGAGGGAGAGAAGATGAAACAGTGCCTGAAAGTCGAGGAGATCCAAGGAAAGGAGAATAGCTCCACAGAGGGAAAAAGAAGGCAGATTTCTAGTAGAAATGTTTAGAAAAAGGCTCTTTTGACTCTGCTGCTGCCTGGGGGTGTCCTTCCCAAAATTAGAAAGGGGAATGAAGATGATGTTGTTGCTGGGGAAGGATGGAGATAATGAGAACAAACTGAGTTTGATGTGTTTCTTCATTTGATGAATGCAAATAGAGGAATGTGTTTAGTTTTATAATATTTTCACCAGGTTAGGCAGTGGAGTTGTGGTTTTGCACCCTTGGTTTTGTTTGAACTGTGTATATCTCTTGCTTGCAATATAATCTTACACACTTGCTTGCAGGCTCATGTGTCCCACTACCCTCTGCTGGGAGAAATGAGGATTTTTCAGCTCTGTCCTTGGGCCCAAAACAGTCCCACACCTCTGGCAGAAAAGGGCTGGGAAGCAATTTGGGAGGACCCCAGTTCTGTCCTGCTGTTGCTGGCATCCACTCTGCAGGGAAGAGATGTGGGGTATAAAAATGTGTCACTGTGTTTCAGAACAATGCATGGCCAGGAGAGGTGGTGCATATGGTGCCTGTGGTAGCAGGGGACTGAACAGGATGGTGTGTCCTGGTTTGTTTTGTTACCTTGGCTAGAATTGTTAGGTCTGTTCCAGTTTATGATTAAAGGTGTTTGCAAAATAGGCTGAATCACTGGTGATTCTCCTCTGATGTCCAGTTTCAAAAGGTGACTGGTACCAGCTGGTGATTTGAGAAGGGGTGAAACATCCCAAAGCAGGTGGCCACAGGAGCATGTTCTTTTCAAATGCAAATTTTTTATGTTGAAACATGAAGGTCTCTTATATTTTTCTTAAATCAGCTAAAATAATTTTGATTTTTTTATTCCCTGCTAAAGATCTTAATATATTAGGGTGCCTTTATACCTGCTATGCAAATGTTCTTTTTCAGTGTAGTGAGAATGAGGTATATAAATGTCATGCTCCCAGTTCAGGTTTCCATAAAGCCCCTTCAAAAGGATATTCCAGAGGGAAATTAAACATGAGATTCTAAGCGAGGCTTTTGTTTTATTACATATTTGCTCCAGTACTTGATATATGAGAATGTTTACACTTTCTACCCTGTCTTCTATATCTGTTTGCAATAGAGGTGCCTCTATCTCTTTGTTTTGTTTATCTCTTATATAAAATATGAAGTTCCTAATCATTTTGGTTCACACAGGGGAAGCTTGCAATAACTGCAGTAATTTTGCTGCACTGTGTGTCTAGAAATCTTGGAACAAGAGTTCAGATTGGAACTGGTTTCCTTTCCCACATAAGCAAGCGATTGCATAGATGAACAACCTTGTGTAGCATGTTATTCAGGCCATTGACAGGTATTGTTTCCAGATTTCAAAGGCAATACAAGATCCAGACAAGTTTGCAAGAACCTCTGGTTTCAATTAGTTGTAAATTTCCTGAACAGTGTTTTCCAGTTGTGGAAGAAATTTAACTGTTATCACCCACCTGACAGTATTTTCCTGCTCCTCCTTTGTCCAAGTCTCTGTAGTGCCCCAGTGCTGCAAAGAGCAGCTGGCAGATCTGTCAGAGCCAGCTGGGTATTGGGTATGTAGGTACAAGTGCATTGGTGCATTTGGTACATTTGGTGTATTGGTGCATTGGTACATTTGGTACATTGGTACATTTGGTGTATTGGTGCATTGATGCATTGGTACATTGGTGCATTTGCCCTGCCAAACACCTGGGTTGTGGAGGCAGTGTCAGACCTCACCTGCAGTGGATGGCCTGTCCTGTCCTTCCAGCTCCGGTCATGGAACATCCCTTACAGGGCCAGCTGGCATCTCGCTGCTGGTTCATGGAGGAGTGGCACATGTGGGAGAGGGATAAGATCCTCTGGTGGGATATTCCCTGGCAATGCCCACTCCCCCAGGCAGCCCCTCCAGCTCTTTTCAGAGCAGTGTTTTAGCAGGGCAGCTCTCTCCCTGATGCAGCCTGACACCAGGACACCCAGCCTGCCCAGGATCAACCTCAGACACCTGGGCTGTCTCTGCTGGTGTTCCCTGCTTTTCTTCTTTTCCCCTGCAACTTTGAAAGCACATCATGTTACCCCGTTCTCTGCTAATCCACCGAGGACATGATCACAGAGTTCAGAGCTCACACTGAATGTTTCTTATGCATATTGGCTCATTGTTTATTTAAGTGGCACATCCTTTAATCTAATAGACGCTGTCTTTTAGTCAGGTAATTGCTCCACTAGCTGTAAAGGGATGGTATCTTGTGAAGTTTAATTTCTTTCTACTGAGCTCATGTGGAAAACGAATATCTAAAAAATCAAATTAACTTTTCAACAAGGGTAATATAGACTGTCTTTTCACTGATGTCACCACCTCCCTCCTTATATCATAATATTTCTTTACTTGTTTCTCTCTCTCTCTCATCACCACATACTTAAAATGAGCTGCCTTGTTTCCATTACACCACTATCTCATGAATTCAAATGCTGAATGTGTACTAGAAGTTCTGCCAGTCTGTGGTTGGGGAATATATTGAGCAAGTGTACAAATCCTTGAATGCCAGTAGCTAGGATCACCTCAAGTGCGTCTGAATTAGGCTGCTGATAATTTAAACTTGTTTTTAAAAGCAACTCTGTAGCAGCAGCCCATCTTAGCTTTCCACATTGCTGGATTTATATGTGAATTGACAAGGATGAAAATAATAGAGAAACAGGAGAACGTCTTTCAGCCAGGGAGGGGCTATCCTGTGCTTTTTTCCCATCTTGGGATCTGGAAAATGCAATTCCATCTATACAACAAAAACTTGTGTTACTGATTGCTGAGAGGTCTGGGAGGTCATGAGGGTCACTAGTGGTGACCAAATAAACGGTGTTCTTTGTTAATCAAGGAAATGGGACTCTAGTGGACTCAGGATGAGGGGCTGTCCTTTTTAGCACTACTGTAGTTGGTGTGACATTCATTTTATAGTTCTGATGTTTGCAAATTAGAAGCACAAGTTGGCATTCCACATGGTGTTTTCAAAAATACTCAGAAAAACTCAGCTTGTGTAGTGTGTGTGTCCCTTTCAGACCCTGTGAATTATCTTGTGCCCTCTCTGAACACTGGACAGCTGGACTCTCATTATTGCTGGAAGTGGTGCACATGGGAGCACAGACAGGGCAGTGCAGCCTCATGCACTGAGAACTCTGCTGTGTTATGAATTATTGGTTCGTACAGCATCTTTTGGAGACAATTCTCTGATTTCCCATTTATCAAGATTTCTATGGCTTGATGATTTGCTTTTGTGACCTTTGGAATGGGCTGGAAGTTGCTCAGCTGTTGCAGTGCAGCGATGCTGGTGGCCAGCCATATGCAGACAGAACTGCAAAGGAATGCTACTGAGTAGCAGTTCCTTATTTTTCTAACCAAGTGGATTTAAAACTTCCAGAGTGACAGGGCAACTAGTGTCTCTCCTGCTGTGGTTATTCTGCAGTTACTCCTTATTATCCTTCTCTTCTGTCATGACCCAAACACCACCCATACACTCAGCTCTCTTACTGGCTGCTGGAAAAAGCAGGATTCATTTCCAGCTGCCCAGCATGGTACTGATAAAAGGTTGACACATGTCTGAGAAGCCCTGGATTACACTTGTCCTTGCCTCTTCCAGCTTGTATGGCATTTTAGGCTTTGCAAAGTCCAGGATTGAAAAAGCAAACAAAAGGTGTTTGTCTCTGGATTTGTGTGCTCACCCCATGTGCCTGCACCTAGAATCTGCTCTGATTTGCCCAAACACTGGCAATTGGCTCCTTTCTTGAGGCACCAGAGCATTCACTGCTTCTTGGAGTGATGCTGCTCACAGCCCATTAGACACTTGAAGTGCCATGAAGACCTACTGCCTCACTTTGCTATCAGCATCATCCTTCTCCTCATACAAAAACGTTACCCGTGTGCTCTGAAGTCCAGCCTGTGTGTACCCCAGATCAGTTTGCACTGAATGCCTTCCCTTTGAGGTGCAAATGAAGAGCTGGGCATTTCCAGTGCTGCTGCACTAATACAGCATAATCCTTTACAAGTACATCAGAACCTCTGTCCTGGGCCTTCACATATGTCAGTAAGTGCAGACTGACTCTGAGCAGGTCCTTAACTCCTTGCAGGACAGTGCAGGATTCAAAGCAGTGTGTAGAGCAGGATTTTGCAGGGTTGCTGTGTATTTGCAGGTGAGCCCAACCCCTGCCTGCCCAAGCCCTGCTCTGAGCAGTGTACAAGTGCAGCTCCTGGCTGTAGCCAATGGCATGGCTACAACTGGGGTTCTTGGGCTCACAGCAGCTACTGAGTGTGCAGAGAGCATCTCTGCAAGGCCTGAACACCGAGTCCAGCCCAGCCCAGGTGTCTGCTGGCCATGCACACGATGCAGAGTCACAGTGTCACAGCTCAAATAGCACGTCCTGCCCACTGGCTGCATGTCTGGGATGGCTGGACAGCTTCTGAATGTGAGGATGATGGATGTGTTTACCCCTGTGGTGGTCTCACTTAGATTGGGTTATTGGTATTCTTGTTCCTTCTCTGTTTCTCCCACATTAGTTCACATGACAATACTGGTTTTTCTCAAATATTTGAAGACTGTTAAAAAAGGGAGGAAGGGAACATGATCCAGAGCTTTCAGGCAGCTTTGTGAAAAGGGTAGATTGTGTTTTATTTTGGGAGTGATGTATAGCCCGGATAAGATTTTTCACCAAGGACCATTACATCTCAAGTTGACTTTTTAATTGATTTAACTCCTCTGATCTGTACATTGCCAGACATGAGCCACTAGCCTTTGGATGGAGTCCAGAGTGTAATGGAAAGTTCACTGAAACCCCATCAGCTCTTGTTAAACCTGAGTGAATTCTAGCCCAGCACATTTCTTGTGAATAATTAAACACAGTTAAGCAGGTGTTGTATTTGAACCTCTATCTCTAGTGTTCATCTGTATTTCAATGAGGAAGGGACTAATGAAATTAATGAGGTTTTTGGTGGTGGGATTTGGTGGTGGGATTTTTTTGCCTCTTCTGATGGATAACTGCACTTGAAAACTCGGGGTAGATGTTTTGGTAGGTCTTTTTTATCACCAGCATGAGCTGTTCTATGTAGCTCTCAGTTCTCATAATTTACTGCTTTTCAGTAATAAATTTTCCAGTATTTACTTGTCCTTTTCCCATTTTTTGGTAACATTTGGATTTGTTATCCTTTACTTTGATACCACTTTCTGTCAGTAAAACTGCCATACTCACAGTGAGAGTGTAGTGCTATGGCAACGATGTATTATCTGCAGTCTTACCAATGAGTAAGATATGGTGCAGAAATTAGTTCACTTATCAAAATCTGATGTGCAGAGGTGAGCAAAGAACCTGGCAGTCCAGAACCTCCTGCTATTTTCACAAGACCTGCTGTTCTGTTTCACATTGGTTATGACACTCACATAAATTCTCTCCTGACTGTTTCCAGTGATGCCTTCTTAAACCTACAGATGTCTCAGCACCTTGGAAAATATTTTTAGATGTACAATAATCTTCATGCTGTCTTTGATAGTGAGAAAAAATGGAAAATGAACACTTTTTTTTTTCTTCAATACTATTCCAGAAAGGTACTTTTCTGTAATTTCAGGGTAGGAAAAAGCATATAAATAGAAAAATCTCACCCAGACTGGGAAATGTGAGAAATGTGTTAGATTAACACTGCTAAAGACTAAGAGAGCTCTGCCCTTCTCTGCTCTGTGGTGCAGACTGGGCCATGCACAGCCTTCAGGATGTGTCTTGCACCTTCTCTGTCCCACATACAAACTGGTAGAATGGTCTTTAAGGTACAGTGTTTACATCCAATTCCAAATCCTTCTAAATCATGGGTGTTCAGAATCAGTCAATTGACAGCTCTTTCATTTATGTTCCAGCTGGTGCAGTGCTGGTTGAAGAGGACTTTTACCCCTGTGGACCTGTCCCTCCTCTGGTGTGTCCTCTCAGCCATCCTGGCTGTTGTGCCTTACAGGTTAGGGCAGCTTTTGGGTAGCCCAGGATGTTGGTTCCAGCTCCCAGGGCTGATGTTAGAAATGTTAAATCTTTGGTCGGATGATTAGAAATGGTTTATATGGATTTTACAGTGAAAACTTGTTCTTAACAGTCAGGTTTGGCTAGAAACTCTTGGAAAGGAATCAGGGACGGGCTTCTACACTCTTTGGTCATTGTTTGAAAGTTTCCAGTGAAATTAGTACTTGTTCTTAGTCAAATTATGTTTGCTTGTTGACCCCTCTTATCTAATTAGTCCCTACTTCACTGAGCTGCTTCTACTTGCATGCACTGAATCAGCTATTCCACATTACTCTTTTACCACTGTAATGGTGCCAGAAGTACATTTGAGTTAAGAGATGCTTTCTTTTGCATGTTATAACCCCATGCCTTATGATTTGTGGAGAAATGAATCATTTTGTTATGCATCAGCCATTTGAGGCTGAGGGGAAGGATGTGTGGTAATCTCAGATTACTAGGTGCAGCTGAGCAGCCGATTACACAATTTTGAGGGTCTACTTAGTAGGTGTGGATAATTGTCCAAAGTCTGGATGCCCATGCCTTGAGGTTACCACATCTCTGTGTGCTGTACAAGCAGCTTCAAGAAAGGGCAGGGTTGTAGCCTCCTGCCCCGTGTCCTGCTCCTTGTCTCTGGCCTCCAGACATGTGCACACATGTGCTTGTGGTGCCCCAGGCAGGCTGTAAAATGAACCACCGTTGTTTGTGGGGTAAATCACAGACCCATCCTCACACCACAGCCCAGCAGCAGGAGCCTCACCCCTGTCCCATTCAGGGGAGGCTGGTGGGTGCCTGGAGCTGCCTCCAGGGACACAAACACCACAGCCACCAGCCTGTCCCTAACAGAGATGCTTTAAGGCTTTCAAACTCTCTGCCCTGCAGTGGGGAAGATGGTCTGATGGGGGTCTGGTCTCATTTGCAGAAGAGGTAACGGGGGTGGCCAGGGGGAGTAGGTGTTTTTTGGTGGCTCTGTCATTGGTGGCCAGTGTCAGAGTTCTTGGAATCCTAGGCTCTATTCTCTGTGGCCTACTGTCTCTCTAAGCATGTTTTAATGAAAAATACCAAATCTTAATTTAGAGAAGGATTCAAGAAAAATGTCCTATTCAATTACTTAATTATAGGTGAACTATAATTGTAAGACACAAACATGTCTTGCTACAAAGCACCAGGCAAAAAAAAAGCAGAAAGGATTATTTGTTGTTTAATTTAGCAGAGGAAGGCAGCTGATCATGCTAAGTCTATCTGACACCTAGCAAGTTGTGTGATCCTATTTGTTAATCTTTTTAACTTTCCGTTTTATTAGGATAGGGTTTCAAGAGCAAATAGGATAAATGAGATTAAATCTGTCACCCTGAATTACTCTCCACTGAGTTATGAACAGAATCACTCTATGTCAGAGAATTATAATTATAAGGGAAATGCTGCCTGTGTAATTGTGTGCTTTGTTTGGAAAAATTTGAGATCCGTAATTATCCCCAGTGTGCCGTGGTGGCTTGTGCTGGCTCTGAATTTCTACGGTAGACAAAGCCAAGGGAAGTTTCTCTTTGGAGCAGCCCTTGACTCAGTGTGGCTGGTACCTGCAACAGTAGCAACATTACCCTTCAGGTCTTCTGGTTTAAGCCGGGTTTCCAATTAACTTGGAATAGGACGCACATTCTACTTTCAGAGAAAAATCTGGTGATGCTCCATTGGAGTATTATACACTGGTCTTGGCTCCATTTAATTCATATAGCCCTATAAAAGTTGTGGTACCCTTCCCACTGTATAATTCCATTGTGAGATGAGTTGAAAACACAAAACTGTAGCCTCTTGAAATTTTGGGTTCGCCAGCCAAAGAAAGCTTTAAATCATATGTGCTGTTTGTTTGGATTTGCAAGAACTTCTGTTAGGAAAAAGGAAAGGAAAAGTTCATTTATATTTGTTTCTATATAATTGGCATAATTGCTGCTGTAAGTTGATCTCCTGGAAAGATAACATACAAAAAGTAAAAAGAAACTCACTACAGGTCCTGCTTCAACACTTCTGCAGCTTTCTTCTTGAGGCAGAGGGGCAGAAGCCAGGCTTTTACATGATGGATTGGTGATAAAACAACCTGCTAGGCTCAGATTAGAATTTCTGTTATTTTGCCAAAAATTATATGTGCATTAGTGGAGGGGGGCAGGGAGGCTGCATCATTTTGGTGAATCCTATTGGAAATTTTATTTTCTTTTTCAGACCTTTTTACAGTTATGAGCCAGGACTTGATCTCCACATCTGTTGTTATTGGCCAGTCTAGTTTACAAATGAGGCCCCTTTTGTCCCATCTAATTTTATGTAATCTGTGATGCTGCATAACAATTCTGGGAAGAAGAAATGGAAGGATTGTGAACTGACCTTGTGGCTAGTATGTACAGTGACTCACTCTGTCCTTTATTTCAACTTCTATGAAGTCTTTTCAGATACACTGTTTACCCATTAAATGAGCTGTGCAGTTTATTCTATAGCTAAAATTCTTCCTAATATTTTGATATATTTTTTGGGAACATGACAAAATAAATCACAAATGAGAATGTTAAAAAATGCTTACACTAATCATCTGAGACAGTCTCTCTCCTTATAATCTTGTTCAGAGTAACTAGTTAAATTTAAGAAAGGGTTTCCTGTTCCTTGATTTGCCAACCTACGTGACTTTACTGCCGAGGACATCTCTCCTCCATGCTTGACAAGCAATGGGTAACTTCATAATCTTTCTCTGTGTAGGCAGTTACTTCATGGGAAGAAATTAAGTCAGTCATGCCCATTACTGAATCTAATTTTACTATAATTTAGAGGGAAGAGCTCTTCCCTGAGTAGAATTGATTTTATAACTGCTTACTTCAGGATTTATTTTGCTTTCCTCCAAAGGATGTGGCAGAAACTGTTGTTAGTGACAGGCCTGCAGCTTGCTTGGCAAGGTCACTGCAGCAGCACCTCTCCTGGCAAGTGAGAAACTTGTGCCTTTGGTTTTCAATCATCAGCAGCTGCTCTGAGGCAAACTGAGCAAGGCAGCAAGTCAGTATGACCTCGCTACTTGTTGAAATTCCACCTTTTGAGAAACATAAGGTTCTTAGGGTAGGTATCTCATCGGGTCAAGCTATCTTTGGCTGATTTTTTTTCCTTCTCCCTTAGTCAGCCTGGAGGTTTGGCCCTGGCAAAAGATGTGTCTTGCTCATGGCTTTACAGTTCATTCACCCTGGGTAGGACTTGTCCTTCTTTTCCTCACTCCAGGCTGAGTGAAGCACACACAAGGAAAGGTCCCTTTAAAAGCAGTTTGCAGCAGTGCAGTGGTAAAGCCCAGCTGTGAAGAGGTGGGAAGTGCAAAACAATCTCTTTTTGCCTGCCCACAAAGAAATGAGACACGAAAATGTGGTGACTTTCTAACACTGGCCACAAGAGCACGTTTGACAGTGTCCCTTGAAGGTCAGTAGCACCATTCTCAGCTGTTCAAAGCAGCTTGTTGGTAGCAAACCCAGTGCAAATTCGTGGAAGAAGGCTGCTTGCTTGTTGTTGTTTTCTCCTTTTTTGCACAGGCTTCAGCCTGGTAGACAATCAGATCCAACTGTAGATGTAATGCAGGCAAAATACCAGAATTCATGGGCCAGTGTGTGATTTATGCTAACAGCAGCAGGCATTGCTGAATGCCTGCCTGCTCAGCAGCCTTGGAAGAGTCCTTGGCCGTCAAGACACATGGAAATCTTAAGGAGCAACTCAGTGAGGGGTCTTTTTTTCAATTACATACTTTGACCCACATTCTTGCTTATTTATATTTGCAAGTATGATGAGATTGATCATATTTTTCTCCTCAGGGCCCCTGTAACACCAAACCTCCTCCTGCAGACAGGAGAAACACATTTGGTGGGGTGTTCAGAGGTTGTGAATGGCTGAGTGAATGCACACTGCTTTTTATTTGGTGAAGCTGCCTGTAAGGCAGGCTCTTTTCTGCCTCATCATGCCCTTCTCTGCTGGTGGGAAGTGTTCTTTGCAGTTTGAACAATTTTCCTCTAATTAACAGGCATTTCCCCATCCTCTTTCCAAAGTCTCCTACTCGTTCTCCTTTACCCTTTATGTTCAGTTCCTCTCAGCCTCACTGGGTAAGCAGCAAATCTTTCTGGTGCTTCTGAACATTGTTCACATGGCATATGCCATCCACTTTCTTTTTGATACTGCATATTCACATTCTGCTGACACCTGCAAAGCCCATGCTTGCTCTGACAAAACTTTCCCCCAAGGAGAGGTTTTGTAGTGTTGGTTCTGAGTGTTGAAAACCATGGAAGCTTAGTGAGAGGCGAATGTGATTCTCATTGCCCCTGCTTTGGGGATCAGTGGTTTGAATCCTATTGTGCTTTACACCAGGGAAAATTGAAAGTAGCCCCAGCTGCAACAAGGCTGTAGAGAAGGTAACAGAAATGCAACAATGGGATGAAGCTTTTACAGAGAGTAGTAAAACGCCAGGTTGCAGATAAGGCAATCGGCAGGCAAAGCCCTGTGAGCCCTGTGAACAATCGGTGCTTTCTGTGCTCTGGAACAAAGCAGCTTTACAGAGGGTGTTGCAGTGATCACTGAAACTGGCTCCGTGGAAATTTCTGTTGCATTGCAAATTCAGCCTTGCTGCATGGCTGGGGGGGCCCAGAGTACTTCTCTGTGTGATGGTAGTGAGTGGGAAGAAACAAAGTGTTACAGCTGAAAGAGCCCTTACCCAAACTTTTCTTCTCCACAGGTGCCCCTGGTTGACAAAAGCCATCTCCCCAGCCATCCCAGTGTACAATGGGCTCGTTTTCTTGTTTGTACTGGCAAACTTCAGCATGGCAACTTTCATGGACCCTGGAGTTTTCCCACGAGGTAACAGAAATGGGAATGTTGCAGGTGCTGGGGAGGGGGGCATTGAAAATCCAAGCTGAAAGAAGTGCCAGGTGGCCAAACACACAAATTGATGATTGATCTTGTAGACTTTATTTATTTCTTTAGTATACTTGACTGTCAGTAGGGGAGGGATGAAGTGAAATGCTGGATACCCTCCAGCTCCCTTCTGAGCTCCTGGGTGTCCTTGCACTTGCTCAGACTGGCACTCGAGGGCACAGGGTTGTGTAGAACGGTTCTCCTTGCATAGCTGTCCTGAGTGATGTGATTTTGATTGCTATCCCCTGTGTCATGCTGGCACACTGGATTTAAGTCACTGTCTTCGCAATAGGTAGCAGAGCGTGGCAGAGGGGAAAGGCTAAACTTTCTGAAACAGTTTCATCAAAGCAGTCCTTCCAGAATACCTTAAAAGAAATGCAGAAGCATTGAACACTAGAACAGATAATGATTAAGGTTTGCCTTAGAGTGTCTAAAAATGTGTACATTTAGAAAAATATTCCTGCTTAAATTAGTACTGATTCACAGCTGATTAAATAGGGTAGAGATCACTCAGCTTTTGTAATGGGAACCACAGTGCAGCTATCTCTTTTAACACATCCTAATGAGAGAATTATCACCTCATTTTATCTGTCTTCCAATAATTATTCACATGCAGTTTGCAGCAGAGACTGCTCTAGGCAGTCTGTTTAACCCAATGGATCTGTGCTGTCTGCAAGCTGTGCTTCTTTACCTCTATTCACCAGATTCAGTGTCTTTTTCAGATAGATACCCGACAAGAACAAGGTACCAGTCCTGCTGGCTTCCCTGAATAGCAAGGCCAGGTTTCTCCAGGTAGCAGATGAGCATCTCTCTGCCATTCCTCTCAGCTGTAGCTTCTGAACCCCTGATTACGTGTTGCAGCACTCCAGTTATGGAAATTACTGCGTGTAATTTCTGCAAACGAAGGCAGAAGCAAGATTCAGTTACTTGTGTAAGATCCACTGATACAGTGTATAGGTGCTTAAAGCTACAAATGTTAGTGGTTTTCAGAAGAACTTATACAGGTGGATTTTAAGGAGTTTCCTGGACCTGTTAGTTTTTTTTAGCTCAGCAGAGATAGCAATGGTTAATTAAACATTAAACATTCTCAGTCTGAGAATCCAGTGTGTTTGTGCAGGGCAGTTCTCTCAGAGCAGAGCTGGACATCACCAGGCCCCAGGAGTGATCAGTGCTGAGTGTATTGTCAGTTCATACCTTCCTTTGGGCTTCTCTAACTTCCTTTTGCAAACAAGTTCTTTATTTTGGACTATGCATTTAAGGAAGAAACACACAGGAAGATCAAATAGAAACTTTCTCATCACCGTCCCTCCCATCCCATCTCCCTTTACACAAGGGAGTCAGGAGCAAAGCAGGAAGAGGAGAAGTTCCTAAAGTTCACCCCTCTACTGTCTCTCACTTCATTTGTGGCCTTGGCCTTGTATCTCTGTGCTGTGCCTGTGCTTTGTCAGGAAGATGCTGGGAGCAAGGGGAGAGAAAAGACATGGCATTCGTCCTGAGAGAAAGTAATGGAGGAGGAGTTTAGATGTGTGAAAGAAGCAAACTGATAAGGGAGAAGATGGAAAAGACTATAAATACCAGTGCTAGGAGGAAAGAGGAGCAGATGTTATTTCAGATCACAAGTGTGCATGTGAAAAAAATCTTATCACCACCCCACGCCGCCCGCAGAGCTGCCAGCGCAAGGAGTTCAGGAATTGTAGGAGTGACTTAAAATTATTACACAGTCACTGTGTTTGCTTTCTGCTGTTGAAATTAGGTTTAGTCTTCTTGGTTTTCAAGCTTCTTATCACATTTCTAATAGTTAGGAATTTACTTCAAAACCAAAATAACAATAAGCAGTACAAAAGCTGAGACTCTAATGAAATCACACATTTCCTTTAAGGAAGCCACCAAAAATTTATTAGAAATATAAGAGACTTGGCTGCTTCATGTCAGTGGATCAGTGTACGAGTATCTGTAGTAAGATACATTCCTTTGTCAATGTATTCTTCTGCTCAGGTCACTAGAAACTGGAAATAAACACATTTCCAGCTATATATGAGCTTACAGGTCTGGCAGATAGAAATTGGGCTGCAGAAACCCAGCCTGTTGAAGAGGAGCTTAATCAAACTTCCAGATCTGTTATTCATTTTTATAAATATTCCTTTTAGTTTGTTTGCTCTCTGAATCTTTCTGGTATGAATCAGGATTGGCTCTGTGTGAGTGAATTTCTGGTAATACACCAGAATGAATGAGTAGGAAAGGAAGTATTAAGTAACTGAAATTGGGGCTGCCTTGACAAATCTGATTTACAGTCTAGGCTTAGACTGGCAAGGTTTTTTGCTGGCTAATTATACCAACAACAATTGGCTTTCAGTATTTTTGATGTGAATCTGTTTTATACAAACTCTGTGCTTGAATTCTCCAAAAGGAACGTGTTTAAATGCATGTAGGTATATACAATGTACAAACTTTTTGTCAGCATAGTCAGATTTTTTATAAAAGCTTAAATGGTTTGACTGTTCCAGTGTCTTGTTTTCATCTGCCCACATGTATTGCACAGCTTGGGCAGGTTTATAATGGTATTGGAGAACCTACAGACGGTATTTATAGAAGTGCCTAAGGGATTTAGTCTGGCTCTCTCTAAGAGTCCCACTGACTAGTTATGAAGGAAAATTATAGGGAATGGTGCCAGTACAGCACTCTGCTTCCACGCACAAACGTTAATCCAGAGAATACTCTTGTAGATAAATACTGTAGCTGAGCCAGATCCCAAGCTCATCTAAGCAAGGGGAGAAATTCCCTCTGAAGTCAATGGAAATTGGATCGTGATAACACATCTAGAGAAGATTTAATATAGAACTGCATGACAGTAATTGATGCTCCGCTGGGACAACATTATCAAATTCCACCTAATTTGGAGCCAGTCAGCCAATGCCAGCTGCACTATAATGTTTAACCAGGTGTTAAATAGATGTGAACTTCTTAGATTTTCTGTCAGGAGGAAACAAATGGAGATCACAGGAATCTAGAATTATATCTTTTCTTCCCAGTATATATTTGTCTGTTACAGACTGGGTTTTATTTTGTGCATTTATTTTTAAATGGACTCTTTTCTTAAACAGGGCAGAGGTGAGGAACCATCTGTCCTCTGCATCCTCCCCAGTAACGGGACTGTGCAGTGTCCCTGTGTCCCAGCCACTGACAGGATTAGCTCTTTTCTCTTTGCCCTCTGCTGTCTCCACTAACCCTCAGTTTTGCGTTGAGCAGCAGACGAAGACGAGGATAAAGACGACGACTTCCGCGCGCCACTGTACAAGAACGTGGAGATCAAAGGAATCCAAGTACGGATGAAGTGGTGCGCCACCTGCCACTTCTACCGCCCGCCCCGCTGCTCCCACTGCAGCGTCTGTGACAACTGCGTGGAGGTAACCCTGCTGGGGCTCAGGGCACTCCGGGCTCTGCACGGGGCTGGGCTTGCACCTGCTAGTGGAAACAGGCGCTTGGGTTGTCCCAGTGTTCCGGCTCTTGGAAGTTCACAGCTGCGGCCCCGTTGGGCTCCCACTGAGCAGTACCATTTGAAGCACAGCTCTCAGTTATGTGTGTTACAAATGCTACAATGCTTGTTGTCAGCCCTGTTGCCAGCAAGAATTAAAATAAAAGTTTATAATGCTGGCTGCATCTTCCTTGAAGTAGCTGAGGGATTGTGAATGTCAAAAAGGGGTGAATGGGAGAGTTGATGCAGAGTTCAAGAGAGTGAGAAATTCAGGGTGAACCATTTTAACTTGTCATGTGTGAACTTAAGGCTCATCATTTAATTTTGGTGCCTACCTTAGTGGACAAGCAGAGAAGCCACAATGGTGTGTGAGTTCAGGAGAGCCAAACTCTGAGTTCAGCAAATGGTTCTCCAGTCAATGGAAGGAGCCCATATTTGATTCAACACCCCAGCTCAGAGCATGAACTCATTCATATTTCTAATGTTGATTGCTCTGAATTAGGGCACTTCCTTGATTTTTGATACCCTAGGATCTTGGTGAGTCACACAGGATATTTGAAAAATAACCCCTGAACAGTAAGATGTGCTTTTGGGCTATAAGCATCTCCCAGACATATAGGTAGGTACAGAGCCCTGTATTCACAGCAGTGTATTGCCAAGGGACTTTTTATTGCTGAGCTAAAAATTCTATTGCTAAAGGATCATTTCTGCTGCAAAGTCTATTTTTTTTTTCCAAGAGTAATATGAAATCTTTAATATGTCTAAAATATATTCAGCTGTGCCATTAAAATGAAAGGAATTACTAATCAGGAGGGGAAAAAATACCAGAGTCAGCTGGAATTCTGTATACACTGCCTTTGTCCTAATCCTCTTTGCCATAAGCAAGGGAATAGAGAAAGCAGCACAGTTACAAGTGAGAGAAAGGCTGCCTGGATTTATCTTGTGTCAGTCATATATCTGAGTTATAATTATCTGGAAGCAGTGCTGTGCCTAGTAACCATCGATAAATAGGACAAGGCTGTACTGTTTTGGAAGGCTTTAGAAGGATGTGGGATTTTAGAAGCCTGAGAGTGAGGAGCTGCCAAGGTCCCTGGGTTGAGGGGAGTAGCCACAGTTATTTGTAAGTTGTGACAATTTGTTTAGACTGCTGTGAATTGTTGGATAGAGCTGGATTTTTGGTAGGAAACTGGAATTGTACATTCCTAGTTTTAAAATGTAAATGTTTTCACTAACTCAAGATCCTGAGGATTGTTTAGATGATGGTAAATTCTCAGTTGTCCTATGGATTTTCTTTCTTCCACCTTCCTGGTGGTTCAGCATAAAAATTCATTTTGAGGAAATGAAGTTTCCTCAGAAAAAGATTGTCCAATGCTCACTGGTATAAACACTTAAAGTTTCATGCTGATGTAAAGCTTCCATGGGAGTCAGTTCTGCAGCAGAAATGAAAATTGGAGGGAATCCAAAAGGAACTGCATAAAATAGCAGAAGGCAAGGTGACTCTGGCTAGCCCTCAACAAGTTCTATTGATAGTCAGGTCAGTTGAATGTTCCCTATTGTTCAGGTGCACAAGTACGGAGCTCTGCTTGTAATTATATTATTACTGCTATGGAGGAATGTAGGTGAAAAGTGTTAATGACTTCTGAATCAATAAATCATGGCCTTAAACATGTTTTATTGATTCTTGTGATGCTTATTTCCCACTCACCTGTCATATTCTAGAAGAGCTTTGAGACAGTAACAGGAGTGACTCTGCTGGCTTTCCATATAGGATCCACTCAGGGTTGTAGTTCACATGTTTCCACTTTCAGTCTAGAATGTATAAAAATTATTTTCCCAAATATAAAACTTTTGAACCAATTTGATAAAAGATTGAATGAACAGTAAAAGCAGACAACACTTGTAGAAACGAATTAAAACTTAAAGCACACTGGTACCGGAGGGACCCAAAAATGAATCTGTGAAAAAAGTAGTCAGATTTTTGTTTTCTTAATTGAAATGTTTGCAGTGAGTTCTTACATAGTTTCATAATCCATAGGTATTTTGGGCTGCATACAGCCAGATTTGCATAACAGAAAGATGTTACGTCAGCATTTCAGATATAGCCTGAGATGATCTTAATATTTAAGTCCCCTGTCATTTTCTAATGTGCTTTGAGAAAGCTCTAATCCATATTTTGGTATTTTGTAAATTTTTGGTAAATGCCTTGTGCAAAACTTAGAAATACAAAACGCCCTGTGTCATCATTGAGCAGCGCTTAAAAATAGCATTGCCACAAAGCAAAGAATAAACAGTTCATTTGTCTGCACAATGAATGTGTAATATCTGCTCTGAGGAACGCAGAGGTAAGGAGGGTTTATTTCTTGCACCTGATCTTGTCTTCACATCAAGAATAATCCCATTGGGGACAGTGGATTTACATGCTTACAAAACTGTAAAGGCACTTGGAGGGTGTCTGTGGCTCTGTGCCCTCATTATTAAATCTCCTGTTAAAAGGGATCTGACTTTGTGAGGGACTTTGGACTTGTGACTGAGACAAATAATTAGATTTGGATTCATAACTTAATGAACCTGTGCAGAACTTTGCCTGTGTGTCTGATCCAGCTGTTGCTTTTCTTTGTGACCTGCTTGGTAAAAACGTACTTCTGTGATGTCCATTGTTCAAAGTGGACTCATTTCAGTATAAATACAAAAATGTTGGACAGGGAATTCTGCAGCACTATTGCATCTTCAAACCATTTTAGGTTATAACAACTTCATTGTAATTGATTCATGCTAAGAATGATAAAAAATTAGGGCTTCTGCTGCTAGAAGATAAATAGCCTGTCCTTTATTTTTAATATATCCTCTCTTCAAACTCTATAAACACTCAAGTACCTCTCCATTCATGGATAGAGAAACAATTTGGTCCTAAAAAGTCTTATAAAGGACATTCAAGAATTTTGTAAAGCTGCAGAACTAGTCTGACGTAATTTTACGTGACAGTGGTTCAGATTCATCTCTAAAGCAATGTATTTTCTTTCACTGTTTGGATATTTTTCCCTATCTCTCCCTTTCTTTACAAGGATTTTGACCATCACTGCCCATGGGTCAACAATTGCATAGGACGGAGGAACTACCGCTATTTTTTTCTCTTCTTGCTGTCCTTAAGTACGCACATGGTTGGAGTGTTCACCTTTGGGCTCATCTTCGTACTAAACCATATGGAAAAGCTGGGAGCAGCTCATACTACCATTACGTATCCTTCCTTTTGGTCTTTCCAGACTCAAAGTGACTGAGGAAAATGTGCAAGAATGAATCTGACTATTTGTACTCTGGGAGCTGGCGGAGCCTCTCCTGATCCCCCACAGCTCTCCTCCTGTAAATGCTCAGTGCAGGTTTTCCTCTGTTCCCATTGTGTGTAAACATGGATTGCTCCAGAAACTGTCCCTGACCCTTTGTCTTTGTCATGACAACCCAGCAGAAGGATGAGCTGCCTCCCTGAATTTCACTTTCAGCCAGGTGTAGCTCTCAAATGCTGTTTGCCGTATTTAAAACTCTGTATACTTGCTGTATTTTGGAGCAGAGTGTGCTCTGGAAGTATCCCACTGCATGCTGGTGTAACACATGAACCGCTGGCTCTGAGGGGTGACACTGCTCTGGACAGATCAGTGCAGAACATTCTGAACAAGGCAGAAAGGTAGAGCCAGAATCACTGAGTTCACATTACTTTTTAACCATCTCAAGGGTGAGGACCCAGACTAGGAGCAGATGGACTTAACCTTGAGATGAAATTTAGTTAGACCATACTAAAGGTCAGGGACACTCTACTCTGCACTCATGAGACCCCACCTGGAGTGCTGCACCAACACCAGAAGGACGTGGAGCTGCTGGAGCAAGTCCAGAGGAGGCCATAGAGATGCTCAGAGAGCTCAAGTCCCTCTGCTCTGGACACAGGCTGGGAGAGTTGGTGTTGTTCAGCCCTGAGAAGAGAAGGCTCTAGGGAGACCTTTGAGCCCTTTCCAGTGCCTAAAGGAGTTCCAGGGAAGCTGAGAGGGACTTTGGACAAGGGTCTGAATGAAAGAATGAAGGGGGAACAGCTTCAAACTGAAAGAGAGCAGGTTTAGATGAGATACTAGCATGAAATTCTTCACTATGAGGCCCTGGCACAGGTTGCCCAGAAAAGCTGTGGCTGCCCCATCCCTGGAAGTATCCAAAGCCAGGCTGGACAAGGCTTGGAGCAACCTGGTCTAGTGAAAGGTGTTCTGTCCACAACAGAGGACTTGGAACCAGGTGATCTTTATGGTCCTTTCCAACCCAAACGATTCTATGACATAATGTGACACTCTCCTATTTTTTTTTTCTCCTTTTCCTCTCCCTGTCTTTCACAGACTCTTTCCCTTCACTCATCCCAGTTTCTTTAACTCTTTGATACAGAATGGCTGTCATGTGTGTGGCTGGGTTATTCTTTATCCCAGTCATTGGTCTCACTGGCTTCCATATTGTTCTAGTGGCCCGAGGGCGCACAACGAATGAACAGGTAAGAAGAAATCCTTTCCTATGTTTGTGGCTAAGGTGTTGAGGTGGGAAGGAAAATCAGTAAGTCAGCTTGGGTAAAGCAAAAGATGGTCCAAATCTTACCAATAATGCTCTTATTGGAGCTTTTGTGAAGATGTAGGAAGATTACCCAGTTTTATTTTCAGATTTTTTTTAATACACTGCAGGCAAAGGTTTCCCTTTTTAAATAGCCACAGGGTATCACCCCAGGCATATTTATTATTTAAAATCTACTCATGCCCTTGAAATAGTTTTTATGTGCTGAGTACCATCAACCTCAGAAGTTCAAACTTTATGAGTCAGACTGAACAATCCATGAGATTGAGTGAAAGAAAGAAAGGAAAAGATTAAATCATTTGCCCTCTCTCCTGGTATTTTGAACTCCCCCAGCAAGCCCACACTGCCCATAATAGGGTCTGAGTTAGCTCTTTGTCTGCCTCTGTGTCTCTCTCTTGTTCTCATGCATATGAACACACACACACACACACACACACAGAGCTGTTGGACACAACTTGCTTTGCTTCTCCAAACCAAGTGCCAACATGACACCTTGTGCCAAAAAGCCTCTAAAACTCCAGTTCCCCTGCAGTTACTCAAATGTCCATGATCCACAGTCCCTGTGGTTGATGCAGACTGCATTCATGTGCACATTAATGGTTTGCTGTGGATGACAGAAATAAGTGTGATGGGATCATTAACAGGCCCCTGCCAACCCAAGGGACAGTTTGCAGGTGTAGCACTGGTCTCAGCCCTCATCCCAAGGTTCATGAACTCTGTGAATTCTGCTGCTTTACCCTTTCACAGCTCCAGCTCCAAAGTGCCCCTCATTTCTGGGCTTTTTTCCCCACCATACTTCTTTTCCCCTGAGGTTTGGGGTTTTTTCAGATGGGTTTTTTCTGTCCTTGCACCCATGGGTGCTCTGCAGCTCCCTCTGAGCTGTTTTGGCTGTCCTGGGGGCTGATGGCTCCATGCTGTGGAGCTGTCTGGCTCCTGGGCAGGCTGTGAGTGTTGAAAACATCTGTCTAAGGCCAGACCTTCATAAACTGAGATGACATTGTCTCCATCCCACAAGAGACAATAAAAACTCTGATCCAGAAGAGTGTGGGAGGTTTACATAAGCAAGGAATCTGAAGTCATCCTGAACTGTTGCCTAACATGGCCTTTGAACAAAGCAAGCTTCCATAGCTGTCATCTTCAAATGCTTTTCTCTGTCCTGCTCAGAATCATCTACTCGTCATTGTAAAATTGATTTTGGCCAAGTATTAGGTTTGATAGTGGTAACAATAGTAGGATGAAACACAGGGCATTTTGGTATCATAGCCCAAATTGTGGTTTGCGTTAGACTTGTCTTAGTGCAGTGATATAAACTCTCAATGAAAATTTCAGGCTGAAGAAGAAGGAAAAATTTAACTTTAAAAACCATAAAATTTAACTTCACATCTCTGTGGCTGCACTAAAATTTAGAAAGGTTGAGAATTTTTCTGTGATCAAAATAACTGTTGGAAAATATATCCTAGCTAGGTTTGGTTTCCTGAGCTACCAAACCGCTTGAAATTTAATTCATCTTCCCATGCCATTTTGAAAGTTAAATATAATCTGGTTGTAATTTCTGCTTAGTTATATGTAGCAGTTATCTGTAACTGGAAGATGGATGTTCCCAGCCCCAAGGTCCTTTCAGAGGAAGCATATCTAAGTAATTAGAGCACCAGACCAGGAGAGATGGATGTGAGATCTGCTCCTGGCTTTGCCACTGTTCTAAAATATTCTCTTTTCTCCTGCAGCCTCAGTGTTGATTCTCTTTTCTCACACTGGTAGTTATCTACTGTCAGCTTTCCAGTTGGAATATGCTCAGCTTATCTTGTCCTCTTTTCCCAGTACATTTTGTAGGCCAGTGGTACAGACATTTTAGTGGTTTTACTGTAAATTTTTGGTATTTATTAATTCTGGAGTTTGCAAGTTCTGAGCATTCAGAGTAGGCAGACTGTGATTGAAAAGTGCACAGTGGCTGGGTTTAGATGTTTCTGAGATTTCTGAATGCTTCTGAAATTCTTTCATGGAATCAAAATAACCCATAACCCAACATCTGCTCGTATCCTGGTATTTTTAGTTCCTGAATAGAGTAAATAAATACCCTTCCTTCTTAGACTGCTTTCTACCAGTGGATTTCAAACTACTTTAGAAACCAAACTGATATAATTAGTACTGTTATCTGTGAGTTGGAGAAATTTTATTTTCATACTGTGTTTGAGAAAATGAGCACAGAGATATGAAATGTTTTGCCAGCATCTGGCACAAGTCAGTGTGAGCCTAGGATTGAACGCAGATGTGTCAAATGTCCCAGGCCTGTGTTTTCATCAAAAGGTTGCTCTTTCAAATCTCAGAATTTCAGCCTCTCTCTCTAGGCCTCTTAAAGAGCTTTGTGTTATATCAACATAAAGCATAATATACTGCAGAATCATTTAATCGTTATTTTACATGCAAGTTATTACAGTATTTCTGGTACTCTGTAAACTTGTTGCTAGATCAGAACTATGAACTGATTAAAATACTTTACTTGCAAACAACATCAGTAATGCTTTTAATGGCAGCCACTATTAATCTCCCTGGCTTTATTGGTATTTATCCCCATATGTTGACTTTCGAGTATCTGCCTGTAGAGTACAAACTCTTTAATGATTATGAAGCCTTGAATGGATCCTGCCAGTCTAATGAGGCTTGGCTTTTATTAAACCTGCTCATTTACAAGCAAACATTGTAATCACCAGGGAGTTCCTGGCACCCTCCCACATAAGGCAGTGGTTTGTATTGATTGCTGCTCAGGATGGGATCTGAGAGAGAGGAAACATTGCTGTCATCCAGCATTTGGGAACGTTGATTTGACATTGCTGTTGGTTTGGAGGGGATTTGCCAAGGCAGAGGAGGGGAAGTGACGGGAATAAAAGAGACCAAAACAGGATGTCTGGCTGGGAGCAGACACAAATCCAATGCAGGAGTAGCATGGAGAGGTGAACACATCACTTTGCAACCCAGTCACATTCAGCAGTGTCCTTTTGGGAAGGATCTTGAGTTGAGTGCCTCCTAGCTGGAATTAGCTGACAGAGGTGGTGTGCTAGAGCTGGAGAGAAAAAGTGCAGCATTCAAATAAAAACAATCTGTTTGGAAAGGACAGAAGGGTCAGACCTGTTCTTGACTTACTGAGGCCTGGATGATGACTTTTACATAACCTGAGGTTTGAGTGCTGTCCTGAACATGTTTCCAGGTGACAGGGAAATTCCGTGGGGGTGTGAATCCTTTTACCCGAGGATGCTGTGGAAACGTGGAACATGTGCTCTGCAGCCCCTTGGCTCCCAGGTAAGAGAAATGCTCTCAGCTGGGAATGAGGGAGCAAGTCTAGTTGTTGGGACAGGGGAAGAAAATGTGCTTGGCTGGGCACAAAAGCCAAGGATCATTGATGGAAAAAGAGGAAAGCAAAGCAAAACAGTCCTGAAGGGAGAGCTCTGTGATAGCTGCTTCCCGGTTGCATGGCTGTAACCTGTAATTCACCACCCTTATCCCAGAAATATTTTTTTGGGATGAGTTTGTCAAATTATGTTGAGCTCACTCCCTTGTCTTCACCAGCTTGTTTATCCAATGGATTTTAGTAGCAAGGTAAATATCCATATGTTATCATATTTCCCACACAACTTCTTACACTGTACAGGCAATGTCCAGTCTGCCAGAGAAAAGGAAGGAAGCTAAAATCAGCCTTTCTCCTTATGACTTAAATCTAATTTAAGGCTGCTGTGGTTTTCAATCTCACTGGCACTTTCATTATCATAAAACAGATTATCAATGAGGTCTACATCACAGAACTTGAGATTTATTTATGGCTTTCTATTTTTGGGGAAAGGATTTATCATTTCACATTTTGAAATCAGGATCTTAATGTAGTAGATCAGATGGACTATAAATAATTCTAGGTGCTGAACTATCCAGCCTGAAAACATGTTCATAATCTTACTACAAGACTTACTTGAGCCTTTTTGGGATGTTGAACAATTCCAGACCCTGACACTCTTACCTGCTTTATTTTTCCTCCTTTGTTATACAACAAATAAGTCCTAAAGGACTGTTACATGTGTTAAAGACACTGGAGTAGTTGCTTTCCAAACCTTCCAACACATGAAAATCAGGTCAAGGTGGATGAGAAGGGCTGGATATTAAATGCTGTGAGACACTTCTGTTAAGAGAAGGGTTGTGAGTACCATCATCATGACTATTCACAGAATTATAGCAAGCAGAACATTTGTGTTTTGTGAAGACCTGTTCAGATTGTCCTGTATATTCAAGGTCCCTAAGCTATCACTACTAGAATGTCCTGTTCACCACATAAAGCAGAGAAAGCTGGTGTGTGTATTGTATTTAGGCATTGTACAGCCACTGGGCAATTGCACTTAGAGAATTCTATTTCACTGGAGAGAAATTAGATATCTAAAGTCAGCCATTTCCTCTTAGATTTTTTCCTTCCTGTAGAGTTGTCAGTCTCTTTTACCTCCATTTAGCTGAACACTAAACATGGTACAGAAACAAGTCACCATGTGGTAAGTTAGAATTGTCAGCACATCATCTTCTCCATGGTAATTCCACATGTGCTGGGTTTTGTTCCCCCAGTCACTGACTCCCACCACAGGGGAGCTGTTTCATATTAACTGGGATGATCTAGTCAGTCACCTCTTTTGGTGACAGGCCTCTCTTGCTCTTCATGCTCTTGTCCATTAGTGCTTCAAAAATTGCTGATTTTTTAAATGCATCCTTGCCTTTCACTCACTAATATATATATTTTTTTAAATTGTTGCTGCTTACTTATTGTGTATGTTGAAACAAATGTAGGTTCTTACCTAGATTCTGACACATTCTTAAATCATAGCCTGGAAGTGGGAAGATTTTTAAGCCTTGATCTTAGGTTACTGTTTATTTTAATGATGACTGTTGCACAATTAATCAGGTATGTGGTCGAGCCCAAGAAAAAGCAAGCTGTGAGTGTGAAGCCACCTTTCCTGAGACCTGATTTGTCTGAGCGACAGATCACAGTGAAGATCAGTGACAACGGAATCCAAGCCAACCTCAACCGGAGCAAGGTGAGGAAATCTCCAAGCTCTGCTTTTGAAGGGCATGGATTGAGCATTATCAAACCTGGGAATGAGTCTGTCATTGACAAATCTCTTTGAGATGATGCAGAAACTAGAGTTTGAGTCCTTGTCATATACTTCATCCTCTGAAAGTAACACATGTTCAGTAACAGCAGTTCTTGATCCAGTAACAGGCAGCTCTAGAATGGAATCCCACTGGGCTTCTTTTGGAAGAGTTGGCTGTTCTTTGCAGTGGTTATTTTCTGACCCAAGACCTGTCACCTCTTGGTGTTTAAATTAATTTTAATAAACCCTTCTACCACCAGACCAGGTCAGCTGATCTACTTCAAAGAATGTTCTGAGCTTCCAGGCTGCAAGAAGGCTTGTGGTCCAGGGCAAGGAATATTGACTCAGAAGCCGATTTCTCTCCTCCTCTCTTTTCAGTTTCTCCTGGCTTGAATAATAGAGAAGGAATTGTTTAGTCCCATAAAAAGTGGTGGATTCAAAGGAAGCCAGCTTGCAAGATTTTTGTGGCTAGTTACTTCCTATACACTTTGGATAGTTACTTGCTGAGAGCTACCTGGAAAGTTGCTGAAAAATGCTGGAAAGCACTATTGTCTTCTACCACATATTAATTAACATGATGATTATAGTACTTAGCATGCCATGTAGACCAGGATAGAGCATTTGAAACTCTACTGGCTGGTTATGACAATGTTAATTTTACATGTGACAGTCCTTGCCTGCAGTGGATGCAAAATCCTGTTTATCATTATAGGTGTTGGTAGTTCTGGTTCTCTGGTACATCCAGCACTCTGCCACATGCTGTTATTTAACCAAGTTGCATGTAATGATTGATTTTTTGGATAATTTTCAGTCTAAAATCAGCCTGGAAGGTCTGGAGGATAAAAGTATGGATCTGCAACCACCTCTCCCACCCAAAGGAGATCCAAGCAAGTACACTGAGCTGAAAGGGCAGCTGGGCACAAGTGAAGGTATAGTTGCATGATCAGTGTTTTATTTTTATTAATAAGAAACTATTTTAGCCTCTTTAAAAGGTTTCTCTTATTCTTTCAAAACATGGGATCTGAGTGAAGGCTTTTTTTCGATTTATAGGATTTCCAGACTAGGGGAATTAAGAGCAGGAAAGGGAGAGAAAAGCCAGCTTGAAGTGATTCATTCAAGCCTAGGTTGAATATTTCATGTCGGTTTTGCAGAGTTTATAAACTCTTTTAAACCCCTTCTTAAATCAATTTTTAAATGAAAAATATCTAAGGAATCAGAAATATTAGCATGAAATTCTTGGGCATTGCAAACTGAATTATTTAAGTTCTAAGAATGTGAAGTTTATGCTTTGATACTATTAAAATTTATTTTTTTTTATTAGACAGAACTAGTAGTATTTCAAATTACACAAAATTTCTACTCACCAAAATGTGTCACCCCACTCAATATATTGTGCCTTGTTCCTTCTTCTCTGTAGATGGCTGATCTGGCAGCAATGTGCTCTTACTGCCATAGGGCCCCCATTGATTTTGGTGGAATGCTACACAAAAGTACATCAAGTTTTATTCTCTCCAGAACAGATCCATTTGCAGAGGACGATGGATGGCAAGGAATTATGGCTGACAGCTTTCTGTCCACACACATTGTAACAGAAAGTACTTTTTTTTTTTTTCTTTTCCAGAAGGTGGCCTCTCACCCAAACTTATCAGCCCTCCAACTCCTGCCATGTACAAATACCGACCAGCTTTCAGCAACAATCCCAAAGTCCACTACCACGCCACGGCCGAGCAGGTGAGCGAGCCCGGGAGCTTCTGCTCCCAGCTAACGCAAAGCAGTGTGGAGCAGAGGATGGATTCACTGCAGGGCTCTAGTGAACGTCAGAGTGTAAGAGTAAATAACAACACTTGGCATTGTTGTGTGACAGTGTATTATTTTCACTGTGCTCCTTATGGAAACATGTCTGATTTCACAGCTTCCCCCTGCTGACATGTCTGTCCCGCTGCCAGGCGTGCGCTGCTGCTGCTCCAGTGTCTTGGCCTGATCCTGGGATGCTGAGAAGTGTCACCTCCCATTGCCTTCTCCTGGCAGAGGTGCCATCTCACATTCCCTTCAGAGGGAGCTGGGCATGCTGAGTGCTTCTCTGGATCAAACCCTTTAGCCAATACTCTGTGTATTCACTGATTACTCAAGATGTCAGCTTGCAAAATAGAAAGAACTTTTAAAGCATCCCAAGAGGTATTTTAGTGAAAATTAACAGAAGACTCCTCATGTTGGACCTTCCTTAGCACCTATTCAGTGCATTTGGGTCATATGGAAAAAAATACCTTCCTAACACTTGGCATCATTTTCACCCATCAAGAAAACTGAGGCCCAAACAATTAGACAGATTTGCTGTGGAATTCTGACAGTTTCCTCATTTGCTTAGAAGTTATGAAACTTATTTCTCTTGGATTTATTGCAAATATTCCTTGACCCCCAGGGCCTGAGAACAGCATTTGGAAAATCACTGGTCTAATTTGGAAATTTTCAATATGTATCCAAGTCTTCACACACCAGTGAAGACACCCTTAAAAAACACATACCACACACAGTGCAGTTTTCTCAAAATTAATTTCATCAGGTCCTTCAGTGTCACCCCTGGAATAACAAGAAGGGGTTGATAGGAAGGAGTATTATGAAAGAAGTAAGGAAAGGAAAATAAGGTAGATAAAAATAATTGACTGCAGCAACACTGTAATAAGACAGAATGTTCCTTAAATGGTGAGGAAAGCTTTTCATGAATCCTTCTCATTTTGAAAAGAAAGATCGTGATAAGTGGAATTCCAGCTATGACCAAGTTTAAGTTTTAGTCTTACTGCAGTAATTGTCTGCAATAGTCTTACTGAGTAAGATTTACTCTCTGGGTTTGTCCACATGACAAGGAAACAAATGGCTTATGAAAGGGAACATGAGAACAACAGTGTGTGCACTGTATCCAAAAAGCTTAATGTTGTATCATTTTCATTTTATTACATGAAAAATGGCTTGACATCCAGTTCAAAATATTCTATTTACAGGCATCGTCTAGCAATTTTGAGCTGTGGGAGCCACAGCATTCTGAGTCATAATGCCAAAAGTCAGGGAGCCAAAGAAGGCAGGCTTGTTGTGTTCATTGAGTGCACAGCCAGAGATGCAATATAGATACAGGGCAGGTTCTCATTAGGCCAGGGGACTGGTCAGTGCTGTGAAATGATAACAGGGAGCAGCACCTTCACTCTGAGGGTTGCTGCTTCAGTCCTAACCCAAAACAATGCTGTTGCTGTTGCTGGTGTGCGAGCTCTGGCGACTTGCTCAGTTTTATTGTAGTCACAACTCACTAGTAATCAGCTGGGAGTATCATAAAATGGGGTTCACGTAGTGAGCTGATGGGAGGGCGTGGATTTGTGTGCCAAGCCTAAGTAGGAGGTACAGAGGGAAAGAGACTGGGCTATGTATGGAATGCCATGGTGTCTGTTCTGTATCAGTTCTTCAGCCTGTCAAGGTAATTCTGCTTTTGAGCAGTGAAAGCTGCTAGGAAAGAGGCATTGGGACACAAGGATAAGTAGCACAAATATACTTGAAAGCTACGTCATTGCTCTCATCCTCCTTTACGGGCTGTCACTTGGTGTCCTTTTTCCAGAGAAGGCCAAATTTAGCACCATGCTCTAGAAGAGAGTGAGCTGTTTTGCATATTTCTCTATCTTCTAGCTGAAAGGAAAAAGCTTTTTAAAAAAATCTACAGTAAACCAGGGGTTTGTCATTCAGTTTTTTCTTTCAATAGTTTTCCTTTAAAAGAAACCAGAGAATAAGCTGTGTCAACTGCATTTCTGATTTAATATGTGACTGATAATAATTCTTTGTTTGCAGAGCCAGTGTAGCCAATTTATTGTGCATTATGGGAAACTCTTCCTTAAAAATAACAGTGAAAACTATTTGCTCAGCACAGAATGGCATTTTAAGTGAACAGAACTGAGCAATTTTCACAGAGTAAAACAAAGTGAAGTCCTATCTGTTTTCAGAGCACATAAATAAATTATGGCCTTTGTTTCCTTTTCTGATACAGCCACTTTCTCCTACACAGGCAGTAAAAAAGACAAAATTGCTTCATTTTGTTTTCTGAATGGTGGGAAGGAGCCTCTCTGCTTTAATTAAGGTTAGGTGCCTAATTTTGAAGACCTATGACCAGAAATTCAGAATTACTGAATATTCATAGCGCAGAGTAGAGCGGATAAGAATGTGCTGGTCCCCAGTGTCTTGAAATGGAGCTCAAAGTATTTCTGTCTCAGCATGCAAAACCAGACATCCCTCAACTCAAGAGCTATTTGTAGAAAATGTGAAGTGCAGTGCTTTTTCCAAGGGCGGTATCATCAGATAACAATCTGATTTACCTTGACTGAGACTCACGTCTCAGCTTGGGTCTCTCATTCAGTGTTTTCAGTGCCCATGCATTAACTTACATTTTTACTGTCAATGTTGTTTAGCACTTACTATGAATAACTCCTCCTTGCTTCTAAGGTGTTAATCCATATGTTGAACAGGAGTCAGGAGATTTTCTTGTAATGAACCTCGGCTGACAGTCAGAAGGAAGACTTTCAGCTCTGTCCTTCCCATGCACTCACTGAGAGAGCATACCTGTACTTACATGTCACTGGCTTCTGTTTCTCATATTCACCTCTGTTTTAGATCACCTTGCAGGAGGGACACAGTCAAGGGGCTCTGATAGAAGAGGATGGCAGAAGCCTTGATTACCAGTCCGAACCCAGCCTGGACATCCCCAGCTACCGGAAGAGCTCCCTCCACAAGACCTATCAGTCTTCCCCACTCCAGATAGATTCCTTTGCCATCAATTCACGATCCCTGAGCCTGAAATCTGCTGGCAGGAGAGGGACAGACAAAGTGCCCCTTCATCCAATGAAGTCTGAAGGGGCGGCTTCCACCCCTTACAAAAGCATTTTTTCTCCCAATTCCCTGTCAAACAGAAATGGGAGTCTTTCATATGACAGTTTGCTGAACCCCATGTCTCCCTCGGGGAGGAAGTGCATTGCCCATTCTGCAGTCAGCTCTGTCGGGTACCACTCCCCATATTTGTCAGCCAAAATGTGCCACCTCCGGGGCAGCGAGCTGCAGCGCCAGCCACCGCAGAGCTTCAGCCCAGTGCTGGGGAGCCCAGCCCCACATCAGCGAGACCCCTCCCCAGTGCGCTATGATAACCTTTCCAAGACAATTATGGCATCCATCCAGGAAAGGAAGGAGATGGAAGAGAGGGAGAAGCTCCTGCACTCACACCCTGACTCGGTGTTTGCAGACTCGGGTGTCTATGACACGCCCAGCTCCTACAGCCTTCAGCAAGTGAGCACGCTCTCTGAAGACCCACGCAGCATGGCCATGAGATACGGGTCCAGGGACAATCTGATGGCTGGCACCAGCTTTAGCACAAGGAACCCCATACTGCAGTCCTCAGTGTCTTCACTCTCAAGTGCAATGACAAGAGCACCAAGGACTTCCACAACCTCTCTGCAAGCTGATTTAGCCAATAATAATGTGCAGTCCCATCAAGCACTACAGGGCAGGGTGAGCAATGGCTCCTACAAATCCCCAGGCCACCAGGTCCCATCATCCCCCACAGGGATGCCTAGGTCACCCTCTTACGGAGGCCCGAAGGCTGTGTCGTTTGTAAACACTGTGGAAATTACAGAGGTGCAATCAGTGGGAGCACAGAGGTATGTACTGCTTGAGGGGCTGAAAGCAGTGGGAATCTGCTTGCGAGCAAGGGCAGAGCGCGGCGCTGGAGGCATGGCCCAGATGAGGTGTTGGCTGTGGGCCACGAGGGTGGGAGGTTTATGGGTGCTCTTCAGTTCTGTCACACCTCCACAGCAACCTCATGATGACAAAATGTTTGCATTTCTGCTGTACCTTGAACTGCAGGTGGTCAGTTTTGCTGTAAATTCATAGTGATATAGTGTCATAGCTGAACTGGGGAATTATTTCCAAGGTGTGAAGCAGATTATCCCTCCCCTTATACACAAATGGTGGAGCTGTTTTAGTTTGCAGAGGCTGAAGAGAGGCTGACACAGACATTGGGTGGATACAGGGGCAGAGTTGGGATCCTGCTTGTGCAACATACACTGCACTGAGGGAGACGGGCTGAGACCAGTCCTGGTGCTTGGCAAAGAGAGCTCTGTATTTAGTAGTGTTGAGTGTCTGTAGTACAGAAGTGCTCATAAAAGCACAGAGCTTCATGACATTACCTTAAGGCCTTGCTGCTTCCTTCCTTTCTGTGAGAAAGCGTGGAGAGAGAGGATTTGCTGTGCCAAAAGCCTCAGTAACTGCCGCCTGAGCAAGATCCTCAGCTGCAGCTTCTGCATGTGCCTCTCTTTTCCTTCTGGAAGCTGTGGAGCTTGCAAAGCCTGAAGAGATCCTGATCCCACTGAGGATGCAGTATTTAATTTCATAGTTGGGACCTGGAGGGCTGCTCTTCAGAAAATCTAAGTTACCTTTGTATCTGGTATTCACTGTGCTGTGCTTGCCTCTGGTTAAGGTCCCAGGTTTCTCTCTCCTGTTATCCAACAGTTTTGAAAACTTACTGAAATGTGGGAGAACCATTATTGTAGGTCTCCTGAAGTTAAGTGCCAGCAAGTTATTTCAGAAATGAGCAACAAAGTTTTGTTTACCTGGATATTTAAGTGGGAAATGTTTTTTTTCTGAGAATTTATTTCTGATTTTAAGACACAGTTTGGCTTAAGGTCTGTGGTGTGCAGTGGTGACAGTTAAGCCCTCCTGCATCCTACAAATGCCTGTGCAATTGGTTTGGATCAACAAAACATTTCAGCAAGGAATTAAATGAACATATATTACTGGGGCGTGGTCCACTAGCCTAATGGCCAATTTAATTCTCTTATTTCAGTGACTTTTCATCTAGTACACTGGCTTCAAACAGCTTGCTCCCATGCTTGAATATTTTGCAATGCTGGGAACTCAGGGTGACAGGGGTAATTGTTTATTCTGAATGAAGTCATTCACTAATTTGTCACTAATACTGCATCTTTTGATTTTTTTTTAATGCAGGGATGAGATGCAGTTGAAGACACCTCACAGTAAAATAAATGGACAGCCAAAAGGAATAGCCAGGTTGGGTTCAACATCAAGTTCCCAGGGGACACCTGTCAGCCCTGCTAGACACTCAAATGTTAAGAAGGTGTCTGGAGTTGGTGGAACAACCTATGAAATTTCAGTGTAAAATAAAATGAGTTAAAAACAAAGAGCCATCCACTCAGCCAGCCATGAAGCTAGGAGCACTGTGAAGACTCAAATAACAACAAAGAAGGAGCAGCAGCAGTCGGCCACTCTCCTTTTCTTGTTTTGAGTTTGTTCTGTTTTCATCTTTCTCTTTTGGCCAAAAACCAGCTGCAGCCTTATTCTTGAGGGAATAATAAAATTGTACAGTTTATCAGACTCTTCCTGAACCGACAGGCGGGAACTGGCTACGACCTAAGACCACCACAGAGCAGATTTCCTTCCTGCAAGCGAGCGCTAAAGCCATTGTGCGCGTGTCTGTCCTACCACTCTGTCATGTACCAGTCGTGCTGTGAAAAAGTGCTGTCAGTCCAGGATCAGTCAGTTTTCCCATGCCCCTTCCCAGTTCTGGGCAGTGATGTGTCCAGCAGGAGCCAGAGGACCAGCTGCTGTTTTCCTGCTGACATGGAAAGTAGGGTTTCTGTGCTGGGCAGGAGCTTCTCCTTGTCCCCCGGGTGCTGCAGCTCAGGTTCCTCCTCCTGGGATGGAACAAGGCAAGGCCACTTGGGCTGCAGACACCATGTCATCTTTAAAAGCCTCTCTGGTCCCAGATGGCAGCAGGAGAAAGGATAGCAACAGCTTCTCCCTGTCTGCCATTGGCCTCCCTGTGTGTGAAGTTGTGTGTGTGTAAGCGTGTTTGTCTCCATGGAAAAGGACCGCAACACCGGCAAGGATCTGCCACTCTGACCTCCTGCTCCCTCTGGGTTTCAAAGGCTTCTCTGACCCAGACTCAGAACCAAGCAGATAAAAAAGGAAATGTTCGGATGGAAACATATTTTAAACAGCTGTCAGCTGCTTTCCCTGCACCCTCCTTACCTGTTGGATTTAGGCAATAACAGAGTTTGCTGCCTTGCCCGGGTGCCGTCAGTGTAATCCTGCAGCAAGGTTATCATGAGCTGTCGAATTGACAGTGTGTGTAACTGAGCCAAGCGTGCATCTGAAGGATATAAATTTTCTGTCTGCTTAATTACTAGCACATTCCCTCTGGTCTTCAATACTGTTAGACAAAAGGATTTTCAATTTGGGTTTTTCCCCCCTGGGGAAAACAACTTTTTAAAATAATATCAATCAAATATATTTAACATTCTGAGATTTCTTTTTCCTGTCTCCAGAAAACTACATTTACTTTGTTGGATTTAAGGACAACTTTACCATAAAAAGAAAAAAAAGAAAGGGTGCATTACTTTTGTCAAAAATATGAGGACTCTGGCAAAGCTAATTTTGGGACAAATGGATTTTTATTTCTCTATTCCTTATCTCCTTTTCCTTACCATTCAGTTACCACCTCAGAAGTCAAAAGTACTGAGATCTGGACCAATACTATCTAGGCAGATCATGTGTGCAATTAAGAATATCCTGAGCGACTGTTGCCAAAGTCACTAAAATTATTATTTATCACTGAGCCAGTCTGCATACAAGATGCTGACTTCCCACCTGGTTCTCTTGGTAAATAGTTTTGACTAGAAATCTAAATCCATCATTTTTCAGGATATTTGTTTCAAGGGGTTAAATCTTTTTCAGTTCTTGAATATAATGGAAAGCTCTCCAGGTATTTGGTAGCAATTCAGAATGTGTTCATAACATCTTGTTTGTTTTCATGTATGTTGAGGTTAATTATTCCAGAAGACAAATAATGACCTTAATTTTGCCTGGTTAAGATTTCTGTTTTGATTTGATGAATCTTGACATCTTGCTGCAATACATGGTTATTATGTCCCTTGTATATCACATTATTTTTTGGAGACAAAGGTTGAAGAGAACATACAAAAGTTAATCATCTCTCTGTGCAATGCTCTATGTTGCCTGAAGGGAGAAACCTGAAAAGCAATGCATCTGCAATAGGCTAAAGTTTGGAGAAAGTGAAGTGGAAATCAGTGTGCATTTTATTGCCTTGGTGATATTTTAAATGGCTGGTGTAGGGATATTGCAGAGCAGAGAAGCAATAGTCTTTCTATGCAGATTTGCTCACTGGCATGTAGAACATTGTCTTTAGTTGGAGGCACCACGGTACCAAAAGGATGCTGGCAAACTGGATCAGGTACAGATGGAGCAATATATATTAAAGAACTGGATGGGCTGGCTAATGAGATGATTTAAAGGGCTAAAATATGCCACTGGCTAAGCAATGAAGTGGAAATTGAGTATCACAATTTTAAAAATATGTTACTTAAAAGTTGTAAAACCAAAGGTAAATCAAACAGTTGTCACTGGTAATCAGTGATCTACATTTAGAATGGGGCAGAAAAGATGAAGAGGAAGGGACAGTGGAATAGTCTTCCAAGCAGAGTTTTAGACAAACTGTTTAGGACAGTCAAACTGTATTTGGACAAGTCACTAAAAAATTTCTGTGAGAGGTGAGACTGTAGGGACAAGGAGTAGACCAGATGGCCTTACAGATTTCTTCCATCTTTAACTGTTATTAAAATCTGCAGTCTACCCTGATTTTAACTCCTCAGGAAGATGCAGTACTTCTATAAGGACTGGAATTCACTCTGGTGCATAGAGTATCACAAGAATTACTTGTTTTTAAAGTATCATGTATGCCATATGTAAGCCCTGATAAAGAGGGGGTATGAAACACATGGGATTAGGGAGTGAGACAAGGGCACATTTTATCATGTATCTTTGAATATGTACATGAAATTCATGCAAGCAAGGCTGAAAATTTGCACCAATGTAATATTTGAGATTTGCATCCCAGTGATGCTCCACTTTGATCGTTCTTTCTCTTGCATTTATAAATGAAAAAGCTACTGAGGAACTTGAAGGGCCAAAGAGCCTTTGAAGTTAACTACATTAGTTCATGAGAGAATTTCTCAGTAAGACTAAACACAGTATTGTGTGTATAAAGCACTAATATCCAGGGTTATTTTGACATAGTTCACAAGGGGTAAGGGAGAAAAAAGGATGCACTGTGTCAGTACAGGTTCAGCTATAAGGATTATGTATTTTGTGAGTAGTTTTGCCCACAGTTGAGAGACATTCAACTTTTTCATAGGTTTACAATGGTACCAAAGTCTTTTTTTTCTATTTGACTTTTGAGGTTTGCATTTAATTCAGCGCACATAGCCTGCAGTAAATGATTCAAATTTTCTGAAAGAATAATCCAAGCAGAACTGTTAACAGGAGATTGCATGCAGCAAATCCAGCCTCATTTCCAGCCAAGGCACTGAACCTGCAGCTATTTACTCATAAATGTGTCTGTTCCATAGTTCCTGTTGTGGGACTGGGGACTTATTTGTTAAATCTAATTTTTGAGCAGAATCCAGCCCATATGAAAGTATAGTTCTTGAAGCAGTTTACAGATCAGGAGTAAGGTTCTTCTTCCCAGATATCCTGTTTTTACAGACACTGCAGGCCAAATCTTCAGCTGGTATAAATTGGTGTGGCTCCATGAAAGCTCATTTAATTGATACTAATTTATACTAGGTGGGGATCAGCCATGAAAATCCAGCATGAGTTAACACATCCTGTAAAGTAGCTTCTTTATTTTTGTCGTGCTTATTTCATGTTTCAAAAGTCTTAAATATTTTCAACATGTTTTTTATTTGTAGCTGTGGATTGTATTACTTATTTAAAAAAGAGCAATAGGGGTTTTTTAGTTTACGCATCAGTTTTCATTGCATATTGCATTTTATTATCAGTTTGTTCCCTGTTCATATGCTCCCATTTAGCCTCCAGGTTTTCATTGTAGTACTTTTTTGCCTTGAAAAGTTGGATCTCTATATCTTTAATTGTATAATATATTGAGTATTATGGAATTAAATGTACCTTACTACATGGGTGGGAGAGAGAGAAAATATTTTTACTTGAAGCCTTAATATTTTCTTTTTTTACTACTTTGTTTGTTGACCTCATAGGAAAGTCTGAATAGCAAAGACTTTGAAACTCCGGGCCAAATACTGCACTGACAGACAACCAGCATTTGGCCCCATTTTAAAACTGGATGCAGACATAACCTGAAGTGAACAAGGGAAAAAGCCTCAGGGTGGCATATTTTCCTGAAGATCGTTAATGCAGTCTCAAAACATGTCTGTAAGCAAGTACATTAAAGAAGTCTTCAAGTCTTGAATTTTTAAGGAAGATGATAGCAGGAACTCCCCTAATATCTTACATCTGCTTTTTTTTTTTTTTTTTTAATTAAGCAAAACAAATGTATTTACTCAGTTTGGTTCAGCCAGCTTGGGGGGGTTGCACAGAGCTCTGTGTTGGTAGCCATGTGCAGCACATGAGCTGTGGGGTGTTGCTGTTCTAATTCTAACCAAGCGTGATGTTGTGTCAACTCGGCCCGCGAGGATCCCTCCCGGGCCTTACAGTCGACGTTCCTCAGATGATGCCTACTCTCCTACAAGCCTAATATGGAAATTGCAATGTGGTTTTCTTTGGACTATAACTGTGGTCCAGGCTAGAGATATATAGAGAGATATATATATATAGTCAATATTTTTTTGTGTGTGTGGGAAAGATGGGGTCAAGCTTTTCTGTCTCTGACAGTCTGGAAAGTTAATGTCAAACCGTTTTTATGGTCTGTATTTCACCTGTTCTGCCACCTTGAATTGTTGGAATGTATCCGTGCAGGCTTTGTGGAGCTCTGTCTGTAACCTTTTTTGTGGCTCTCGTAATACATATATATTTTTTAAACCTTTGAGTCACTTCAGTATTTTCAAGTGTCTGTTTCTGCCTCAGATGCATTCATTTGCTGAGATGGTTCACGGTGCACTGCCCTTTCTCACTTCCACTTGTGCAAAACCTGAACTGGAAGAGCTGAACTGGAAAGGCCAGTTCCAGTGCGAAGGATGAAACTGATAAAATATTAAAAGAAGTGACTGCAGGTTAAATCTCATTTTCAAGATGCCTATGGTAGAGTAGAAAATATGGTGAGTCTTTAAGAGTGTCTCCCAGTTGTGACCAATGACATGTTTGGGAGGCCACAGCAGGTGGTCCATGAAGCAACACTAAATGAAGTTTTCTGTACTGTTTGTTTAAGTTGAGGGGTTAATAGGGATCTTGTGTTTCAACAGAGTTTTGAATCACTGCCACAGATTAACTGGAAAAATTTTTACATTGGTATTTGTTGAATATTTTCTGTCCAGGTCATCTGGGTTTATAAATCCCAAACATGTGCAATTCTTAATCTATCTTCATCTGTCTATCTGTTTCTAGTCTTTGGAAATATGTCCATTTGATCTGTCAGACTGTCTTACAACACACACAGCTGCCAAGCCCTGCAGCTGCTGCAGGATTTCTGATGCCATAATTTGCATATATAGGCTAATTGCATTAAGCAAGGATCCATTCAAGCATGTTCATTATAAATGCCAGTCATATTTGTGTGCTGTTGTGTCTTCACATGGCAGAGATTACCTTTTATATAAAATGGCCCAAACTGTAATCACCAAGCTCCACTGATGTTGGCTACATCAAGCAGGATTATATTTGGCCATGATCTGTTTCAATATATTTTATTTAAAGATATCTTGGCTTACAGCAATCTCAGTTTTCCTCTCTCTAAAGAGAGAGGAAATGGGTAAATTATCCAATTTTGTGTTTCATTTTTTCATTGTTGTTATTTTTCGTTCTGCAGGACAAGTTTAGGTTCATATTTTGGAACAGAATAAGGAGAGACACATGAAACTATTTATACAGGTGAATATGTCTTTTAAGAGAGAATCAGTTTTACAATAAATAGATTAGAATTACTGTCAAAATTGGTTCTGCTCATCTTGTCACAGTAACTTGAAATTTAAAAGTAAGGCTTATTTCACAGTTGGTATCTCTAACCCTGAAACATTTTTAAAATGTTTTGGTTAAACATTTCAAATTATATGAACAAATATGATCTACTTTTAGAGATTAAAATAGTCCTGGAGAATTATGGTACATTTTATAGTGCCTTATATATATGTGTATATATTTATATGTGTGTATATATATATATATATATATAATGCCTTTATGTATATAATGTATATGTAACTGTGTACATAGAGTCAAGTAAAACTAGTTACAGGTGTCCCTCTCTGATGTATTTTAAATTGAACTGATCTGTCTTGACAGAAAAAAAATGGTTGTATCGGCAACAAAATACAAAACTGAAATTACTTTAAAAAAATGAAAGCAAATAAAGTAGACTGGAAACTGTTTCTGCCAGTGGTTATGTTGCAGGCCTTGGAAGACTGGTAGACAGACCCACCGTTTTAAGGGATACTCAGAGAGAAGGGAAGGAAGTGCTGGAAGCTTGGAGGAAGTGGAGAATATGTGAGAACAACTTGCCTTACAAGTTATGTTGTGTTGCCATCCTGTTCACCTTTTACACGTCCATTCCTTGTGTGGATTTTTCAGACACTAATTTTGCCATTTATTTGCAAGGAATATAAAGCACTGACATAGCCTGTCCATGTGATGTTGTATGTAGAATACCCCTGGCCTGGGATGGACAGTGAGCACTGTGGGAAGTGTTTAATAACATTTCTAAACTGTGTTAAGATATTCTGTCAATCTGCTCCTCATTAATCAAAGTAATTTCTGCCTTTGTGGGCATGGGCCAGTTTGATCAGACTACATGGCAGAAGTGCACAACATGGCTGAGGCAGCAGGTTCTGCCAGACCAGGAGATTTTCTAGGAGTTTAGTTGCATTGTAGAAAAAAAGGAGTACCACAGGTAAGTATTTTATTTTAAAAAATATCCCCTTTCTGAAATAAAATTGTTTTACAAACATTAGTAATTCAAAAGCCTTTCTTTCAGCAGACTGTGTGAAGTATCTGCCATGTAAAAGCCATTAAGTCCATGTGCTGTCTTCTGAGGTTTATTTCACACCTTTTGACTTCCAGCCTCCACATGGGACTTGGACTATCCATCTATTTCTTCAGTGTGGGGTAAGAGCAGGATTTTCAAGCATTTATTTTGAGCATTGTCTGTGTGTGTGAAACCCTCCCACTGAGCTCAGTGAAATAATAAAGACTGAAAGATATAATGGGAAGGATATGTGTGGTTAGCCAGAGAAATGGCAATGCCTGGAACTCTTTGAGGGACAAGTCACCTTCCATACAAGTGAAGTGTCCTTTAGTTAGCACTGTTGTTTTGGAACTAAAGCATTCTCGTGAGTTTGGCTTCAATAAATCTTACCATTACACACAATCAGCCATGAGGACTCAATGTAGAGCTTTCAGCACCAAAAATCACAGGATTTGATACCCCAAATGCACACCTAAAATGAGAATTCCTGTTTTGAGAACAACAATAACATATAGAGCTCACGAGTGCCATGTGTAGCTCAAACTAAAATCTTACTTCCACTGAAATCAGTGGTAATTTTTCCTTTAACATTAATGGTGTCTCATTGTACTTGACATGCCATTGAGAGTGGCACCCACAGGAATTTCCTCTCTGCTGTAGTTCATTGACATTAGGATTTCTTCAACCCTCTAACTTGGAGCAAATCAAATACTTGCCACCTTTATTCTCACAACAGCACAAAGGGAAATGTGGAATTTTATAAACCTGTCCCATTCTGGGGTCAAGTCTATTTTTAATGGAACTTCTGTCCCTATTCCACAGAGCAGAGATAGTCTTCATGGAGGCATTTTTGAGTGGCAGGCAGCAAGGAGGAATTTGGGATTAGTAGTGGAGCAGCAGTGTGGGCTCTTCTGCCTTCTGGCTTGTCCTTTCATGCAGTATGCAGGGGAGTGGCTCCTGGGCAGTGGTTTCCTCCTGCATTCACTGTTCCCATGGATATGAGGTGGATGGCTCCTGATGTGCCAGTTGTACTCTCATATAACTTGAAAGCCTCTTTCAGTTACATAGGAGCAGAGCACATGGGGATCTTCAGGTCAGAGTTGACTGTAGAAGCTCACAAAATTGCATTATATTTTGGTTCTAGTCACAGGCACAGGTGGTTTAGCAGAATACAGCTTTGCTGTCAGCTTTTTCTCTTGTATAGTCATTGTAACAGATGGTGAAAGGATTGTTGAGGTTTTTTTTAAATACAAGCAATGCTACTTCTATTTAGGAAAAACTCATCTTGTAGAAACTGCAGTGTCTGAGTAAATTCAGTGAGTAACAGCATAATCCATTTTTTGCAGCCTGTGTATTATTGATCCATCTGGCCTTGGGATCAGCCCTTATTGTCTCATTGACAGATACATAAAACAACAGACTTAAAAACAGAGAAGTAAGTAGTTATAAATAAGTGGTACTTGGTTATGACTAAGTTTTTGGGCACTTTGTGACACAGTGGAGGCAAATTGCTCTATTGTTGACAATCTCTGCCATCAGAATTCACGTGCTTTGCACTGCTGTTGTTGGGAGCTTCTCAGCATCGAGCTGTGACTCACAGTGACAGAGGTACCAGGCAGATGTTCTCCTCCAAACATGGGCTGCACGTGAGGCACAGGAATGTGCTTCAGGCATTCTGGCACCAGTTCCTGACGCCACTGCAGATTCCTGCTGCCTCGTTTGTCTTTCTGTGCCTCTTTGCTCCATATTGGATGGGGATGTGACTTCCTGACTCACAAATGTGTTGTGTTTGTGAGAGGCTCAAACCCTACTGTTCAGCAATCAGCTCTGTAGCTGGAGTCAAGCAGATGCCTCCCATAGGTATCCTGGAGCAGTAGGGCATATTTGGGACACATTTAGCCTCAAATGGAAGCATCATTTAGGTACATGTACTGGGAGGAGGATTTTGGGTGTTTGTGATGTGTGTTGTTGACAATAATCTTGGTATTTCACGTTGACTTTGGAAGGCTGTTTTAGTAAATAGATAAAAGACATTTTTTCCTTGATCCTTCCACTGACCCCCTGCATATTTCCCTGTAATCCAAAGCCTCTGCACATTACCCACACAGCACAATCCTCATTCCAAGAGACCATATGCTTCATTGCCTTAAGCAGTTCTGCTCTTCCCTGCCTGCTTCTTGGAGCAGTTGTACATGTATATAATAATAACTAAAATGACTGAGCAGAAACACCATAAAAGAAATGGCTGTAGCTTGGGAGTGACCTCAAAAAGGAGGGACACTGTGATGTGCTGGTGAGGCACAGAACACATCAAGAGCTGAGTTCCACAGCCATTGACATGTCGTGGGCAGCTGAGGAAACCCAGCCTTTCACATCTCTTGAGAGCAAGGACCGAGCTGCTGTGTTGCCATGTGAAAAATGTTATTAATTCCTGTCTTTTTTTGTGTCTGTTTTAGTGTTGTACAGAAGTAAGTATCCATTTATCTGCTTTGCCATATTAACAGCACATAAAGCTTGTCAAAAAAGGTATATGTCTATTAGTGCACAAAATTATTCCTTTTCTAGTATGGTCTTTCTCTCAAGGAGCAGGAGGAAGATGGAAATTTTTAATTCCTAGGATTTTAACACAGGAAAGCACATCCTGATTTAAGGAATAGGAAAAAATAGGTGTGTCCATGTGTAAACAGAAGTCACATGAGTTTATTTAAGTGTAAAGGCAAAAAAAGTTCACTTATATTGAAGAACAAAATAGCTGTGTTTTTTTAAGCATGTAAAAAGCTTCATAAGAATGGATATTATAGAAATTCAGTGTATTTCTCCCTCATTTTAACAGAATTTTTAATATTGTTTTCCATGGCTATTTTAATTTATTTGTGAGAAAAATATTTTTTGTTATATGTACCCAAGTTCTAGGGATATTTATACAGCTTCTTTTTATGTATCTCTGAAGCCCTGGATGCTGCAGGACTTCATTTCAGCACTGTGACACAAATGATGGAAAAAGTCCTCTTTGGGTATAAGAGACTTGGGGTGTGCTCTCTGCTTTTGGTTCAGTTCTATATGTATAAAAATATATATACACTTTGCTACTATTATTAGCAACCCCCTGCATGGGTTGGGAAAGCAATGCTCTCCTTAGCCTGGGTTGACATTACTTGATTTTTGAAGCTGAGTTCCTTGGATGCTCCATGACTGCCTAATCCTAGGCTTAAGGATAAATTCATCACTTGAATCCTACAACTAGTGACTTGAATAACTTACACTAATGTGGTGCTCAGACTGGCTCAATGCATCAGGCTGATTTTCACCTGAGGGTCCTTAACATTTCCCTAGGAAATGCATGAATTCATTAGCAGAAATTCAGTAACATAATTTGAAAGAGAGAAAGAACCACAATGCCATTTTGCCTGATCTATACCTTTAGGAATTTCCAAGTTGTTACACACACACACATAAATATACACATATATGTATGTGCCCAGATATTTAGAAAACCAACCACAGCCTTTCAATTGTGTGTGCTGTGATTCATCAGCAGCAATAGTTTTTGGCAGGGACATAATTTCAAATCTTCTACTGAGGATGCCTGCCAAAATGTTGTTGGACAGAGATAGAATGAGCAAAGTTATTTATAAATGGGGATAATTAGGTCCTGTGCTTATTAGTGTTGAGGATGAGACAGAAAGACGGCATATGTAGTAATGAGTAGTATAATATGAGAAGATGCTCTCCATGATTTTCTAATTGTTGAGAGAAAAAATGAAAAAAACCCAACGCTCTCAGGTGAAATAACACCATTATGTGCTGCTCCCAGCAATGAGATTCAGACTGGGAGTTTGTGTACTATGCTGTAGGAGAGGCCTCAGACTAATGGAAGCTTGGAATACTTCCACAGGATCCAGGTGCTGACTGCCATAACTGAGATTAGATTTTTTTCCTCAGACCTGGACTTTGCATTTTGTGTTCAGGCAAAAACAAACCCTGATCTGACATAGGGACTGCATTAACTCCTCTTAAATGGAAGCAGTGCTCACAACCACACTGTCAGGAGAGAACACTGTGCTGTCTGGTGCTCTGCTCATCACCTCTGTCAGCAGAGGCAAGGCTGTTTCTGTGTTCCAGCAGTCATGTAGATGTATGTTACACCCCTTTTTTTCTTCAAGAGATACTGTCACTGGGACAAATTCACCTTTCCACTGGTATTCTTGCTAGAGTTTTAAATCCATTGAGCAGACTGTGAAATTCCTCCCTGCAGGGTCTGGAGGGCACCCGTGCTCACACAGACTCTGCACAGCAGCCAGGACAATGCTCCCAGCCAGTTACTACAGAAGAGTGGTCACATGGTGAGTCAGGAGAATAGCAATTAATATTACAGATTTCTTAGCTCCTGGCTTTGTACCAAGCTTACTAGATAGTGTGACTAACGTGTAGGAGACACTTGAGCACACATCTGTGTTGAAAGAGTTGAATATCCCATTAACTTTTCTTACTGCCAAGCTATTTGGACTGGTCTCACAATGCTTGGGATTTTTACGGCCTGAAGCTCCTGAAGTCTCAAATAAATGGTTGCTTTGGGGGTTTCTGAGTTTTTCATTAGAGAAGAGGGGAAGAAATAGTCCTCAGCATTCAAGGGAAGCTTGAAATACAAAAATGGAATATTTCCAAAGGTCATTATTTCTATGCACAGTGTGGGGGTTTTTAAACACAGGCACAATACTGACATGGTCCAGTGCCTTCAGAATGATTGTTCATGTATTTAAAGGTGGGTGCAGTGTAAGCAAGTGCCTGCCTTGGTCTGGGCCTTGGTCTCTCTGAAGGGGGTGGTGTTGGGAGAGCTGGTCTGGCTAAATTGCTGCCACAGCTGGTATTTCTGCCCTGTTGCCAGCTGAGAATGTCACCTGTGTGGCTGAGTATCTCCCAGGCTCTCCAGACCTGAGTTAGCATCTCTTCCCCCAAAACTATTTAATCCCAGGGTTTTGCCTATACATCCTCAATGCAGCCTGTATGTGAAAACACTGCATTTAAATGCTGTTGCCAAAAAAAGAATCAGCAGGGTTTAGACAGCCTGTGCCAAGCTCATCCCTAGGGTGATTTTTTTGAAGTAAAGCAGGGAATATCTAAAACAGCTCCTGGCAGAGAGACAGGAAAGGATATTTGAGGGAGCTAGAATTTTGCCTTTGTATTTCTTGTAAAGCATTAAAAGGATCCTTAGAACTAGAAATCTCTTAAAGTGTGTAATTATGAACGTCACGGTGTCTCAGATGGTTCTGCAGGCAGAGCACTCTTTCCTGCTAAGGGAATTTTGCAGAGCAGGTTTTTAAATGGTTTGCAAGGGCACCTTAAATCAGTGCTGGGTTTGCAGACTGCAGTGACTAAATATTAAATGCTTGATAGTGACAGTTACTGTCAAATGCAATAGAAGCCGACACTGTCAAGACCATAACAACTATTTATTTTTCCTTCTAAAACAGAAAAATAAAGGAAAATGGTGCAAAGGGACATCAGTTGAACTTTGCAAAAGCAGCATGTGCTGTTGCAAAAAGAAATTCTCACTTGGTAATCAGGATTAGGAGAAATGCCTGAGTTGTTTCATTGTTGAGAACTATCAGCAGCACCTGTGCTTCATTAGCAAAATCAAAGTTTACTGTTATCTAAGACAAAAACGTTGGGGGAGCAGGTGGTCCTTAAGGCAATAATATCAAATCCCCTTTTGTTTCCTGGAAAATGATTGCACTGGAATACTTTGCTTATGTTTCCATTCTTTAGACCATCTGTTTCAAATTAAACCCTTCTGGCAGGATACATCATCATTTATTAGAGCATTACATTAGATAATGCAGTGTTAGTATGGCTGTTATAAACCCTTAGTTTCATGAGTGTGACTTCAGGGACAGAACTGAAGTGTTTACTTAATGAAAGGGCCAGAGACTGTTAATAAAACTGGTTTTCCAGTTCAGAAATTACTTTTTTTAGAGATCTTTCACAATTACATTTCTGGTGTGTCTTGACCTGCAGCTCTGAATGTGTTTGGTAGAGTGAAAACTTCTGGGTTTAGCTGGCTGAAAGCAAAGGTACTGAGGAGGACTTGTCAGTAACAAACTGTGAGACACCTAAGGCTGGAAACACAATCTCTGCACATGATGGGGTGACAGCCATTTCCAGCCATCTCCAGTGCCCTGTAGCATTCAAGGCACACCCCATGTGATTCTAGAGCACACAAAGTTCTGGCAGGTAATACCTCCACATCTGAGAGAATTTTCTACAGTTTCATTCTTGTCCTCTGTAGTCAGAGACAAAGCTTCACATGCCAACAGACAGAAGACAGGCCTTGGTCCTGGAACTGTCCTGTCATTGCAGTCTCAACCATTCCGCCATTTGGAGACAGTTTAAGAAGGACAAGACTTTGCAAGGAGACTTTTTCTTTTTTTTTTTTAATTCTCAGTCCCAGTGTAGTAAAGAGGCTCACTCAGTCCTTAGTAAATGAGTAGGGAAAGTGATTCATTCCCAGGAAACAAGAGCAGTTCCTTATAGGTGTATTTGAGATACTTCAGTTTACCAGTGATGCCCACTGTTACTAAAAGAAGCCCTTTCAATCTACTTCAATTAGAAAGATGGTTACTGTGAGAGCAAAGTTAAGAAACAGATTGATCATTCATGGTATAAAGACTTTTTATGCTTTAGATAAGGCAAAGCCTGCTTTTAAATATGCTTATAGAGAGTGTGCCTGGGGAAGCGGACAAGTCTTTAATCTTAAATGAGTTTCTCTTTTTTTTTCTGGTCAAAGGCAATCTGAAGAATCCCCTGGTAGGTGATTCACACCACCTAAGTTAAATTCAAGATCTGAATCACTGCTATAATATATATATATATGTAGAGTTTCTTTCATGCCACAATCTCTCAAAAGCTTGTGCTGTATTTAACCAACACAGTATTTGTCCTGGTTACCCTTCAGTGATGCAGTCAGACATGGTCAGGAAGCCAGTATCTGCTTCAAAATTTTTATTTATTTTTTTTTTAACTGATCAACTCATACTAACCAGTTGCTTAAAACCAGTATTCTCTCTTGCTCCATAAAAGAAACAAAAATTAGTAAGTGAGCTTAAGTAGCATCATTTTATAACCCAAAAGTTTAGTGTATCATTTAAAAGTTGCAGGGTCTGAAGCAGTCCAGGATGACATCAATATTTCCTTTAAGAAGGCCAGCAGCAAGTCCACAGTGTATGTCTGCATACATGTGGTTTAAATGACATAATGTTAACTTTTTTTCTCTCTCTCTCTGTTGCTCTTTTGAGAATAAATATACACCTTTTTTTTTTTCACATTGGGAAGGTGATACATGGTGAGTAAAACATTTTGAGGTTGTGGAAGAGGCTGTTCAAAACCACATTTTCCTTGTTTCAAATGTCCTTTTATTACTCTGTTTTGTCAAAAAAAAAAAAAAGCCTGAAAGTTCATAAACTTTGCTCGCCAGTTGTAAGCTAGAGACCTGCCCTTGCTCTCCCTGTAGCTAATGGTAAAACATCCAAACACTGACTCATCCCTGTGCTGATCCAAGTCCCATCCACAGATGAATTGTTTGTGTTCCTGGTGAAGTTAACCCCGAGGGCTGCTGTGGGCCTGCTTTTGCCACAGGCTTTTTCTGCCTGCCAGGGGAAACCATTTGTTGGGCCCCACCTGTGCTGACCTTTCTGCCAACCTTTTGCTGGCTTTCTGACTTCTCTTTTCTTTGTTCTGGTCACAGCACAGTTCAGAGGCTGCCCTAACCTTGGGTATCCTCCTTGAAGGTGTCTCTGCATCAAACCACAGAAATGGGATAAGCCCCTGGGAATCATCCCCGAGGATTGGACCTGTGGCATCAGTAGCACAAGCATTTACTGTTTTTGCTAAGAGAATAATTCCATTAGTGGGCATCAGTAGGTTATTATCCTCTTAGATGGATTTTCTTCTTACAGATGAAATACAACACAATAAAACAGGATTACAATAGCAGCAATATAAATACATATAAAAAGAACAAAGAGCAAGAAGCTGGGTAGTTATTGATGGAACACAGGACTGTATATTCAAGCTAGTGGTAACCTTCAACAAATTATTTTTGGAGATTTTTTTTTACCTAATTGAATTGCAATTTTTAAAAAATGGTAAATATAATCTAATTAAAAATAACATTTTTGGACATACTGAGGAAAATCTAAGGTAATCTCAAAAGACTTTTGAACATAAATTGTCTTAGTACTTAACCCAAGCAAAAATAAACTGCAGAATGGAGCACAGGCAGGATATTCCTGAAGTGTTAGTGTAGAAGAATGACAGCCAAAATGCAGCACTGAGGCAAACAATATTGACTATTGCTTAACAACAGTCTGAAACTTTTCTGGTGCTGAGCAGAGCTCTGCCCTGGTGCATTTGGTGACACTGTCATGCACTCCAGAAACTTGCCTGTGTTTATTACTGGGATTTTGACCTCAAATGGAAGTTATTTGTGCAAGAGCAATGCACCTTGAATAGCACTGAAATTTCCAACAGAACCATATGATTTTAGGACTCAGTTCAAGCTACTGAGAGATTTATCAGGAATTGTTTCATTTGTCCAATCCAGCTTCAGCCTGTCCCTGTCCCCAAGTGAGCAATGGTATCTGGGGCAATTTTTTCCTTCTTTTGTGAGATGCTGGAGGTTAAATGGGATTTGGGTTAAAAGGCAGGAGGCTGGGAGGATAGGAGAAGGTAGGACACAAACGGGAGCATTTAATGGAGAATAAGTATTATTAGGTATAAAATAGAAAAGGCATTATGAGTGAAAATATTTAGAAAAGCATTTGCAGGACTTTGGGAGACTGAGACCTGGGGAAAAGGGACTGTGGTACTTCAGGATGAATTGGATATGAGGTTTTGAAACCAAACCTTTTTCTTCTGGGCTCTTGGTAAGAAAGAACATACGCAGTGTAAATGCACATACCTACCTATATAATAAGATAAACTGAAGAAAAATAATAAAATTACCATTTTAAAGCTATATAAGAAGAAACAGAAGGCTGAGTATCTTAAATACAGAGAATGAGCAGGCAAGAAGGATAAAGGAGGGCGTGTAGCAGATTTTCATCAGGGTCTGATTTACTTATGTGACCCCTGGGAGCCACTGTTGGTCTGTGAAATGCCCCAGAGCCAAAAGACCTGTGCTCCAGTCAGATGTGCCTCCTCTGTACCACATGTGTGTGAGACAGAGACACGGAGTGGTGGACAGGGGAAAGACACTCTGCTGAGAAAGCTGGAAGGTGGCTTAACTTTAACAGAAAGACCATTTCCTTTTGGGCAGGCACTTGTAACCCTGCTGTCAGCACCGCAGGAGGCTCCAGGGCTCAGGGGGGAACCTCTCTGTGTTCTCGGCAGGGGACAGGCTCTGGTCTCAGTGCCTCTGGAGTCACTCACACTGGTTGAAATCCGGCAGTTGGAAACTGTCTGCCCAGCTGGCATGTTAGTGGAAAAACAGGAATAGTATTAGAGAAATTGTGGTGTGGGAAATGTGGGTATGAAGTTGGATCTTGAACAGGTGGACAGGAGTGGTAAGAATGCATAATTAAACAAGCAAAGGCTGGATCATGGAATCTGTAGAATCTGCTGGCATCCCAAGGTCCACATTCAGCAGCAGTTCTGTCACCATTTGCAGACTACTGAATCTGACAGGTAGAAACCACTGCTGAATTTGGGATGTCAGCTCAGAAAAAGGCGGCTCTGTTTGATTCTCTCTCCCTGAGGCCTCTTTTGTGAGGTTAAGACAGCACCATTGGCCATCTACAGGTAATTAACATTGCAGTGTGAGGTAATTAACATCCCAGTTCCACGTGTCCTTCTTCTGCACAAGGTTATGTGTGAAGCTGTAATGAGCTCTGGCTTCTGAAGGGAGTCTCCGTGTGAAGAGGGGAGCAGAGGCACAAGAGATGGGACAGGAATGCTCAGCTCTGCTGAGTCCACATGGCTGATAACCACTTTTATTTCCTAAAATGCAGGTTCCTGGTTACCAGTGCTAGGGACCTAGTGCTGCCTGTGAGAGGTCGATTCCTGTAGGACAGAATCACAGAATCGTTGGGGTTGGAAGGGACCTCTGGAAATCATCCAGTCCAATCCCTCATACAATGCAGGGTCACCGAGAACAGGAATGCGTCCAGGGGGGTTTGGAATGTCTTCACAGGTGGAGACCCCATGACCTCCCTGGGCAGCTGTTCCAGTGCTCTGCTGCCCTAAATTTAAAGAAGTTCTTCCTCCTGTTGGGGCGAAATTTCCTGTGTTTCAGTTTAAGACCGGTGGCCCTTATCCCATCACTGGGCACCAATGACAAAGAGTCTTCTCTTCAGACTAAACAGGCCCAGCTCCCACAGTCTGCCCTCATAAAAGATGCTCCAGACCCCTCATCATCTTTGCAGCCTCTGCCGGACCCTCTGCATGAACTCCCGGTCTGGTACTGAGGAGCAGCTGGACACAGCGATAAGGCTCAGGGCTTATAATTAAATATGACGAACTTGGCAGTGCCGCCGTGGATTCGACCTACAGGTCTTTTCCCCTCTGAAGGACTGGTCACCGCATCAGCCGGTTAAACCAGGCAGGGCTGGCGGGGATCCCCGGCTCAGCTCTACTCGGTGACGGGAGCGGCCGGGCAGGACCAGCCCCTAAGCCCGGCCTGAGGCGGGCGCAGCTCGGCGGGCACCGCGGCTGGGGGAGCGGGGGCCGGGCCGGGCCCGTGAGGGTCGGGGCTGTGGGTGCAGCCCCGTGCTCCCCGTTCGCGGAGGAATCTTGCCCCGCACCGCGCTCCGTCCGGGGCGGGGCGGGCGGCGCGGGGCGGGCTCGCCGGTGAGGGGCACGCGGCCGCCCCGCCATGTCGGTCCGCCGCGCCCTGGCGCTCGCCGCCTGCGGGCTGGCGGGCGGCTCCGTCCTTCTCTCCGCCGTCGTCGTGGGCAAGCAGCCGGCCCGCGGCGGTGGCGATAGCGAGCCGCGCCCGGGAGGCTCCGCCGTGCCCTCCGCCGCACCGCCCGGCTTGCTGTTGCTGCCGCCCACCACCTCCTGCCCGCCGACCGCCGGCTGGATCGAGAGACCCGCCGGCTCCAGCAGCTACTGGGACAGCAACTGGGACAGGTGGGCTGCGATGACGGGGCCGCTTCCTCGCCCGGGGTGGTCGCGGCTGTGGTGAGGGGTCGGGGAAGATCCGAGGGGCGGCCGCAGCTGCCTTGAATCCCTCTCCGGAGCCCGCGGGGGAGCGCGCTCGGAGCGGGGCAGGGCCCCTCGGGGGTCGGGAGGCCCCGGGTCCCGGCGGGAGCAGCCCCCGGCGGGGGACACCGGTTTCCCGGTGAAATTCCATGTGGTGACCTGCTCAGAGCAGAATCCAGCTGAAGTTGGTGAATACCCGTGGAACGCTGGAGCGCCCGAGTGCTCCGGAGGGATGCGCTAGCCCTGGGTTTTGTTCAGACAGCTCTGAGATTTACCCTGTGCAGATCCCTTTATTCTGATGCTTTCAACCAGCGAGACTGCAAAGCCTCAGGCTTGTGATGCATGTAAGCACTAGGCAGAAGCGTGCCATTTAAAAATTTTTTATTATTATTTTTTTTAGCCATGTCTCGATGCTGCTGTATGTCTGCACCGGGGTTTTTCAGCTCGGCTGCAGCTCCCGTGTGGGCGCCAAGCGCTCTCACGTGCTGGGCAGGGCCTGCTGCTCGTGGAGAAATCCTTGAAAAGGCAGCGGCGCTTTGAACCCAACTCAGTCCTGTTCTTCTGCGTTGAAACACATTCACTCAAGGGTTGACTACCTTTTTTTCTGAATGTGTAATTAGAACGTGCAAATATCTGCATGGAGCTTTGGCTCATTTAGCTTCGGTCTGGTAGAATTATCTCCCAGAGGGGACTTATGTCAGGCTCCAGTTTAATCACAGTAAATCCAAACCTAAGCACTAACAGATTTTTATTGTATAATGCATCGTTTTGATTTTTGAGAGGCTACAGATCAAATGCTCATGTAAATGGGGATATGTACACCACGGTGATGAAAATAATGCCTTCATTAACTAAGGTTACAGCTGGTTACACAATTATACTGAGGGAGGTACTAACATTGCTTGTTTAAGTGCAGCTCCAGGCCTTCCTGGTTCAGCTAAATGGTTGATTTTCTTCAAGGATTCTAAAATACTTTCATACTGAAGTAATTTTTTTTTTTTTTTTAACCAATCCAGGAAGTAGAGATTGTGCTATAAGTTACAGAGCTGTCACCATTGCCTGAACAAACATGGCTCGCTAATGCTTCCTAGCAGTTCAGGGTAGCAAATCCTCAGTGTGCAAACAGTGGCAGTGGAATATATTACCCCAGATCAGTTTGCTTACTGCTGCTTGCAGTCTGCCAGTTGGTGTTCTGTGACTTAGGCTGTGCCTGCTTGAAATCTTAGTCTTGACTTTTGAATGTTGTCAGCAGAAGCACTTAATGTGCTAAGTTGTTAAATGGCTTATAAATACACAGAATGTCTGACTACTGCTCTTTGGGGACAGGGAATGTTTAGAAAGTTAAGTCTTGAGCAGATAACGAAATACTACAATATTCTTAACAACCAATGTCTTTTCAAGTTAGAAACAAACAAATGCAAATAACAAACTTGTTATTGGTCTGATAGGGTATCACACTTGGAATGTTGGTCTCTGCCACTTGCACAGGAGTTGTGCAGCTCAGTTCTTGGAGAGGATAGGTCTAGTTTAAGTCATGTGGAATACTTATAGGCAGATATCAGATGAGCTATTCCCCTTGCTGCTTTACAAATGTGCTTGAATTGATTTCAGAGACTTTTTTTGTTTTCTTATTGTATCTTGCCAGCAGTACAGTTTCCAGTGAATCCAAAGTATCCTGTGAAGTAGCAATAGAACTTCTTGTTACTTGACTATTGTTTCATTTTTAATGCCTCTCTGAACTTTAACAGCTTGAGGAATGTGTAGAGCCTCATTGTCTAATGGAAATCACGTGTTCAGTAAAGCAAAATTGAGGCAGGAGAGCTTTGCACATCTAGTCTTGCTGTGCAAAACAGATATAGAAAACAGCAATTTTCTGTGAACAAATTACTTTGCCCCAAACCGAATAAAATTATTTTTCATTGGAAAAACTATCATCAAATAAACAAGTTTAATAATGGAAGAAGTGAGGTGTGGTATGAATAAAATATGCTCTGAGGTGGAGTGACATAGCAAAGGGTTTGTATGAATGTGGTGGGGGATCAGTACAGAGGGGCCCAGACCAACATGGGGAGGGTTGGTGCTGAAGGTGGGAGATCTGTAGCACTGAACCTGTGAGAGCAGAGAGAGGGGAAGATCCCAGTGTCCTCAGGAGGAACCGGGTCAGCTGTCTGGGTGATGTGCAGAGCAGGGAGCTTGTGTGCACTGGGACAAGTGGAAGAGAGATTAAAGTGGTATGAGAGGAGACAGTGCTGAAAAAAATGAAAGGATAAATGAAACACTCCAGGTTGAAAAAGTTTTACTGGAGAGAGCTGATATGACCTACTTTAAAGCAGACAATAATTCTCAATGTGCACTACAGAAGGTTGGAGTCTTTCTAGGATGTTGCTGGGGGGATGATTTTTTTAGTCATTTGATGTAAATGTGATTGATAAAGTGCAAATTTTCTAGGTGTTATCACAGGGCCTTTTAGATATGGAACATTTTTTTTCTTTAGTAGTTACTCAGCATCTTTCTCTCTTTTCCTGGGTATCCTTCCTGGTTAGTTTTTGTTGTCAAAAACCCTACTGTTATACATACCCTACAAGTTTTTTAGTTGCTCATTGTTCTTATTTCCCAATAATTAATTCAGGTGGCTGGCACTAAGTGGGAAATTTACCTATGTCAAGTTACACCGTTTAACCCATGACGTTAACTTTTTTCCATGCAGGCATTTATTTTTATTTTTCACACAAAGGTTTGAATCAGTTTCGTGATACAAGTGGCTAAATTGTCAGTTGTAGTTCTTCAGCTTTGTCTGGAATTAAGGCAAGATGATGTATCTGTAAAATTCCCCTATTGAAAAATGACTCTTGAAATGTGTTTGTTTAGGCGTGAACCACTGGCTCTTATCAACCTCAAAAAGAAAAATGAAGAAACCGGGGAAGAAGAACTTGCCTCTCGCTTAGATCACTGCAAAGCAAAAGCCACCAGGCACATATTCCTTATCCGTCATTCCCAGTATAATTTGGATGGCCGGGCTGATAAAGACAGAACTCTGACCCCTCTGGGTAGGTATCATTGCAGCATCATACTCTGCATTTTGAGGAAGTTATTTTTCACCTGATGAATACAGGTCAGTAACTCAGCACCATTCTGGGTCTTGCTGCCAAGCCTTAATCTACGTCTTGTATTCTTTTGTGGCAGAAAGATGTCATGAATAAGTTTGTTTTCTTTACTTTTGATCCTAACATTAATATGTGATTTAGAGAGTTCTAAACACGTTCAGTTGTAAAGAAACTTACCAAAGGAAATTCCAAATTATCTTAAGGTTGCTTGAAAAATGTTTTTGTGCCAGCTATGTTATTCCTAAGGGCAGAGGCTTTTAAACTTCACTGAGATGGATTTTTCTTGTGTTTCTCTTAATTTAATCTCCTAATTTATTAAAAAGAAAACACCTCTGACTTTCATCTGGAGTGTCTATAATTAAATACATTGCACTTTTGCTGCTGTCACTGTTTCTGGGAGTACTGCTAATCACTTACATGAAATGAGGATAACCTTTGTCTGTGTTAATCGTAACTCACTGATCCTGTGAGAAGGTCTCAGATGCTAATTGCTATTACTTTCAATAATGTACTTCAGAAGCAGTGAACACTTCTTGATTATATACGTGCCAACAGTTTTTTCAGAGGGGGAAGAATTATTACTATGGACGTTTTTCCACCCACATCTCAGTTACTGGTGTGTAAACAGGAGTGAAATGCTAATTGCAGGCCTTAAGTGCTATCTTAAACTGGTAACAAAGACTAATGTTAATCCTGTCTCATCCTGTGCCTTAAGTAAGTGACTTAACCCGTCTGTTGTCTTTTCACCAGCCTGCCTGAAAGGTGGGATGAACCTTCCTAAGGCTGCCCAGGTGCTGTGAACTGTGCCAAGCTAGTGTTGCCTTTATGAACAACCACACACTGTCAGGCCTGAGGGGGATTGTTGATGCCTGGGGATAGGGCTAGCAGGGATATTGGGTACTTCAGTAGAAGTTGCTGAATAAGTTTTGGGTTTTGTGGGTTTTTTTGTAATTGAAACAATTTTTTTTCCTACTTAAGGAAGTATGACTTGAAATTGTCCAACCAGTAAGCTTGGCCTGAGTAGTGGCTCTGATGAAAATGTTTTCCAGTTGGTTTTTGGAAGGAAAAAGCCTGACATTGATGTAGACCTTTTATGTCTGCCTGCTCTTGATAGTTTGTGTGAGGTGCTAATGGGAGTGTCGCCAATTTATATAATGAATGTGCTTTTTAAGGTCGAGAGCAGGCTGAACTGACTGGACACAGGCTGGCAAGTTTGGGATTAAAATTTGATCAGATTATCCACTCCTCCATGACTAGAGCAACTGAAACAACTGAAATTATAAGCAAACATCTCCCAGGTAAGAGACTTCCCTAATTTTTCATTGTCTTTCAATCCTTAAAACTGTTTCCTGTAGAATTCTAAGCTTGTCCTTAAAGTTGAGATATTATTTAGCAATTTCCCAGCCCTGCGTGAATGTCTGTATTTATAAAGAAACCTACAGGTGTAATACTGCTTGTTTCCAGTTTATCTTTAAAAGTACAAATATACTTTTTCAAAGTGTAACAGACAAGGAAAACAGCTTGCTGTTCTGTTCAGTTGGAATAAGTTGTCTTGCTGATGGCAAAACAGTTTTTAAATCTTTGGAGAGATTCACATCCCTTGACAGAAGTGTGTAGACTAAAATGGACTTTTAGGATGGAGAGTCAGCCTTCCTCAAAGACTGAAAAATATATTGACTGTAGAGTTGTGGGCTGTTTGCAATAGCATGTGAACAACTCCTTTCTGAATGTGTATCTAATATTTCAGGAGTCAAAAAAATCAGTACTGATCTGCTGAGAGAGGGAGCACCTATAGAACCGGACCCTCCAGTCTCCCACTGGAAACCAGAAGCTGTGGTAAGTTTTTCTTTCAAGTTTTTTCTTTGGTTTGAGGTTTTTTTCAGTACATTCTGTATGGACAGTAGCAATAACTTGCAGTGTCTGAGCTGATGTTAGTTATCACAGCCCTTAGATAATGGCATTCTTTCCTCCTCCTCAGTAAGTGTGCAGAACAGTTAAAATAACCTGCAGTCCTTGAGCATTAGTTCAGCCCCAAGTGTGCACCCCAGTAACCAAGAGCTCCTGAGGACATGAGGCCTCAGTGGCACGTGCTGCTCTGAGCTGTGTGTAACTGTGACCTCGGTGCCTTCAGCAGTATTATGAAGATGGAGCTCGAATTGAGGCTGCTTTTCGAAACTTCATTCATAGAGCTGATGCCAAGCAGGAGGAGGACAGCTACGAGATCTTCGTGTGCCACGCCAACGTCATCCGCTACATCGTGTGCAGGTACGGGCTGGCTGCCCTGCTCACCTGGGGCTGCTGGAGGGAGGGCTCACTGAAACAGGAGGGGCTTCTGGCACCACTGAGGGAGGACATGTGTTGATTTCACTTCTTTGAAGTGGTTGGAGATCAGTGCCTGCATTGTGAGCAGCTGGTTCTGCAACTTCATCAAGGTACATTTGAAAATTAGAACACTTTCATTCTAATTCTAAAGCAAAAATGGCTAGTCAGTGAAACTTAACCTTTTTGGTACATCTGGACAATTACTTTAATTACTATATGCTTCTGCTTCCATAAACCTGAAGGTAGTGCCTGTTGGAAAAGATTATAAATAGAGGTATTACTGGATGCATCTCTTTGAGGTGACATGAATTTGAGCTTACATAATTAAAGATTGATTCCGTTTTGGGAATTCTTTATTTTTTGTCCACACTAATGGATACTTTTGAGTTATGTTCAAGTTGCATTAGTGTGTTTTTGCAGTAAAATCCAGTATTAGATTAAGGGAAGAGTGGATCTTTCCGATAACATCAAGGTTGTTCATAAAGGAGAAAACAGTTTTGGATTTTTGCCTGTGTCTGTATCCAGTCAGCTGAGTCTGTTTTATTCTTCTTTCCCATCAACAGACCACTGTCTGTAAGATAATTTGTTGTGAGCAGGACAGAAGTGATTAAACTTTAATCTGATCAATACCTACAACAGTTTCAGCTAGCTTTATTTAGCTGAGCTCGGTAAATGCTGGCCTGTCTGCACTGTGGGCTGCTCTAGAGCTTTTCAAAATTGCTATACTTGAAATTCTTGATCAGGTAAACAGAATATTCCTTCCTGTGCTAAAAAAATACCATGTTGTTCCTGCCAAGGCTTTTTCTGAAATACTTATTTACTTTTTCTCTTTGCTTTTTTTTTCCTCTTCATTTTAATGTTTCTTCTGTGCTTTTGATTCCAGGCAATCTGATAGCACAACTGAACACAATCCATGTAACATTTCCTTCAAATCTAGCTTGGCTCTAGCTGGTATTTAATTTCTTGGGCTTTCTACAAGATTGTCACAAGAGCCAAAACCAAGTTACTCCTCAGTATCAGAGGCAAAAGCTGTTGGAGGCAACATGGTATTTTTTCCAGCTGTTTAATACAATTGATGGAGCTCCTGAGGCTGTTGAGTTAGGAAATTCAGAATGACTGCAGACCAGCTGTGGTGCTGTTTCTGTGGAAGGTGCAAGGTACTTTTCCTTCCTGGGGAATGATGTAGCCAATGGAAAGTTGTTCTGGGGGATTTCTTCCCTAGGTACCTGCAGGCCACTGGAGGGAATTCTGTGTCGCTGCCTCTACAGTAGTGGCGTGGCTGAAATGGGCTGTGACAGTCACTGTTTGCCACCTCTGCTGAGGCAGCCCCTGGGTGCTGAGCCAGCCCTGCCCTGTCCCACCTGCACAGGAGCCTGGGCCATCCCCTGCCCTGACTGTGCTGGGGCTGCTCAGAGCACTCCTGCAGCCTCACTGCATTCAAGCTGCTGCCTTCTGTCCACTTGAACTAATCCTGTCAGCAGTAATCACACCCATCTGCTGGACTCTGCTTAGCCAAGTGCACTCTTGGCCCCGGTCCAGTTACCAACGCTGTGGTTTTATATCACTTCCACGAGAAAAGGCATTTTCCAAGGCTCACTAGGGGCACTGGTATGCAAGCTGCACAGTGCCCACCGGTTTTGATTTTCCCCCTCTTTTCGCCCCTTATCTGGGACAGAAGGTGATGCTGTGAGGGCTTGTTAATCTAACTGTACATGAATTATTAATACATGTGTTTTTGTCACCAGAGCACTGCAGTTCCCCCCAGAAGGCTGGCTGCGACTGTCTCTCAACAACGGCAGCATCACTCACTTGGTGATACGTCCCAACGGCAGAGTGGCCCTTCGAACACTGGGTGACACAGGTTTCATGCCTCCAGACAAAATCACACGCACCTGAACGAGCCAAATGGATGGAAGGCTGTTGAGGAGTTGCCTCTAGTCTCTTTGCACTAGCACATTCTGCTACAGTACCACTAGATTTTTATTATGTTGGGGTGTGATGCTGTCTTAAAATGTCCTTTAGCCTCATTCCTCCTTCACATTCATATCTCTGCCTTTCAGTCCAGAAAAGAAGAAACCTGTGTAAGCCTGAACATGTCCAGTCCTTAAAGTACTCCCCAAAACTCAAAGCTGAGCTGTGGAATACACGTTGAATGTCTGCTCAGCACTGACTTTTCCCCCACCCCGCTGTGAATTTCTCTAACCAAAGCTTGCTCCTGTGGGTATTTTTCTTATGCAGGAAAGCGACTGGTGTGGGAACAGCCTTGTATCACACTGCAGCTAAAACAAAAGGTGAGCCAGCTTGTTCCAGCTCCTGCAGAAGTGACAAACAGGATATTCTGCTGTCCAAAGGACAAAGCTTCCGTTTTTGTAAGCTGTTGAGTGTGTATGTTGATGTTGTGTCATTCTTACCCTCTGCCCCCAAAACGCCCATGTAAACTGTGCCTGGAGGTTACAAGCATAAAAGAAAGAGGGTAAAAAAACATTTGCCTCAGAGCTGTGGTGCTAGAACTAACTGCTGCTTATACTAAGTGTTCCATCATCCTCAGGATGTTCTTTAAAATGTTCTTAAGACTGTTTTTCAGTCTTATAAAGCCTTTAAGCAAAACATGGTTTGGAGAAGGCTGTAGGGATTAGACTGTAGCAGGAAGATGGGAGGGAAGAAAAGCAGCAATCTTCTAAAAGTGCTTTCAGTTACTGACATTTTTGAGTGCTCTTTCCCATTGATACCTTACTTTCAGAGTAGAGTGATACCACCACTGAGTTCAGGGTAGTGATTCTGCAGGTCCTTGCAGCACTGGAGCAAACTGCTGTTGCCAGAATGGTGAGCAGGTGGCCATGGAATGGCTTGTCTAGGGCAAGTGTAAGGGACAGGCATTGAGCTGGATGTTCCAAGTGCCTCCTTCATACAGCTCTGACACTGCTGGGCTTTTGGGAGGGGAGGGCTCAGAAGCATTCTGAAGCTTGCTGGGTGCCTGAACCAGCGTAGAAATGGCTCAGTTAATAGCTGGAGGTTTGGGAAGTTTCACCACATTATCTGCCCTGGGGAGGGAGCACAGACTGTAGGACAGCAAACAGAAGTAGGACAGCAGACATAAACAACTAACTTACTTGACAGATTCTCTGATCAATAAGGATGTTGATTAGCTTACTCCTGTCAGAGCTGTATGAAGTTTAATCAGGGCACATAACCTATGGAGAAGAGGCTTTAAGGGCTTGATACTGAACTACTGCATCAGGATAAGTTCAAGGGACTGGTAAGGAACAAACTGTTGTGTAGTGTAAGATGTGGGGGGCAAGAGGAAACCATCATGACGTATCTCTCATTGATGCAATGAGAATAATTTATCAGTTTTTGTCTATTAACTTTTTAAAAGTTTTGAATAAAATACTTGGTCTGTCTTTCTTTCTTGTCTCTTCAGCTGAGTGGCTGCATGGGCAGCTGTAGCAAGTGTGGCTGTAGCGCTGCAAGGACTGCCAGTGCAGGACCTGTTGTGGCTTACAGTGCTCAGAGCTGTTGCCCTTTCACCAAGTATATGAAATGTAAATGTGAGGTGGGAGCAGAGCAGTTAATTGTTATCAGACAAACAGCTGCCCAAAAGGGGAACTGCTGTAGCCTAACTGCAGCAAGGAACAGGAGCACCAGCACCTGTAAGATTAAAATTCTGTGCTTTTTTTGTGTGTTTGTGCCCATGTGCCCTCTCACACAACATCCCCTTCTTCAGTGAACAAGCTCTTGCTGGGCAGCCAGATAACACAACACCTTTTTGCATAGGTACAGAAATTAACAATAATTTTGGTGACACTTAAGGTGGGGGTGGAAAGTGTGAAATTTAAAATTATGTCTTTTTTACCATAGTCTGAGTTCCTGTCTCTTCAACACTCTAAGAGTCTTCTTTTAAGTCTTTGGTGGTGTAGTCCATTGTCACTGTGCATACACACAAAAGCTGTAGGTACTGTATGAGCGAGGCCTGGACAAACCAGTGAGTTGCCCTGCCATGCCCAGCTCCTTCTCCCCACATCCCATACTGAACACAGGGTGACACTTTTAGCTATTCATTTGATTTTAATAGAAAGTGGGATACTTCTGTATTTTTAACATGACACTTTGCTAATTAAAAAACAACCAGCAAAAACACAACTAATTTTTTCACCTTTAAAAGTGAACTTTTGGCCAAGAAAACACAATTCAAGCACTATCACTCTGATTTTAAGTGTCTCCACAGGCTCAATGTTGAAGGGCTTTCTCCACAAAATCACAAATGATCAAATTGCTACATAAATTGTTATTTTTGTCATAGCTGAAGTAACGCATTGTTAGAAAAATGACCTCTTAAGTGCAGTACAACTGGACTAATGCACATTATTTAACACAGATAAAAAAAATACTCTTCTGACTGAACCAAAACAACATTACAAAGTGAAAAGCAAGGGTGTGTTGGGTGGGTGGGTGGAGGGGTGGGTGTAGGGGGTGTCTGGCTACATGTACATACCAGTAACATACATTTAAATATTAAAAAAAATAAAGCAAAGCATAATAAAGGTAAAAAGGACAAAGAACTAGAGTGTTAGTATCAGTCTCCTGGCTCAGTAACAAACTCGTAGCAAAAGGCAATGCTGCTGCCAGTTTGTCTCTAGCATGGTATTAGGCAATTACCTCACCTGATCAATTTCTCAAGAAAGATAAAGATGTAATTTACATTAAATTATTTTTAAAACCCAGTGAACCAGAAAAAAAAAAAAAATCCAATCTCAAGCCTTTTGGAACAAAACTGGGTATGTGGGACCTTAAAATATTTTGAGACCATGAAGCCTGCTACATTAAAAAAAAAAAAAAGAAGCAACAAAAAACCCTTATGAAAAAAGTCAGTTAATATACTTGGTAACAGAAAGCTATGGTTTTAGTTCTGGGTTTTTTCTAATACGTGTTTCCTAAAGTATGACACCCCCCCAGGCCCCTGGTACTTGTCTGGAATATGACTGAATGAGAGGCATTTATCTGAAGTAACTTCCTAATGTCTAGTTCCATGGAACTAGGCATAATTTTAGCAAAAGCAAAAAATAAGTTTTTTTGTTTTTTTTTTAAACAAATAATTTCTAAAAGAGGAGTCTCTCCCCCCCTGGAGAGCTATCGCACCAAATAATTCAACTTAGAGACATTAAAAGACATCCTGTTCAGAGAGCCCAGAGAAAAACTGTATTTTATCTGCCCATAGTAAGTGGATGCCACTTTTTTTAAAAAACTTCTAAAAGAACAAAAACTTTAATTAAAAAAATATATTACAAAAGGCACTACTGAGCTTGCAAAAGCATTAAGTGCAGTGTTTAGGTTTGTACCAATCACGAACGTGTGAGGGTGCACAGTGTGTAGGACAGTCACTGCCGTGTGAGCAGCCCGGCCAGCCCCGGGCTCGGGAATGGCCCCGGTGGGGTGGGACCCCGGGGGAGGCTGTGCCAGCCCCTCCTGCCTCTCCCCTGTGTTTGCTGAACTTGGTGCCTTTCCCTCCCAGCCCTGCCAGGTGGCTCCGAGCTCACACTGACTGTGGCACCAGCCCATCCTAATCCATCCCTTCTCACCAGCACAGCCCTGCAGAGCTTCATTTTCTGATCACATTTATCTTTTAACAGTAGATAGGTCTTTTTTTTTTTTCTTTTTTTTTTTAACCTAGAGAGCTGTTTCTGGAAGCTTTTCATGCAACATTACAAGCACTAGGCTTGACATGGAAAATCTCTGGAGTTTTGAAAAGCTTTCTTATTCTCAGCATCACACTGTCAAAACAAGTCATTCTTACAGAAGGCTGCAGAATAAAATTATTGACTGCTGTAACAAAAACTCATTACTACATCAACACTAGAGATACAGTAAAAGCTCAGATTTCATAAAAATATTTTGTCCTTAGTCCTCTCTCTTTACAGCTGGGAAACAGCCACCTCCTGGGCCACTGGCTACCATGCTAATATATTACAAACTAGACTATTAAGGTAAGGTATCTTGCTGGTAAATTTGCTGAGATTATTGCTCATGTGCTTTTGTGTAACAACTATTCGAACAGGCTAGTGTTAACAGCTTCTCTGGGGAAAAAATAACCAGCTAAATTTTAAGTTTTCCTTAAATCTCCCCACTACCACTTAGAGGGATCCCAATAGTTTCTACAGTGCCCTGTTTCTAAAGCACTCAGTAGATGTGTGTCTGTAAATCTGTGCACACACACATGGACAGGTGAGGATGGGTGTGGGTACCAACTGCCCAGCCCAGCTTGCTGGAAACACCCTCTGCTTCTGCACAGGGTTTCACATCCCTACTCCACACTGCAAAGTTGTCCTTGCATTCCCAGGCATGTTTTAGGCTTTTCCCCCTGGCAAGCAGGAGAACGTTTCACTTCCTGCCATCAATCTCCTCTCCCGTGTTCTATTTGCTGATGATGCATGTCCTTGACTTTGCAAAGTCAAGAAAGGCAGTTGAGGGTTGTGTGTTCATTACAATGAGGATAAGCAGTGATAGCAAATACCACCACTGCTGAGGGACAGTTCAGCCCACTGTGGTACTGGCAACAAGGGTTAAATTCAGCTACTGGACAACTGCACTGTCACAAACTTCTTGCTTATCACCAGCAATAATCTACCTTGTATATGGCATTAAGACATATATTCCATTTTTTAAACATACAGTTGTCCTCAATTGAGGAAAAATAAATAGCCAAGTACAAACCTCATGTCACCTTAGTAACATTGTAGTTTTTCCTCCACTCTAACAATGATAACAGAACTGAAGTCCCAGGATGATGAGCTCTATTTTAGTGGGCAGGAGGCTCTGCAAAGTAGCGCAGGACAGAGGCAGGGCTGTAGCGCCCAGGGCTCCCAGGCTCCGGAGGGAAGGAGGCAGCGCTGCCGTGTTTGCCTGGACTTCCTGGTATGGGACTGTTCCTTCCTGAACCAGGACACACTGAAGCGTTTGGAAGGCCAGCAGCCATGGACTGGGAACGGAATCTTGCCTTCAGTGCTGGACTTGGCCAACTGAAAGAAACCAGAAGCCATTGCACACTTTTTAAAGGAAATTGCAATAATGGGAGCAGCACTTTAACTCAGGATCACTTTAGATCTCAGAACCAATGCACCAGCTGAGAAAAATCCTATCTGGTAAGAGATAGGTCTGGAAGAATAGAAGGAACAGGAAGAGCACAAAATATTCTATATAGATGTGTTGCCCCAGTCAGTAGGACATCATTTCTTTCAAAATGGCCGTGAATACACACACCATCTTTCAGATGAACAATTCCTTTGGACTGTGGTAATGAAGGGTAAAAATAAAAACACTAATAAAAAGATGCCTAAAGATACTAAATTCATCTTAATTTCCCTCGGCACAACCTAAGCACCACAAGGCAACAAACACAATATTCCTGCACTGCATCAACAATAGGGATGAATTACAAACCAACAGCACAACCGTCACTGAGTCCAGTGAAGGATCCAAGTACCAAAACAGCCAAGTGAGACACTGACCAAGTGGAAAACAGTCATGTCTGATTTGTCTGTGAAGACATGCTCAGGCTACTTGGAACAGCAGTGCAATGGAAAGAACATGACTGCAGCACCAGGAAACTCCTTATCAATAGACACCAGTCAAAAAGGCTTTGGTGATTAACTTTGGAAAATATTCAAAATATGGATTTGGGGGGCAACAAGGCCTGAAATTCTGCTATACAAGCTGACCTGATAAAAATGTATTTCAACTCTTATGACTGAGTTTGCAGCAATACCTTTGCCTGTCAGATAACGAGCAGGATTGCACTGCATGTTTCCATTTGTAAATCATTGGGAATTTCTGGGGATCAATCTCTGCTCCTTCTATAGCTGCTAAGACATCACCATCCAGCTTCGAGGGCTGCTCCCTAGAATGGAAAAGGTACTAGATGAAAAGAGAACCATGTATTTGTTCAGGCAATAAAACATCCCGATTCCAAAACACTTAATTTTATATAGAGATTTTATCAAGCAAAGAGATTACCAGTCCATGTAAAAGTTTAAAAAAGGCAATTCTTACCCAAGAAGGAATAACTTTAAATTGTCATTTGTGGGTGAAGTCTTCAAAATAAACTTCTGGGAAGAAAGTTCTTGACGGTGTTGTGCCTCATTAGTCTGAATTCCAGATTCTCTGGACACTCTCTCCTTTTCTAATAATATTCTGTGGTCTGTCCTTAACTTGGTCTCTCCATGTTTTCCTGTAACACTTGGCTCAGAAGAACTTGCCAGTGACACTGCAGAGCAGGTCTTGTCCAGAATTCCCTCATTCTCAGTTTTTTCAGTGATTTTATGAGATACTCCAGCAACCTCTTGTTCTCGGAATGACAGGCTTTCAAATTCTGACATCAAATTGGAAACGGGTGACATGAGGCATTCTGACCCATCATGCAGCTGCTTTCTCTCACCTGTCCTTTCACTGGACACAGGACTGCAAAAGCCATTTTTGCTGGCAGCAGCTCCCTTCTCATAGTGCCGAGGGTGAGCTGAGGTCTCTATGATGTTTCCTGCACACTCCATGGACAGGATATCACACTCAGCATCTCCAATGGCACCAATGCTGGGCTCCTTGGACACCAGAGAGGGGCTGATATTTCGTGCTGCATTTTGTCTGTTTTTAATTTCTTCTAAGCTCATGTCATCATCATCCTCATCCAAAAATGCTCCAACAGAAATGGAATTGCAGAACTTTTTACTTTTACCTGTAAACAATTTCAACAAGAGCAACACATAGGAAGACTTTAAACAGAATGTCAAGTACATAAGCTAGGAACAAATACACAACTTTTATTCCTTATTCTGTTTCCTGAAGACCTCTCTGCTTTTATTTAACAGCATGAACAAATCTGACTAAAGCTACAAATGCAATGTGTACATGGGGCAAGCAGTGGTCTAAGGTATATAAAAGCTTTCCTGGGTTTTGCTTCTTGTGTCTTTCCATGCTCACAGTCCTAAAAAACTATTCTTTTATTTTTAAGATGATATTTATTCCATATCTGTGGATTACAAAATTCCATACTTAAAGATGAATGCCCAAATGCTCTGAGTGAAAACATACAGAAGATAGAGGTTTTCTTACAGGGATTTCATTTGGGGGCTACACTCTATAAATGAAGTACTTCACATGAAAGATAAAGATTGTACTTCTACATTCACAGTGTTGTTGGATCCTTTTTTGATGCTGTAATCAGACTGTCTGGATAACAGATGAATAATAGCAGCGAGAACAGGTGAATGCTGCTTCACCTGGGCACCAAGCTTTTTCTGTCCCTCTTCTCCCCAGGTACAGCCAATTGTTTGCAGCACTTGCCCTTTTCTTACCAGAGGGATGTGGAGTTTTATATCGATTGCAGGTTTCATTTTCCCCTGTTTCTAGCTGAGCCTTTTCGCTCATTTCACGATGACTCAGGTACTCTTCTAATTTTCTCAGCCCCTCCTGGGAAGACAGATCAACAAAACAGCCCAGAAATTCCCAGTATTCAACCCACGGGAACCCCAGTTCATGAGCTAACTCCCTGCAATAAATAAAATAAAACGAATCATTTGTGAAGACATAAGTATTAGTTTGACAATAACTTTTCTGATCACATTTTAACATCTATGAACAGGAGCACAAACAGGCAACACAATCTCACAACAATCAACAGTCTGCAAAAGCACAGACACATCCTTAGCAATCAAAGTTATTACCTCATTTGTTCTAGAGCATTTTTCACATTTCATCTACTATTTTTACAGTTAGCAGCATATACATCGCTATTTTTAAGCTGACTGTATCTAGACATCAGATAGAGAAGAATCCCACTGATACTGCATTCACCAGCTTTTTCTATTTGGGAATGGGAGAGGGAGGAGGAAGTGAGGGATTATTTTAAAGAATGAAATGCAGTCAGCTTTTAACCAAGTATTGTTTTCCATATGTTGCTGATAGAAGGTATTTTAACTGCAAGGACACACCACAAACACACAGCTTTTATAAAGCAGCACATTTGTATTAGGATCTGTTAATTCTGTTCCCTTTAACAATCCCTCACTTTCAGAGAACAAACAGGCTATGCATAATTTTGGATCTGACAAATGAGGCAAGTACATGTCTGTGAAAAGCATTCCATATATACCATCAACAGTAGCTAAAATATCTTTATTGCCAAAGCTAAGAAAGCCAGGTCTCACATTTTAACTATCTTCTTTACACAAAAATACAGTAGAAATCCAACTGCAAGATACTTCATTAAACATTTCTGCAGTAGCTTTTGCCCCAAGATATTGTGCAGTAAGTAATAACTGTACTCTCAGCAGAGTCGTTTGCTTTTACATGCTCTATTATTAATTTTTTATATTGACAGTCTTTTAGATACCTTCCAACTCTTTCAACACCTCTCTCCAGATCAGATTTCCTGACATTGTGAAAGAAGCCAGCTCTCTCTCGAGGTGGAGTCTTCCACAGCCTGCGAAATTCTTCAGCCTTTAAAAAACAGAAAGAAATTCAAAAACTACCCACCCCACAGAATAAACTGGCTGTGCAGTGCTGGCTACACGTCTACCTACAGGTCTAGAAGATGTTCAGCTGTTTGTTGTCCACAAGTGCTGCTCAACTCCAGCTATGAAAGATCTCACACTGGATCTAAAGTTACTTCTTTCAGTACTGGTGGTTATTTTGATCTCTTAACTGCTCATGAAAGAGAAAGACCATAATGTACAACCATCTGAAAATCGACTGCACAGACACCACATCTGCCTGGTTTTAATATGTGTGCAGCAGGAAACAGAAGTATCTTGGGATTTTGCCATATCACTCTATTTAATTACAAATGCTACCTGGTCATTGTTTTCTAGGACACAGAGAGGATATTTTTATATGCACAGATTTGCTACAATTATTAGAATAAATTCTTGCTGTCTATTTTGACGTTGGAATGCCTCAAGGAAAATTTTTTGCAAAATCCTGCACTTCTTGACTTCATATGACAAAGATCACAAAGATGACTAAGAATTACATTCAGATATTAAAAATACTTGTCAGCAATCAAAACTATGAACTATTTACACCCTAGAAAATATTTTTCAGAGTATAAATGATATTTAAATTTCTGTCAGCTGAACAGAAAATCAATCAAGAACATTTAGGAGAAAATGCATTAAGCATTTTGGTAGAACTCAGTCTTAAAGAATGCAACCAACAGATGACACCAAGTCCTTCACTCTATTTATTCACTGCTTCTAAAGCTGTCGTACTTACAGCATGTTCACATTAAATATATGAGTCAAATAAACACCTCTGAGTTTGGAATACATTTAACAGGTATCTAAGTATTCCTTCTGAAAACTAAAGATTTTGCTTTTCCACTATACAGTCAATACATTTCCCAAAGCATCCCAACACCTACTACTTGGTTGTCAGTTTTTCCATTTGGAAAAATATATTAATGTTAATTCAAGCAGAGGTTAAACTGCTTCTAAAATCCATTGGCAGCTTCTAGAAATGACATAAAGATACAGTTAAGGTTTTTAAAACTTATTCATAGCTGCCTTGAAAGGCTTTGCTTCAGGTTAGAAAGGTACAGCAATTATCTGTAAGAAATGAAAGGTTTGCCAAAGGTGCTCTTTGAATAGATTCCAAGAGGAAAATGGAAACAATTTTTGACTAAACTTCCACTCCTCTTATTTATACTACGTTCCTGTTTCCAGAAATAAAAAAAATATTCACAAGTTTCTGTGCTTCTCCATGGAGGAAGGTTGCTCTCCTCACCAAAGAAAGAGCCACAATCTGTACCAGGAGCCAGCTACACCACACAAGGAACCCTGTGGGGATCCTCTTTATTCATAAGAAGGAGAAGCACGGGCATGGAGTCACAGGAAGTTCTCTCCTTACCTTTGAGGGGCTCATGGGGCCTGCAAAAGCTCTGATGGACAGCACAGGGTCCTTGGGGCTGCCAGGGTACTTAGGCCAAGTTCTCTGGGGGCCATCGTCTGTCTGGTCGGGCGACCACGGCGCCCCAATGACCGGAGCTGAGGAATTGTCCTCTGCCCTCAGGAGTGGGACATAATAGCGACCTAAAATAAATCACACAAAGCTTTCTCACTCAGTTTATGTTGCATCAGCCTGCTGCTTTTCCTGGACACCTGTACACTGAACCATGTGACTTTACTTCCTTAGTATAACTATTTGTAATTCAAACTCACTGCTTCAGTGGTTACAAATCACATTTTAGTGCAGGTTCCCTCCTCTTTCATACACAAGAACACCTCCAATGAACCACAGAGCCCTTCCCTCAGGCTCTTTAACAAATTTCACAAACTCCTTTCGCAAATTCCTAAACATATACATGTCAAAACAGAGAAAGTTTTGTGTCAAAGAAATTACAAAATTGCAGGACTCCCCAGCATGAGAGATACACTTCTTGCCCTGTAAAGGGGTTTTGTTTCTTTTAGACTGAACACTCTGCTTACATTCTTTACTACATTGCAGAGTCATGAGGGCAACCTTGTGATCCATACATTAAGAGTTCTGACTGTCACTTAAAAGACAAAAAGTTTTCTGTCCCTGCTCAGTTTTACAGTTTACCTCAGTTCATCAGAGCACTGCACAGCAACATCATTTATGAACTGAAATGCTACAGAAGACAGCAAAGAGCCAAAATACCAAAATGCCTGATATAATACAACACTCTGCATACAGACCTTTCAAGTACTCTCTTATCTTTTCTTTCAGTTCTGCAGATTTATTCTTGCTTCTTTCACACACTACCTGTTAATATAATTTTGGTTGTTAGTGCAGCACAAGAACCTCACTTTCAAATCAACTGCAATGTGTTTTCTTCCTGAGAAATCACATTATTGGCCCCTACCCATCTCACCCAGTACTTTTAAATTCATAGTAGACCAACTAAAATACATGCAACTCCATAAATTCTAAAACCTTTCCACAGACACAATCAGCATAAAGTATTTTTAATGTTATACAGAATTTATTCTTTAATTATGACACTAGCACCTTACTACAAGCCTTCTATCTATGGTAGTCAGTAATGTCTGAGTATGAAAAATGCAGATTTGGATAACATTTCTGGGTTTGCTGTGGACATGGAGAGACTTACTTCTGCTGGAGTTTGATCATATTTGTTTCTTGGATTTTTTACTATGGCTGGGTGTGAGGTAAGCACGTTAACCACATCCAAATTCCCAAACTTGCAGGCAAAATGCAATGGAGTATCAAACCACTGCAGTGGGAAAAAAGGAAAAATTCACATGCACTTAGAATGATGATAGTCAATACCACACATTTCATTTTGAGACTGAGGAAAGTAAATACAGGTCATGACTAATTATCTGGGCTCTTAACAAATCTTTTCCCACAACAGTGCAGAATAATGACTACCAAAACCCACAGAACTCATGGAGAGCTCCCCTTCTGTTCTCTTTCAGTGTCCCTTGCACATCCTTATCCCCTTCCAGATAATAATAATAATAATAATAATAATAATAATAATAATAATAATAATAATGAGGTAACACCCCCAAATCTTACCATTTTATCTGGAGTGTTCAAGTAAAGATCAACAATATATTGGATGCGTTTCTTCAACATGACATCGTTATCGTCCGGGTACATCAACCGCATAAATTCTGGATTTTCCAGAGTGTCCAGCAATAACTGGCAGATAGCAGGCTGATTCTCCTTGGCAGCAACATGCATGACATTGTACCTACACCCTTCCTGGAAAAACAGACCAATATTAGAATGAACCTCAATCTAAACAGCTTTCTTACACCCAGAGATGTAACTGATTTAACTAGGAAAATACATGGGTTCCTACACTGAGTCTCACGTGGATATTTTTGTAAAGACTTATCTTTGCACCCATATTATTCTTATAATTAATTAAATTATTCTTACACTCAGCTAGTACCCTTATTTAAGGAAAGAATGTGGCAAAAAAGGTAATTAAGATATTACACAACAAATGAAGGTAGGAAGTTCAGTTTAGAAAAGAGCAGGAAAATGGGTATAGATATAAAAAATTCAGCTGCTTTGCTCTATTATGTAAGAAATGTCAGCAACTTCACAAAGCTGGTCTGATACAAGTTGAAATAAGATTGTCGGTGTTTGCTAACTGACACCTTATACACTGTTTTGGAATTTAATAGGGGTGCTTAGGTAAGCAATGCTGTAGGAACACATAATTACAGCCTAGGCCCTGCCCTGGTCCTTAAATTTAGTCTGCTTTAAAAAAGATTGCAATTACTTGGAGGAGACCAAAGAATAAGAAGACAAGACTATTCTTGCACTACTGAATACAACTACTCCTCCCCTGAAGAACTGCACACTCAGTTCCTTAAGCTCTGCAGGAGCACAGGGGGCTCTCAGGGTGACTTCCAGAGAAGTGTCCCAGCTGCTGTCAATGAACAGAGAAACCCTGCACTGGGTGGGACAAGGTGTCTTGAAGGAGGAGCAGGAAACATCATTCCTTCCACTTCTGCTTTCAGGCCCCAAAAGCTACATCACTAACCCAGAACCTGGATTTTCCTGTTTTGTTGCCAGTTTTTTACCTGTACGATCGTTGGGTTGTCTCCTGACCCAATCAGGTAACGAGGGTTACTCCAAATTAGGTCAGAAAACGTTGCTGTGTCTCCTTTCTCAACAGCTTTCCGAAGCTTAGCTGTGAGATCTTGAGTCCGTGGGCTTTTGTAGCTGTTGGCTCTCTCCTTATTCACAGTGTCGCTCTCAGGGGAGCACAAGCCATCTATCAAAACACAAATCACTCCTTTCTAGATGCATTCTTTCCAGTAACAACATTTGCACCCAGGCCATGAAAATTATGCTTTTAATGTAAACCATGTATTAATTTGGCATCTTTAATATACAGGAGTAAGGAAACTGAACTCAGTAACAAGATATTTAAATACAGTAAAAATTAGTAATAGGGAGGGAGAGGAAAATGATTAATCATCTTGTAAAACTGCTTTGGACTTTAACAGGGACTGGTAATTACCAGGCTGCTCCCATCTGAACTTAAAAGCAAAATTCAGCAAAAAACAACAATTTTCTGGTATTAAAATTGCTTTTGCAGTTCTGTGACTCATAAATCACTTTAATCCAGCAACTGGGAACACTGTGAAATATGATCAGTGCTTAGTATTTTATTTATGAACTTACAAATTTACTGAAGAATTGAGTACAGTTTTAATATACTGTGCAATTTTATCAGCGTCTTACTAAACCTGAAAATCCTGAAGTCCACGAGTAAAATCGAATTCTAACAAATATGACCATGGAATACTAAGCAAGGTATCCATGCAGACCATTACCTACATTTCATATTTACAAGAGCAGCAATGGTAATTTACATTTAAAACTTTTTCCACATTTTAGACATTTCTACACTTAAAATTAAAGTTTTTTTAAACTTCAATTTATTCAGTCCTTCACCCTTTCAATTTTTTCTGTTATTAGTATTTGGTAAGGCAGCTGTTGCTTTTTCTCTCACAAAAAAAAAAACAAACAACACTGTCTATTGCATTTACTGTACAGAAATTAAGTTCCCCACTTACCTCTATTAAATGATCCCATTTTCACTGGAGACAAACATAAAGAGGACTTGCCTGGAGATGGGAAATAATCACAGATTCCTTTAGCAAATTTCTCAGCATCCTCTCTGTTTGTAAAAGCTTTAAAACGGGAGCCCTTAATCATCTTAACAGCCTGGAGAGCTTCCTTCCTATCTTCATATACATGTATTCTCTCTGCAACAAAGAACCACCAAAGTTACATTGTTTCCATAATCTCCAATTTCAATTCCTAGACACAGATTACAGCATTCTTAGACTGTCATTGCAGCTTTGGTCTCAGATTGTTTCTCTTCCAAACATGGCATAAAGCTAAAAAGTCCTTTTAAATCTTGTCTCTTGGAAACTGAGTAGGAGCGTCCCACACACTCCAGGTCATGTCAGGTGATCCCTGTACAGGGCTCTGCCATTCCCATCAATCATTAAAATGGATGGACCACTTCAACAAAGCATTTCACTTCCAGATGGAACAGCAAGCTCAGAGCTCATTCACCCTGCATTACTTTTGATGCTGTCTTGTTCAGAAAGACCAACTTTCTAATTGATCCACAACTTTTAAGGTCTCTACAGAGAATCTTAGATAATGAACAAATCCTTCTTCTTATCCTTTGAATGATATTGTTCAAATAAGGATATCTTAATGTACTTTTTCTTTGTAAGAATTTTTACTTCTGTCTCAGTGGAAATGATCCTGTGCTCCACTCTACTGCCAGGAACAGAAAGGAAGATATGAAAACTTTTAGAAGAGATCATTTAAGCTTCAACTGATGACAGTAAAAACAGTTTTTTGATTGCTTATTTACAGGATTACTTTTTATTCTTGAGAGAGATCAGAGGCACAGGATGGGTCCAAGAGTAGCAATAAGCAATAATTTTCTTCATCTGAGTTACACAGGGTAGGGGACCCTCATGTGTTGAAATGTAATGGCAAACACCTGGGATGTCTTACGTTTCTTTGCCTTAGAAGATCAAATAAATACTATTTACAGGAACAAATAAGTACTTCAAGCAATGCTTACAATACTAATGCAGTGGTGTTCAGAACACCTGCTAAATAAAAGAATTCTACTCAGACATGACTAAAACGCCTATCACTAGAAATAAGAGAATTGAGTATTTACCATTCCTTGCCAATATGTCATCATAAACTGGGCAAACACCATAGAATATCGGAGGATCTCTGGATGATGTCTGAGCAGTGATTTGTGAATTAGCACCACAGGCTGGAGCTGAACAGTTTGTGAGTGTCACAGCATCTTCTTCTGGAGGGTTCAGACCCACACAGTACCCAAAGTCTACCTCCTCAGAAGCGCCTCCATGGCCGTTGTGATTCACGGGGACATTTCCAGCAGCCTCCTCTGACAGAGCAGACCCTTCCTCCTCCAATGCTCCTTGCTGCTCCAGCAGGGCCTGAGCCAATTTTTTTTCAAAAATAAACCTTGTAGTTGCAGTAATGGGCCCACATTTCAGTCCTGCTCTCACAACCTCTTCTCTAAGCTCATCATGGCTGAGCTTCTTTAATCGGGATAATATAGTATCCATTGTTATTTCACCTACAGGAAAGGCAGAAAAGAAAATAAAACCACAACTTTTCTTTTGCTACTTAAATGGTGTATTAAAGCCAAGGAAAAAAGTGCCTCTTAGCAATTTCTTGGGATTCTGAAGAGATCCTTGCAGTGCAGAGAAGACAAAATGTTTTTCAATTCAATGTTTTTAAGTAACCAGACCTACACCAAGTTTATTTCCCCCTCTCTCAACTACTTAAAAGAATATTTACAGCTTACATTTTATTCTTGGTAGTCCTTTTTTCAATTTCTTCTAGAGTGAAAATTCAATCTAGAGCATTTAATCCTTAAAATTTATGACAGGCTGAGAAATTATTTGATTCCAGACAAGAAAGGGACAATCTATTTGTGCAATGCAATACAAGGACACGAGCACCAGTCAGCCCCAAGAAAAGGGGCTGCACCTCCAGCTAAAGGCACAGAACTATTTCTAGTATTTCCTTAGGACTTTCTGGCTGACAGAAGTCTAAGGGCAGGCTTTCTCTGGCTGTGATGCAAGGCTGGAAATATGTACACAACGTGTTGTTTCCCAGGCCTGTTTTGAGAGCAAACAGCCAGAAGGCACAAACAACTGATCTTTTCAGATCTCCCTCTTCAACAAAAAACAGAAGCTGGGAGAATTTCTCCGTTTCCAAAGGAACATCCTTCTCTCTGCTATGACACAATTCCCCCAGCTCACATCCCTCCATGCAATCCACACTGACAGCTTCCACACTGGTCAGCGAGAAGATACTAAAACCAAGCTGATGCCAACACACATGCCTTGCTCTGAACAACTGAAAAATACAAGATTTGGGCAGCTCAAGAATGTAAGAAGCTTTCAGATTATTTCATCAGGTACAGTAACCATGTACCTGTACACAGGCTGTGCCTCTCCTGACACACACTGCTCTGGAAGGCAAGCTCCAGACAGAAATGATTCAGCTGTGCTATTCCCTCAGCTTGCCTTCACTCCCACCTTACCCTGCCCCTTCCTGCACTGCTGAGCCATTTCATGAGGCTTGTACTGCTATGGACAGGGGGGTATGGCCATTCTAGTACTTTATTTTCAATTTTAGGTTTCATCCTCACTTAATGAAACTTGAGACTACTTTTCATATATTAAAAAACCCAAATGCACACAGTTTTTGTAGTTTTCAGGAGCAATCAATACAGCACCACGTTATGTTTCACTGCAATCTTGGTCAGAACAAACACATTCCTAAAATTAGGAAATGCTACAAAAATGTACTCAATGCCAAACTTGAATAGTCCTTCAAATATTAAAAGTCAACAGTCATGTGAGTTTGAGGGTTGTTTCCTTAGAGGGACATTTCCTTTGAGAGCTGTCTCTTTTTTTATGAATATCGTATTTTGAACATCTGTGGTTAGAGAACAACATAACCTCAGTCCCTGAACATTACACAAGTATTAACTGGAACCTCGCTGAAACAATGGGAAATGAGAGTATTTCCAAGTGAAAAAACCCACCAAACAGCAGCAGAGCCACAGCTGATGCTGCTGAGCCACTTCCCCAAAGTATTGTAGCTCCCTTGTGATTCCTGAGCCTCCAAGCAACCTCACTGTTTCTATTATCCGACTTGCCCACAAGAGTACAATAACAGATGTGAAAGATCCTCACTTGTTTTCAATTCTTAATACTTTTTTTTTTTTTTTAATAAAACTTGATACCAGTGTGTTTTAATCAAGGGATGTGCTCTTAAGGTCAATTAAAATATCCAACCTTGCTATTCTAAGGATTTTCCTTTTGAGACTGCATAACTATAAAATCACAAGAAAGATGAAAACTCAGGGGTGAAAAAAGTTCATTGCAAAAACAGCTCAATGGAAACACTTTAAGCAGTCAACATAATGCCTTTAAAGAATTTACTGAGAAATGCTCCTATTTTTAGGGTTCAGAACTAGCACAATCATTCTGCAGAAGAGCAGACCTGTACATATGTATAATTCATGTATAGAGAGTAGACAGGAACATGCAAAAATCCTTCCTGCCTTGTGGATAAGCAAAAAAATGCTGTGAGGGAGTGATTTCTCTGCTCTCTTATGTTTTGACAGAACCTGGTACCTAAAACCTAGTGCTCAAAATTTTGTCTGTTTAAAAAAATAATTATTTTTTTTAAAAGAAATTTACTTAGTTTGTGGGTCTATTACAACTCTGGCACAACTAAACCAAAAGGAGATGGCAAAGCAGACCAGCAGTGAAGAATCAGGTTTAAGATCTGCTGTTAGTATGAAGAACTTTCTACAGTGTGTTTGGTGTGGAAATAGGAAATATTGTTGGAATGACAACACAGAACTCTCACAAATTCCGTTTATGTTCTTACAATAAGATTTCAGCTAACTTAGATAAAGCATTATTAGTTTTTAATTTCTTTACTTATTTTAATCTGTCCAAAACAAAATGTATGACTTGCAAACCTGAGAAACAGCAACTGCTTGTTTTGAGACAATCCTTCAACCATTTGTTATGTGCAGGTGCAAAATGAGATTATTTGAACCATAAAATGTATTATATAACTACAAACGATCCAGAGCACAGCCAACACTGAGGTTACCTCCTCTAGTTCAGCACATAAGACCTTACAAGTTACCTTTGTAAATATGAATAACTGCTCTCACAAGAACCACATGTTCAAGGGTTCTTCCAAATCAATCAAAACCTGGAAGAACAGACAATAATTGTATTTTCCCTTGTTTCATTGGATCAGTATGAAACAGCAGAACCTGTTTCCAATAAAAAAATTAGACTAAACCCATGACAGAAAGAACGACTGACTTCTAAGGATGGCAGTATTATTCTACTCTACTACTCTCATTATATTCAATAAATGAGTAATTTAAGAAAACTGCTCTTTTTGGATGGATTGTATTTTTTAGTTTTGTTTTTTGTTTTTTTCCCGAGGCAGGAATGGAGAGCCACATCCTGTCTTTGGCTGTATTCGACTGACAGGATTTGCATATATTAGAGCAACCGTGGCTTCGCGATGGGGTGATTTGTCTGTACTGCCTGTGGGCAAATGAGCCACCAGTTATGAGCTACGTGGCTGAAAGGGAACTGCTAAACAAACTTGAAATAAGCCACGGGAAAGGAAGAAAGGGAAAGAAAAAGGGGCACTTTCTCAGGGAGGAGAAACGTACACCTATGTCTAGCCCCAGACCGGGCAGGCAGGGCGCGGGAGGGGCCGCGGGAGCAGGGCCGGGGCGGGGCGGGCGGAACCCGGAGACGGCGGGGCCCGGCCGTGACAAAGCGGGACGGGAACGGGGCGCGGGGCCGGGCCCGGCGGGGCCCGCGCAGGAGGCGGGAAGGGCCGCGCGGCCTCCTCAGGAGGGGCCCGGTGCCCGCTCCCGGCCCTCCCGCGGGGAGAGGGGCAGCGCCACCCCCCGGGCCTCCCCCGAGTCTCTCACCTGGGCGGCTCCCGCCGCAGCGCTGGCTCCCCGCGGCGAGCGGCGCCGGGGCGGAGCGGGAAGCCGGGGACGCGATGGGGGTCGGGGAGGAGATGGCGGCCGCCGCCGCTCGGCGGCCGCCCGGCCTCCTGTCCCGCAGCCTCAGCAGCCAGCCCACGGCGCCGATGACGGCGCAGGCGGCCAGGAGCTCCCAGCACGGCCATCGGCCCCAGCCGGCTCCCCACAGCGAATCCCAGCCCGCGGCGGCCCCGACCCACCGCTCCATGCCCGGCCCGCGGCCCGCCCGCCGCACGCCGGCTGTGCCCACACGCCCTCAGGGACGGTACCTCCGCGGCCTCGCGGCTTCCACCTCCTCCGCCCCGCGCCCGCCCCGTGCCCGCCCCCCGACAGGCGCGGCGGCGGCTCCGCCCGGCGCTGACGGAGCTCCGCTGCCGCCCTGGGCCTCGCCGTGAGCGCGGCTCCGCTCGGCCGCCGCTCCCGGGCAGCGGGGAAGGGCCGGGGCGGGCCGAGGGGAGCGCGGCGGAGCCGCGGCCGCGCTGCCCAAGGCCGGGACAGGCGGGCAGGGTTTGAACCGTGGCCGCCCGTCCTCCCGCGGCCAGAACGCGGTTTGCTGCCAGCCCTGGGGACCGGGAACACGCAGGCACTTCCAGAGGCCTCTTTAGAAAGATTCCGTCCGGGTATTAACCTCAAAATGCTGCAGCCGTCTCGGTTAAGCCATGAAAGATGGAAAACCGCGGAGAAGGAGGAGGTCTTTAGTCCATAAGGAAACAATTCCCTGGACAAACCTGAACCAGCCTTCCCAGAAAGTGCAACATTCCTGCCTTAGCTGTACAGGCACCTGTAGTCGGTGCAGTGCAGGCACTGGCTGGTTTAAGTTGCTGTCCTTAAAGAAGAAAATAACTCACATTTGCAAGCAAGGTACAGGAATTTGTCTTCTCGTCACTGCAACTGGCTTAATTAGAATGAAGACATTTCTGCACTGTTCCATTTTGTACACTCAAGACTCTGCAGGCTGACAAATTCAGGCCAAGGAATTGTGTTTCTTCTCTGATGAATTCAGGTAACTGAGAAAAATAAAAATATGACGGAAATAAAAACACAGTGAAGTTTAGATGTATGAAAAATCAATACACAATAATGTAATCGTTAAGATTTTTTTTTCCCTTAAAGGTTGCTATACAGCATATTCAGGATTTCAACATAAAAATTACTGCCCAAAACCAAAGAGAAGATGGTAACTTTCAAAGTAGGAACAACATGGGGCCCTTTAGCAAAAATAGTTTATTGCACAAAACTTTTAAAGGAATCCCTATGCACATAATTTTTATAATCAACATGCTTTGTATGATCATAAACATTAATTGTACATAGTGTAACTCCTCCAGCCCCTGGGTTATCCATTCTTCAAGAACATGGAATTATTAACTTCTGTCTGTACAAATACAGCCTAAGCAGACATTACTGAATGTCATACACGAAACAGAACCATTTAATTTACAATATCCAGAACATCTTTCCCTCCCCTAGAAATCTGTGCATCTCTACTGGAAATGAGGCTGCCCAAGACTCAAGTGTTGCTCATTAGTAGGAGGCAGAGTGATTGGATGACAGCTGATGAGCATTAGTAATTCCTCTGGACAGCAATTGCTTTCACAGGAAAATACTTAAAGGCTCTGATCACAGCAAGTCACATGCAACTATTCCCACTTTCTCCACAAAGCCAATAAAATGTACATCACAAGCTTCTGTATCAGCAGGAGTGAATTTATTATCTTTAAGGTAAATTTATATTGATAATACTACCTGTCCCCAGCACACCTTTGATGTTGTCACAGCTAACACTAAAATAGCTGTGCCACTGCAGTTCTCTCCCCTAAGGAGGAATATATAATCTATGACAATATGAACAGTAGAACATTCATCCTGGACATTACACGTGTGAAAATCTTACAGATTTCTGCAAGGATATTGCCTGAATAAACAGTATGGGATCAGATCCTCCCATTGCATGAGTGGGTAGGGGGCTCAGCTGATCCCAATACAGTGCACAAATATTTCCAAGAAATCTGGAAGACAATGGAATGGAGCATTATGCAATATTCAGCAATGCCAGAGACTCAGTAATATTTTATTCTATTGTAAGGTTTGCTGGTCTTTGTTGTGTTTTGTTTTTTTTTTTTTTTTTAAATGCACAGTTATTCAAGAGCCCTCAAAAACTCAACAGCATCTGAAAAAAATAATGCTGCATCATTTACCAGCTTTCAGCACTGGGGAACATTCTTACATTGCAGTGACATTTCTCCTTCAATGAGATTTGGTTTAGTACATAGCAACCAGTGAAGAAACACAGAAAATACATTCTATTGCAGTATTTGAAAAAGGAAAATAAATTTTTAAGAGATTATTCTTCAGGTTCTCCTGATTATTTGGCAGTGCTGTGACAGGCAGAGGGGAGACAATTTTCATTCCTACAACTAAGTTATTTTATTGCCTAGACAGCAGACCTGAAGCTTTGTAGACTGAGCATGCTCAGCCTCAGGGTGAGGCTCTTCAATATAAAGCAGCAACTATTTCTCTGGGTCATTTAAAACAGTTGATGAGCTTCAGGGAAAGGCCTTGCTTTTATCACACACTGCATGCTCTTTCTAGAAGACTTCTCAGTGACTTCTGTAACTTAGTACCTCACCACATTTAGACCCTCAAAAGTCTCACTGTCCTTCATTTAAGTAAATGACATGGTGTTTCTGTTTGTGGAAGAAGCACCTGGTGAACATGACAGGACAATACCCAGTGTCTGCCAGAAGCACTTGGGCCAATGCAGGAATCTAATCCACAACAGCTCCCTTATCTTGAAAAGGGAAACACATATCTAAGGCTACTTGATTGTGCAAGCTCAGATGTCTTCAGGAGCTACTGCAGCAGGATGCAGAATGGACACAAAAAGGACAGCTGACATTCAGAACAACTAAGAAGGTTTCTAACAATTCTGGCTTCTTTGATACCAGATAAACCTTTATCCATGCAACCACCGCCAAACTAACAGATCAGAACATAGTGGATTCTGAATTATAGGCAATGTATTTAATAAAGTGAACAGCAACATTAACGCTGCATAAGTACTTTAAATCCTGGACATTTGGTAGTTCTCTTGTACTGAATATATAATTCATTACAGTTTTATTTTTTCTTTAACAATACTGTGGTTTGGTTTTTTTTCTTCGTTGAGCTAATATACAGGCAACTTCAAGAACATGACAACAGCAAGATAATCAGTACCATTTACTCTACAATGTAGACTGCAGCAGTGTGCAGACATGTCTTAAGCTGGTTTGTAAAGCTTTTGACTTCAAATTGTTTGGTAAATCCATTTGATAGGCACCTAATGCCAAATCAATGCATTTCTTCCTTTACCAGTTGCAAATCCTTGACTGTCAGCATCACTTGACATTGACCCCAATAAAATCTAAGTTAAAATCCAGTAGCTACAGGGCATGAAATCATTCAGTATAAACACTTATAGTGCAAGGTGTTCAATTGGATTAGAGCTTGAAGTGGTAGTTACAGGAAGTCAGACTTTGGATAAATATAGGTGGGTTTGGGAGTTTTGTTTGGTTATTTATTCTTCACCTTACTGCTAAACAAAATGCAATATCCTTCCCCCTCCTCTGCAACAACCAAACCCAAAAACACCGACAGCCTTTTTGGAAAAATACATGAACTACAATTCTTTTTTCCAGCCTTTGAATCCACTTGTATTTAATATAATGATTTAATTTTTTTGGTAAACACCAAACTACAGTGGATATAACTGACCTGTTTTATGTTTTAAGGACAAAAACATTCTAGTACATGAACTGCCACTAAATCTTCCAAATACCTGAACACTGAATTTTAGGGTGAGGAGAAGGCTGGCTTATCACTGAACTATGAGCCACACGGAGCAACAGGACCAAAGATGAAGGAAACTAAAGTCAGCTGCTTTAAAAATAACTTAGTCAAGGTGTTCTGCAGAGGGGCTGCCACAGTACCAACACTTCCATCCACAGTGGACACCTTGTAACAGAGGGTGCAAGAAGTAGAGCAAGTGTGTGGGAGAAGATAAAACTATTAAAAATAATAATTTTATAGGCATTAAAATTATGTCTTTTAACATAAAAATAATTACATTTCTAAAAGCTCTGGCGTTAGGGGCTCATTTCCCTAAGCCATTTGTACAGTATGTCAAAGAAGAGCAAACTTAACATTAAAATAGTAACTGTAACAAAATCCCTCACTGTAGCCTTAACTTACAGTATATAAGCATATTAAACCAGATATTCAAAGTCAGAAAATTATGATTTTTTTCTTATAGATATATATATATATATTACACACATACTTTTTAATGGGTGTCTACTTCAAAACTTGAAATTAAAAGGTGCAAAGTATTTGTCCAGTGAAGCAAAGCTCACTACTGGCCTGTGACTGTAAGAGAAAAACATTAGCCAACATCCCAGGCAAATCTGCCAAAGATACCAACTGCTCTGCATTGCTTGTCTTTAGTCTTGTTCCTTCTGCAATAGGTCAGAGGTCACCTTCAGAACTGGAAATGGCTTACAATAATTTCTTTTCCTTCAAATACAGATATCTATAATCTGAATTTCAAGAATAAGAGATTATAGGAGGGACAAGAGAATACTCAGCATATCCAGTTCTCAACCACTGCTAATGGCTGAACATGAGAAGAACTTATTTTTCTCTATAGTTTGGCTACAACCCAAGATGGGGAAAAAATACATCCTACTCCCACAAATTAAAAAAAAAAACAAAAAACCAAGAAAACCTAGATTTACATAATCAACAGTAATTCCTTAACAAACTCACCCAGATTGAACAATTACATACTTAAAACCAGATGCTTCTCTTGACCTCATTTTAAACCTTCCTATGAATCTCTTACTAAACCCTCAAATGAGCAAGATTCACCACTTGGCAGTACCCAACATGACAGAATTGTTATGGCAAGGTTTCAAACAAACCCTTGGAATAGCATATTCTGCATTTACTATTCCATCAGTTTCTCAAATCAGTGCCCTTTGCTCCTACAGGCAAAAGCACAATGCTGAACAGCATTTAAAAAAATGAAATAAATAATTTTTATAAAGATTTGTTTATATACTTAAAGCAATAGGAAGAAAGACAACTGATAAGAAGGTTATAGTGTCAAAGCTTCCTTGTCACTAACACTACAATTCTCTTTCTTTTCATCTGCAGGAGGAGTCTCCTGCTGATCTGCTGCAGTTGTAGGACTTGTAGAAGTAAGGTCCATTAACTTGCCCTCAATATGAGTCCATGAAGACATTGATTCATGTACTGTAATGGTGTGTTCCTCCATCTGGCGCTGAAGGCTGTCCATTTCTTGCCTTTGAATGTATTGAGAACACAAAAAAGCAAAAATTAGCAAGTAGAAAACTAACTGCTAAATGCAAGACCAAAAAATTACTTTTCTGATTCTTGATACCTACCCCAATATAAACATATATATATATATATATATAAGATATAGCTGTATACAAGAGAAATAAATTTACAAGAAGCTTAGGAACTGTCTTCTTTAAGAGCAAAACAAATAAAATATGATTAATTCAAAAATATTAATAGCTGTTTCTGTTTTTTTTTTGCTGTGCACAAGTTAGGATGGACATTTTATTTATTTTATTGTAAAGTTTATTTTATTTTTATTTTATTTTATTTTATTTTAGTTTATTTTATTTTAGTTTGTTTTATTTTAGTTTTATTATTATTTTATTCTTTCACTATGGTAATGAGCATATAAGCAAGCACTTACAATGACAGAACTGTCTGTGACATCCTACTTTCCTAAATATAGTCCCAATAAAGAATTAATTTTACAAATCCTTTTTTCCTCATGGTGGCAGCTGGTTTCCTGAAAACATTTTTAAGATTCTTTAATATGGTTTAAAGTAGCAGGCCATACTTTAATTGCCGGAGACAGCTGTTCAGATTCTTTAGAGGCTCCTTGCTCACAGCTGTTGGTTTCAGCAGTTCTTCCAGCAAGGCAGCAGGCACTGGACAATCAGGAATCTTGACTGGAGTCACAGGATTGGAAGAGTTATTCTCGCCTTTCAGTTCTTTCCTCTGGTTAAAGGAAAAAAAGGGAGTCAGAAACACAATTAAGTTATTTCATCAATATCATTTTTACCACCTAGAAAGGGTCTCACATCACCCTACTGGTGCACATCTGCACAACAGAGCAGGAATCACAGGCACATTCATGTTAAGTTGTTTAAGAGCTTTAGCAGAGAATTTTCCTGTACTTTACAATGTGCTCTTCCTATTTAAATACCTTCTTCATCTTGCCATGCTTCAGGTCCAACTTCAGCTGCTGGTTCTGCTGCAGCAGTGACTTCATGCTGTTCTTCAGTTCAGTCACTTTAGCCTGCAGCATGAACTTATCCTTCTGAGTCACTGACAGGTCTTCCCTCACCATTTCCAACTCAGTCTTGATATTCTAAATGGGAAGAGAATCAGTGTGATGTAGAGAAACAGCATAAAAATTCCAGCCAACTCATGTTTTTATAATCTTTTCAGTTTCCAGATGAAACTGGAAATAAAAAACAACACACAACACCACTGTTTGAAACAAATTTGCCATCGCAGAAAATCAGAGGTTAGGTTAAAAGAAAGTCAGTTGCCTATTTGAATGGCATAAAGGTTGAAAAAATACAAAGGTAACAGCACAGTCAAAATAAAAATTCAGAAAAAAGTGTAAGTATGCTTTTAAAAAAGGAAAGTATTGTTTTTAATTATCCCCCTACAGCAATCAAAATTCCAGTCCATCAGAACTGGCTCAATGAAATACCTGCAAAACAACTTGTATCCCTTCTAACTCCTTGTGGCTGCGCTGTTCCGTCATGTCCAGCTGCTGCTTAAGTGTTTCAATTTCTCTTTCTTTTCGTTCTACTTCCCACTTCAGGTCTTCCACCTACCGGGGGGGAAAAAAAAAAAATCGTTGGAATTATCTAAAGGTGCAATCAACCACAAAATCTGAAATATGTTCTTGTGTCTCATGAAAAGCTTCTTAAGAAAACCTAGCAAAACTGTATTAAATATATTGAATTAAGGACAAAGTCATACAATGCAAGAGAAATACAAATAAACACAGTAAGGGTTCACTTTTTACCTCTTGGCTTACTAGAGGCTGTTCACTAAGTTTGTCATCCAGGCTTTTCTGCAGAACTTGGAGCTGAGATCTGGCTTCTGCCAGCTCTTCCTGAAACTGAGATACCTCCTGGGAATGCTTTTCATCCTCTACCCTGCACAGCAAGATTAACAGACACAGCAGTTACTCAATCTGTTCTTTAAAACAAGAACTTCACTGGGTTAGCCAGTTAACTAAAAACGACATGATGGTGCATGGAACCTGGTTAATTACAGCTCTGACTGAGCTGAGGGCTTTGCCAACAAATTCATGGAGCAACAGTTAAATCACAAAAATATATTATGAAAGAGATGTATAAATATTAAAGATTGGAAAAAAAAAAATCTACAAAATTTTTCAGCACTGATAATAGTCCAATTACAAACAACAGATTATGCAGCAAAAAAAATAAAACAAAACCCCATCAGCAATTTTGCTTTGTTTTTGGAGGAACAGGGTTAAGCTTATATCCATTTTCATGTAGGTCTGATAATTTCTTGTAATTTAACAAAAGAATTTATGTATGAGCAAACTAGATTTTAATACACTGTGGAACATAGACAATAATCAATCCTCTATGTAGCTCCTCAGGGATGTAAAAGAGAAGAATAATTGGATAAAGTGTTAATCCTTACTAGCAATGTGAAATAGTAGAAGTGTGTGGTGAAAGTGAAAAAAACCAGATTGTGAAACAGTAAAAACAGTGTACCTCAGTTCTAACTGAATTATAAAGAGAGAGAAATGTAGGTATTTGCTCAGAGTTCAAACAAGCATCTCGGTGTCAGGTTCTGATGGGGAACATTCAACATAAACCACCCCAAAGAGGCAAACCCAAAAATTCACTAATGTATGGCTTTTTCAGACGATTTGTTTTAATTACTGTTCTTTTTGAGACATAAACTTACTGCAGCTTGTCCACCTCAGCCTGCAGGGCCTGGACCAGCAGCTCTTTGGCATGGAGCTCCTTCTTGATCTCACTGAGCTCGAGCATTGCTGCCCGGTGGTGTCGCCTGTTATGGGCTGCATCCGCTTTGGCTGCTGCTTCCTAACAGGATAAAAAGATGCAGTTTTACTCTTGTTTTGTGTCTCTGCAGGTGAATCATATGCAGGAGCTTAATACAGGACACAACAGAGAAGGCATCAACTGATCTTTCAGCCACTGGCCTTTGTGACAGACCCCCTGCAGGAAGCAATGTTATAAAACACATATTTCATTTCAAGATGCTTTTTCAAATGCCTTTAAATCACTTTGTAAATAAATAAAAGATGAGTCATTACCTGCTTCTGAAGGTCTTTAACTTTTAACTTTTCCTTCTCTAGGGAAGCCTGTAAAGCTTGAATAAGTTGTTGCATTTGCTGATCCTCCTCCTCCTTCCGCTTTAGGACTGCCTGAACCTGTAACATGTCACAAAAAGAAATACACATATATAGAGAAAATATAAACACAAGCCAGTGCAGGGGTTGCAAAACAACTCTGCTGTTCACTGATCACTCCACACAACCTCACAAGTTGCTGTGGTTAAATGGTAGCTCATTGACTATGTCAACAGGAATGTATTACTATTGGAATAAAAATTATTTATCTTAATGAATCCACACATGTGGATTTTGTATGTTCCAACACTGTATGTACCTACACTTTCACTATGGAAAATATTGTAGTGCAATTTTATAATTTCTTTTTCTAGAGAAAACTCTGTTTAGTGCCAAGTCCCATTTCTGATCTCTTGTTCAACCCCATAGTGATGCTGTTATGCAACACAGGGGGGACCCAGAGCTGGAGAAAATGCACCAACTTTGTATCATATGAGCCAATTCCTTTCTGAAATTATTTCATTGAATAGTCAAATACCTGTAGATTCAGTTGTACCAAGTCTGCCTCTCTCTTTGCTAATGCTGTTTCGAGAATATTATTGTGCTCCCGCAAAGCAGCGTTGGACTGGCTGAGACCTGTAAGTTTTCCACGTTCGTGTTCCAGTTCAAGGGCCAACTTCTTATTAATTTCTTCTAAACGTTTTATCTTCTTCTTGAAGCCTCTAGATTCCTGAAGCTGTAGTCAAAGAAGAACACAAATAAAACAAACATAACCAAACAGCTTCAGGCTACTATTGCAAAAAAAAATTGTGAAAACTCATTAAGCATCTTGTTTTCCAGAATGGGATTTCTTTTTTCTTTTCTTTTTTCCTTTTTTAAATGAACATTAAAAAATAAGTTCACTTTGATGTTTTTTCCTGTTGGAGGACTAAAATGCTTGCTAGAAAGAAAAATCCAGGAGTACTGTTCAGGTGCAGATCCAGAGTAGTTGGTATCTATAAATTTTTTGTGCCACTCTAAAACTGAACACCATCACCTGGCCCTCAATGTCACTGGGGTTCCATGACTTGCAGTAGTTCCAAAAGCTAATGATTCATGGATCCTCACTGTCTTATGACCAGACACATGGTATCTAATACAGGAACCATTCTTCTCTCTCATCCTCTTTCCCTATAGGACAATGACTCATGAAACCACAAAGAACCAGCACAAGGCAACAAAATTTGCAAGTACAACTAACATGATGTTTCCTATCCATGATTTTGATTTTCTCCACCATTAGTATAAAATTTTGGTACTAAAATTTTTCCCTGTCTCTCAGGCACTTTTTACTGTCATATGCCCATCTACCAAGCAAATTCAAGCAATCACCTCATCCTCAAGTTCCAGCACTTTCTCTCTGTACTCTTCAAGCTCCTGGCTGGTCAGTGAAATCACTTCTTGCAACTCTTTTTCCAGCATCAACTTACTGCTGCTCACAGCTCGCAGTTCTGTCTTCAGAGCTTGAATCTTCTCCTAAAGACAAAGGGGTCACATATGATTAGTGCATCACCCATCTTCAGGAGTCACTTCTGCCTTGGTTCAAAAGCCTGCTTCTCTAGCAAATATGAAACAAGGTGCTACTGTTTAATTTAAAGGTCTTGCTCAGAGTTTTCCACCTTTGCATCCAGCTACTGCTGTTGGTGTATTTGATATCTTGCTCCATTGGTTCAAGAAATTGGACCTTTCCTCAGTAAATTAATTTTCTTATTGAAGGCCTAACATATATAAATAAGCTATGGCTACCTTGAAAAACTTTTAGCTGTCAATGAGAAGCAAGTAGTAAGAGCTAGAATCTTGGAAAATCTTCAGATACTAACTGTTTAAAAAAATATTAAAAAATCCCACCAAAAAACCAACCAACAATAAAAATTTCATCAGTAAATCTAGCTTACCAAATCACCTCTCTCAAATATAATTAAAGAAGTTCTCATGCTCAAAACCCCGACACCATGTTCTTATCTAGTTTTATTTTCCAAATATTTTCATCACTTCAGAGTGAAATAGTATTTCAAGACTTATAGCTCTGTCTTTGTACAATGTCAAAGGACATCTGCCTACCTGAGCAATCTGGTCATTCCCACCATCAGTAATTTGTGCTTTTAGTTTGCTCAGCTCTGCCTCAGCAGACTCCTTTGCAGTAAGAGATTCCTGCAGCTTCCGACTGAGAATGCTGACTGCATTCTCATAGGCTTTGTGTTTTGCTTTCATCTCTTTCTGAGCACTCGTCAGGTCCGACCCAAGACGCTTCATTTTCTGTTTCTGCTCTGTAATGGCCCTGGTGTGAAAGGAAAAGAAAACACCAGGTAAAAACAAAAGCTGCTTGACAAATAGTACTACAAGATTAATTTTTCACATGACCCAACAAAACCCAACATCTGAGAACCAAATATGAAAACCAAATGCTGTACTTCTTTTGCCTGTGCTAGAAGAACACTTACTTTTTTGCTTCTTCTTGCATTTGTTCTACTTGTTGTTTTAATGCCTGATTTGCCTCAGCAAGAGATTCCATTTGTTCCTTATCGAACTGCAAAGACTTAATGGGAAGGAAAAGAAGACCCATGAGAATAAGAACAAAAGCATGCTTGCTGTGTATGTTTCATGATAAAAGAAAAATATTGAAATTTTAAAATTACTTCCATCTCTAAATATAAACTGCTCTCCAGTTCTCCATATTCTCTTTTCCTTTAATTCCTCTTGAACTCTTCCATCTGAGGCCACCACTATTAACACACATGAACAGTGTTTGAAATTTGTTCTCAGATGGAGTTCACTTTAGGACTAAAGAAACTGCTTCCACATCAGTCTTCTACCACTCCTGTAGTGTTTCTCCCCACTCACTTACACGAGATGTTAGTAAGCAGTCATGCATTTACAGAATTTTGGCAGGTATACGTTGAAATGTCTAGACTATTTTGAGTGTATAATCAAGAACACTAACTTGCAAGTGGTCATTCTGTTTATATCCAAAGTTAATAGAAACAGCAGTGTATCCTGGATGTAACACTCTCCAAGTTCAAAGCCTTACACCTTCCATACCTGTAGACGTGTTTCCAAATCATCTCGTTCTTTCTGCACTGACTGGAGGTGATTTTCTATTTCCACCATCTGCTGGTGAACCTGAGATACTTCCTTCTGCAGTTTTGAATGCTCAGATTCAAGTGACTGTTTTTCAAGCTGGATTTTCAGCAGCTCTCGCTTTATCTCCTTCAGTTCTGAGTCCAGCCGCTTCTTTGTAGCTTTCAGCTCACTGATGAGCTGGTCCTTGGAACTCGCATCTCTTCGATAAGCTTCCACCATGACCTTGCACACAAGAGTTTCAAGAGGACCATGTCACCTCTGTTCCAGCTTTGCAGATTTTTGACTAATTTACTAGAAAGCATTTATTGATTTTCTTTTAGTTTGAGGGGCTGGGAGTGTGATACAAACCAGCATCAGCTTCTGTAAGATATTTAATCTGGTTCAAAGGCTTTTATGCAAGCTCAGATATAAAATAACAGTTCATCTTAGGAGTTCATTAAATGAAACACCTCAGTGTTCTCTGCAGTAAGGGACACTTTTCTTCACATTCTTTATGGAAACTGCATTAATTATGTGCCATTTTTAAAAACCAAACTAATTTTAAAAAAAATAACCATCCCATGCACACAATTAGTAACTTTTGCCATGAGAAGAGGGCTTAACTATGACTGACAGTTTAAACAGCCTTCCCAAACTTGAACATAACAAGCTAAAACAAACCTTGATGTTCCGTTAATAAGCAATCAAGCAGCAAATTAATGCCACCTTATAAATAAGACACATATATGTGCAATGCTAATGACATATCCATTTCAAATTACTGTTTCAAAATTGTTTAAATTCAGAATAAAATGTGCAACAAAACACTTATTTACCATCTCATTACTGAAGCAACTATGATTTTTCAAAGCTGCAATGAAGTGACAACACTTGAGGATTTACAAGTGCTTTTGCAAAAGCAAACCTGATCAACAAACCAGAGATTTTCTATGGTGGATCACTTGGCAAGCTCCCTGAAGCCCTATCAAAGCATGAATTTGCTGATGAATCAGCTTTTACATTAGCTGCAGATAGTTATAGTTTCTGTATTTCAATGTCACAACCTTTTGTGATACAAAGAATAGATTTAAATATCCTCATAACCTCCCCAGAAGTACAGGCCTTCACTGTAAAAAGAAGTGAATTCCTTGGGTTTATGTCTCTGAAATTTCATTGCTTTTGCTTACCTTCTGCTGCAGGAACTGTTCCTTTACTTTTTGAAGTTGTTTTTTGAGGTTGGCATTTTCTTGTTGCAGATTTTCCACCTGCCAGAGGGGGAAAAAGTAAACATTGCTTTATGTGCCAAATGTCATATTACACCTGATTTGTTCAGTGAGCGTATCTGTCTGATTTGTAACAACTGCCTAATCTAACAAGGATGCTGTTTCTGACTAAGCATCTCAATGGTTAGATAACACAACATTCTATACAGAAGGTCCCCACACTGGGAGCCAAATTACTGCATAGGAAAGATGTTTGGCCCACAGTGACACAAAAAAGAGCAAATTAAAAAATTACTTCCCAAACTGTGACCTGCACTCCAAATTGTTGTGTTTTAAAACTGGCAAGATCTCAGAAGGATCATTACCTGGCTTGACTTGACTGCCATTTCTTGTTTCAGCTGCTCCAAGATTTGTGATGTTTCCTCTGTATCTTCTCCAAGGCGTGTTGCTCCTTCATCAAGTTGTTCTTTACTTGCTTTTGCTGCCTGCAGAGCAACTTCCAACACAATCTTCTCGTTCTGCAAATACTGGATCGTGTCATCTTTAGAAGCAGCATCGCTCTGCAACTCTTCTAGCCTGGCCTTCAGCTCATCATACTGTGTTTGCAGGTCATCCAGGGACTGCTCTTTGGTGTGCAGTGTCTCTTGGGTAAGAGTCAATTGCTTCATCAGGTCTAGGTGCTCTTGCTGCAAGGATTCAAGCTGCAGATCTCGCTGATGCAAAGTCAACTTGACCTGACAGGAAATATTTTAAGATTAAATTAATACAAAACAAAGGTTATCTTTGCAAAAGCACTCTAATCAAAAACAAGTATTGTAATTAATATTTTAGCCTGTAGGAGAAAATAGCAGAAAGTGAAAATATTTTTTAGCTTTCTTAGGCTGCTTCTATTTGCTCTGTTAATTGTATGAACGGCCTTGAGCAGCATCTGTTACCTTACAGGCTAAGCAATGACCAGAATGACAAACCTAAAATATTTATAGCACTCATTTTATTTGAAAGTTTTACCTGAAAAATGTGTCCACAGTAAATTCAGCATTATTAATAACACCATATCATTACATGGAATATAGCACTGAGCTATCACATACTTCATGTCACTGCAGCCCTTGACCTGCTGCCTGCATAAGGTTACAAGGTAAAAGCAGGGCTCTGTAAGTGTAAATGTATGTAGTGATATCCTGACTGCCTAACAACTTTGAACATGGATCTTGTCTATACTTACAGTGATCACATACTGAATTCACTAAGAAAACCCAGCATCTGGCAAGACAGTAGTTATGGAATTTTTATAAAGTATTATTACTGACATGTCTGAAACAAAGGCCTTTTCACCAGGAGCAGAATGACTTTAATATGTACTTCATTTTTGCAGCAATCTTTCAGGTTTTAAAAATAAGTTCAGAACTCAGTATCTATTTATTATTGCTTTTTCTGCCAATCTTCTCTTGGAATTCCTGGGAAGTTGATTAACAACAGTTTACCTGTTCCAATTCTTGCTCCAATGTTGCTGCAGAATCAGCCATTTTCTGAAGCTGTTCTTTCTCATCCTCAAACTCCTCTAGTTTTCTCTGCAAGTCTTCTTCCACCATGGTTTTAGCCTCCTGGATCTGCATGAAGGCAGCTTCTTGATCTAACATGTCAGCCTGCATAGAAAAAGCATGGAATCAACTTCTACAGTTTGAGGGAAGGAGTGGGAAAAAGGAAAAAATAACCAGGAAAATAGAAAACTAAATTATTAGGAAAGTTTGTAGATAAAAATACAAAAATAATTCTGATGTCTGTTTCACACACCTGTATGCCTTTATTGAAGTCACTCAGTTTCCTGTACCTAAAACACCTTAGAATAATAGTGAATGTCTTGCATACTTGTGACAATCTGAAATCCTATTAAATAATGCCTTGTCCTTTCTCAGATGATGAGCAAGATATGAAGAAAAAGAATTGTTATTAAAATTAAGCTGTTTGGGATAATTCTAAACCAAAAGGGATTCCTTGGACACTGTAGCTATTCAGGAAACAGTCCTGTAATTTACACAAGCTATCAGTAACACTGCAGGTGCTTCCACTAACCTGCTGCTTTACTCTCCTTTGAGACTCAGAAGCAGGAATGTCACTGAAAATCAGGGGAATTGAAGGTTCTTAGACCTTTGGAAGTGACCATACTGCACTTCAGATTTTACCCAACTTTTCTTACTGGAGGGAAGGAAGGACAAACCTGATTACTGAGCAATTTCACACACTTAAAAAAGCACGTTACTAGTTTAGATTAACTTCCAATTAGATTTCCTCTTGAATAAATTAATGGATGGGCAAATTTATATTTGCCTTCAAAATTCAATTAAAAACAAATACCAGAACTGAATATGGAAGTATCACCTTCAAATGGGAAATAATAGCCTTGCTCCCTCTTATTGTTCATAATGCCATGCAAATTTATTTGCTCTGAAATATTTACTGCTTATATAATGCAGGATTTGAACCAATTCATAAGAATTCTATGTTACTTTGCTAGACTACCCTTGATCTTACAAAACATAAATACACAATCTAGACAGAACATAACTCAAGAAAACCATCTACAACCATACCTCAATATTTTGTAACTGTGCTGCAATACGTTCCTTTTCTTTAATGGACCTGTGCTGGGTTTCAGTCAGCTGCTGAGACAGGGCCACATTCTCTAGTTTGAGATGCTCCAACATTCCTGCTTGAGTCATTTGCCCAGCCTAAAGGAAGGAAAAAAAATCACAGATTAATACCAACAGAATTTAAGAGTTTTGGGGAAAAAAATAAAACAAAATAAAAATAAAAATAATAAAAAAAATTAAAAAAAAAAAAAGTTTAAACTGTGTGTGCCTTATTTCAGCCACCATGAAATGGCACTGGTGCAGTCAGGCCATTGTAAAAGGCCACTAGGTTGTCCTGTTGATAAAACAGACAAGAAAGAAGAGATTCTCAATTCTCCCATATGCAATAAATCACAATACCTGTATATTGGCCATCTCACTCTGCAGCCTGACACGGGCCTCCTGTGCCAGGACCAGCTGCTGCTGGTACCACTGCCTCACATTTTGGAGAGATGTGATTTCTGTTTCAGATGCCTTCAGCTTGTTGGTCAGCGTGGTCCGTTCCAGCTGCACCTTCTGAAGCTGGGTCTGCAAGGAAGCCAACTGCTGGCGCAGGTCATGAACTAGAAAAACAAAAATAAAGAACTTGGACTAACACACCCCATTGTGCTATTTTTATGCATACTTTTTCAAGGATTATTGCTATATTCATAGTTTTTTCTACTTTTCCTTTATTGTTGAACAGAAGCACATATGCCTAATTATACAAAGATTGGATTTTTCTACCAAAGTGCTAGAATCCAAAATACCAGGTCATAAGCAGAATAAAATTAAACTAAATGAATCACTTCTCTAAGCATTCACAGTTCCTTAGAGGCAGAAAATAAGAACTAGCTAAACATCAGGAAGTAGGTGTCCTGGCACATAGAGTCATCATTACAAATCAACATTTGTACAATTTTCCAAAAAAACAACTAGACCACTGTCTGGACTAAATATTTATGCCTCCCTCTCCAGGCTGGCAGTGGCAGCTTGCAAACTGTGACACTTCTGTGACACAAAATCAAAGCCAAACATCTTAAAATCCAAACCGTTTTATTAGTATGATATCAAATAAACACAAGTTTAAATTTCTTCTTCTTCCTGGACTTCAGAATCAAGTTGAAATGACATGATTTATGGAACAACACATTTTAAAGATTGACATTTACATCATCCCACCTGTACTGTCTCTGGTGAGAACATTTTTTTGCATATCTTCAACCTTCTGCAGGAGTCTCTGGTACTGCTCCTCTGCTAACTGCAAATCATTGTTTGAAGAAGCTAAACTGGCATTCTTTGCTTCCAAGGCATTTTGCAAGTCAGCCATTGCTCGTTCCAGATCCCAGCAAGACTGCTTTAATGTGGCCACTTCTGAGCTCAGGGATTCCTGCTTCTGCTGGCTGTTCTGGCTGTGCTCCATCTGTGCCTGAAGCTTCATGTTCAAAGCTGCAAGTTGGGCTTGTAGCTCAGTCTTCTCTTTGAGAGCCTGTATATGTCCAGAAAATCAAAATACAGGAGTCTCATGAAAAATATATTAATGGCTGACTAAAAAAGATGCCCAGCAAAATGGCTTTGATAAGGCAAAGACCACTTGCTTGTAAGAAATTATTTTTAAAGCAACACCTCACCTATCAGGTATTTCAGATAGTCAAAGAAAATAGAGGAAAGCACATACAAAATATAGAGCATTGTATGTCAGTAAGCACATCAGGATTTTTCATAAAACACATATTTCCACACTTTAAAGAAGAATTCTTTATATTTGAAGTGCTATACCATCAATTAAAACAAAGAGAAAATATTTTAAAAGACATTGCTAGCACTGCTTCAGATTTATTGTCTCTTTTATTTTGACTTTTAAAAAACACACACAAAACCGTCACTTTTTTCTTTTTTTTTTTTTTAAAGTGATATTTGAAGACTTTACCAACTTTCTACTAATCCTCTTCAGCATCTGTACTGGGTTTACATGGCAAGGTTTTGGTACTGGTGGTCTACAAGGGGTGGTCCCTGTGAGCAGCTGGCAGAAGCTTCCCCCTTTCCCAGTGGAGCCAAGGCCAGCTGGCTCTGAGATGGACCCACCACTGGCCAAGGATGAGCCCATCAGTGACATGGCAGAGCCTCTGGGATGAGTGATTTAAGAAAGTGAAAAAAATAAAAACCAAACCAGCAGAAGAGCAACAGCAAAGATAAGAAAGAAAACTGTGAGAGAAACAGCTCTGCAGACACCAAGGTCAGTGCACAGGGAGGGGCAGGAGGTGCCTCTCACTCTGGAGTAGAGATTCCCCATCTCTCTGTCCTTATCTCAATCTCAACCCATGTGCCTTTCATTGTTATTTCTTCTCTCCCCTGGCCAGCTGAGGAGAGGGACAGAGCAGCTTTGGTGGACATCTGGCATCCAGCCAGGGTCAGTCCACCACGGCATTCTTGTAAAGTACCTTATTCAACACTGTTGCTGCAAAACAATTCCACAAGTAATGAGCAAGAGTCTCTTGAAAATTAATTAAAATATTATTTTGATTTGCTGAATACAGAATTCCAAATTAATTTTCTACCTGATTGGCTTCTAGTGAGAGTGCTTCCAGTTGGCCTTCAAGTCTCATCTTCTCCTTCATAACCTGCAACATCTCGTCATGAGTTCCTGCGATAGAGCTTTCCATAGAAATACTGGAGACAGAGACAGCACAAGCACAGTTACAGGATTAGAATACAACACTCATCTAGTTGAAGAAAAGTGACTCTGAAATTAAGAGGTACCCAGACTCCATGTGGCTTAGACTGTAGGACATTTTTTCTGGCTTTATGATAGATCCAGAACACAGTGTAATCTCTATTAAAAAGAGAAAGAAATTATATTCATTCTAAGGTTTTATACTTTAGTTTCCTGTACTTGAAGTAAATAGAATCTAGTGTGGCACCATATATTTGTTATTTTACAGAAGTGCAATCATTGACTTCATATTCTGTATTTACAGATCCCATTTTAAGCAGACAGCTTGATATAATGGGATCACAAAACCTCCACAATTATTCTCACAACTGTCTGCTTTAATGTGCCTGAGAAATACCAACAGCTGCTGCAAAAGGAGGAAGAACAGGTATTTGGCATAAGGGATTCCTTATGCTGATTCACTGCTGAACAGCCAAGGCATCTGGACAAAAAGATCTCTCGTTACCATAAGAAATAGATCTAAGCCAGAATAATCACCAACAATTGATTGTACACTTCAACATCTCTGGGCATGACACTTTATTCCAACAAAGCGGGGGAGAGCAATTTCAAAAGGCTGTATGACACATCCATCTGCAGACAACTGATAAAAAGCACACATTGTTAAGGACTTCACCAGGCATGTACTTGCTTTCTGAATCAGTTTAATACCTGTCATATACACATAAGCTTGGGAGACTAAATCTCATTCTGAAATGGCTGAAGAGGGTAAATATCTAGGACAAGACTCCTGGCATTTCTTAACTATGTGAGGTATGAAAGGTACATGAATAGATTAGGGAAAGGACAATACTAAATATCACTGAGGCAGTCAAGTCTGCACTTTCAGACTATAGACCAAGGCTCATGAGTGATTCAGTGAATGAAGTCCTACACAGACAGAAACAACGGCTTGCAGTATATTTAACACAGCCAGTGGCAAAAATACCTTTCTCTAAAGATATACTTAGTAAATAGGTACTCAAGTGAAGCAACCTCTCAGATTCTTTTAGAATTTGTAAGCTACTAACAGACTCAATCACAGTGTAAGTTAAAACTGGATCTAAAGTTAGTAGGAGGGAAAAGGAGGGAAAAAGGCTGCCTGTTACAGCAGAAAGAAAATTTCATTAACTAACAACAGATCATTCTTACCTGCTAGAAATACTGTCCCTCCTGCTCCGTACCTCCCCATTAACTTCTTGCTCTTGGGCCTGATGTTCCACTGCCGCAGCCTGCAGCACCTCACTGATGGAAGGAAATTGCCCCATTGCTTCAGGATGTATCTTCTGGCCATTTATTGTATATGGAGTATCCTGTTTGCCTTCTGCATTCTGTGAACTGCTATAGAGGCCTTTCCCTGACACACTGCTGTAGGTAGAGCTGTCACTCTCATTTCCATCCAGCCTCATTCCCACTTCACTCCCATCGATTTCTGAAATGCTATCTCCTGCCAAGGAGGAATTCTCTACTCGATCATCCACATCAGAGGGCAGACTGATCTCAGAAACAACTGATGTTGGACCACTTCTGCTTTGCATCAGAGCCCCCCCAGATAAGTCAGTAGGCACAGAATTCCCAGTAGCATTTCGAGCATCTGAATCTTCAGTTCTGTAGTCAGCCAAGGACCGGATCTTGCTGGCTTTAGATTTTGAGCTTCTTCTTTCTTTTGAGGATGCTGGAAGTCCCAAGCTACCCAGCTTTGGCCCCCTGGGGACGCTGGTCCGCAAAAAGGAATATTCTTTTGTCATTGCTACAGTGCTGGCTCTTGGCAGGATTTCTGGATTTAACATAAGCTCAGGATCCAGGGTGCTGGAGGGACGGGTTTTGGATGTAGACTGACTTGACTAAAAGAAGCAAAGAGCCAACAATAAATTCCAGAATGTTAACTTTGAAATAGCATCAAGCTGTAAATTAAGATAGAAAGCTCTACACTTTTAAACTGATATTATACACTTGTCCTTTCATATACAAGATAAATTATATCATCAATCAACCCTATCAAGCTGCAATATATAGATGTTAAAAATGTTAATGTGAGACTCTAAAAGGTAACTGAAAATATAGGCAAAATTGAACATTTAGGTTACTTTAAGTTTGGTGTCTGTTTTTCCCTCCCCTATTTTAATTAGCACAAAATGGTACATTACTGATGAGGTAACAGAACCAAATTCTGCCTGTCCAGGAGAAATAAATGCTTTCTCTCATTTAAGAAAACTACTGAATGTTTTAAATCAGGGCACAGAAATGGTAAAGTTTTCAAGCTTCTCAACAAAACACAATCTAGAAGGTGTGTTGTGTGGTACTCACTCTTTCTTGGTGTCTCTTCACTCGGTATTGCTTAAGCTGTTCTTCCAGACGCCTTCTTGCCTGAAGCCTGATTTGTTCCTCATTTTCCAATGGCAGTGAAGACTCTACTGAGCCTGTAAGGGAAAGGTATCTTCACAGTCAAACAGAAAACTCCAGCACAGGCAAAAGGGATGCAAAAGGTAAAAGCCCCTTCTACCATCAGCAACATGCTTCATGCTTAAGCAAGGAACAAAAGGAAAGCCCACTGACATGCACCTCAAATGACCCTCTTCAAATATATCCTTGTGTAAGCACTGATAAAACCTGTGGACCTCCACTGCTCAGTCTGAAAATGCTACAGTTCCTCGACAGATATATGACAAGAAATTATACAGCAAGAAAAAACATATTGCTGTCATTCACCTGTCCAGCATTTCTGACAGCACTAAAATTCTAAAACTAAGCAAGACCTCCACAGTCCCTTCATTCCCTACAAGCAGTGGAAAACTGTTCCCTAGGTACATTTTCTTACCTTTCATCAACTCACATTAAACCTTTCCTATAGTAAGACTTTTAGACACCTTAATATAAAGGCTTTCCCTTCTCCCCTCTTCATTGCTCTTCTCTCCTTTTTTTTTTCCTTAGTTTAAAATCACCTAGTTCCACTGTTCTTTTTTTTTTAATGTTCTTTTTTCACTGTTCTTTTTTCACCTGTTACTCCTAATTATCAAGGAGATTAGAATAGCTTCAGCCCCAGAAAGCGTGAATTCCCCTCCAGCGAAGAGCCAGTTTTAAATGGTAAGGCACATGCCTTAGCTGCAGCAGAGGGTGGTTTACTGAAAGAAAATGAATTGTAGTTCTAAGTAAAAGTTTACTGCAAAAATGAAGTTTAGTTCAAGCTTAAATGATACAGGAGTCCAGAGCCAGGCTCAGAGTAAAAAGCTTTATGGAGCAAGAGAAAGCAGGGGCACCATCATAAACAGATGCTTACACAATTCAGTTTCTTGCATGGGAAGACTTAGTTTGAGAGACTGCAAAGCTTCTTTTCTAAGAGCTATGCCCTCAGCACTAGTTCCCTGAGACTTCCTTAGGCTGTCATGGAAACCAGTCACACCTGGGGATGACTCTTCACCCTGCTCACTGCTGGTAGGATCAAAAGATACAGGAGAGTCGGGGCAGAGCGGCTCTGGCCCATTCTGGCAGGCATCCGCTTTGCTGTTTATCTCCAGACTTCCCTCTTCATTTGGCACTTCGTTGATGTTATTACTGGTAGCTGGAAAAGAAAGTTTTACTGAGCTACACTTCAAGCTACCCCATTCATCTTCATAGCTCCACCCAAATACAATGCCAGCACTACTGCCTTTATATTGTATGAATATGGAAATTGCTACTGACAGCAACTGGCAGGAGAAATTTCATAGAGGATTTTTGATTCTTTACTTTAAAAGACCAGAACAAGCACTTTTTTCAACAAGCCTTACAATGTTGCCCTCAAGCAGGACCTCAAATTCATCATATAAAATATCTGCAAAACTTCACAGAGGTTTTTAAATCGTGTTAGGTTTAGAAACATGAAACACAGAGTGTAAGGAACTCTGAGGAGCAATCTACCACAAGTAAGCCTCAGCAGCTGCAGGCCTGTGCTGAATGATTCAGCTCTTTGATGTGCAGCTGGACACTGGGGAGAAAGCATCCACCATCCCGATTTCCAGCCTGGCCCAAGCAGTTTCTCAATTTTAAACTGAGTTTACATTTTTTCAAATAGGATAGCTTCATCTAAAGTACAGTAGCAAAGCTCATATGTATCAAAATAATAAACCTACCAATTAAAATGCAATTCAAGAATCACTTCAACACCAATTTAATCCCCACTTACTAATATTTTTCTTTTCCAGAAGGAAAAAATTCATATTCAAAACCAGATAAACATTTCATAGGTTTGTACTCTGGATTTCTCACACATTTCTGTTTCACTTGGCTGGGGACTACTAACATTTATTAATCTCCTGTTGCAAAAAAGCCCTGTGTATCTAATTTTAATTACTATAGATCTCAAATGAGCAGAGCACTGGAATAGCCACTGCCTTTCTGTTCATTCCCACACCACATTATTACTGAAGAAACTGGAACTCACTGGAATAATATGCAAGATTTGATTTTTTTCCTAAAGACGGTAGAAAATATTTAACATTTATGATCATAAAGCATTTGCAAGAGCAAAAGTCAAGTTCCCATCTCTGCAGTGCATCTTCCCTCAAGCCAGCTCAGTGTGAACCAGCAGAGAGGAAACTGAATGAGGAAACTGAATTTGGGTAGAAATATAAAGCTTTCAGACTTAGGCTGCCAAAACCCATCAGCTCTAATATTTGAATCAAAATACTTTTGAGTATCTTATTTGTCATGCAGACATTTCAGGCTATTTAGCCTTAATCACTTCTCTGATTTAGACCATGTCACAAAAACAGTAGCAGTCATGATGGAAGGGGTAGGTTGAACAAGGATGTAAAGGAGGACAGAGGGAAAGACAGGACAGAGGGAGGACAGAAATGCTTTTTATGACTAACATTTTAGAAATAGAATATTGGTAAAACCGTACTTAAAATAGGTATAAAATGTTAAGAATAGCCACAAGAAGCCAAAAATAAAAAGACAGCTCATACATTCATAAATACTGTTTCTGCCCATCTCAGAAACTGCATCAGGTTTATACTTTATTCAGACTTTTTCTTCACAACAGTGAGTGGTATACATATACCAAAGGGATGCTGGAGCAAAGTTCTGGCAGAATGGTTTCCTGGCAACTTCCTGATGCCAGGAGACACTCAAAATCTAAACACTCCTTGAACTAAAGTAATTTAAAGGCAGAAGTGTCAATACAGCTGCAGTCTTTTTAGAACAATAGGCAAGGAAATGCAATTAGATTAAAAACAGTAGAAAGATACACTATCTATTTGTAAGCCACAATTTGAATGTCCAACACAGGAGATGACAGGAACCTGTGATCTGCAGCTCCATAAAAGACGAATGAATCATCACCTCACTACACCCTGCCACTCTGATAACAGGCAGCATAAGAAAAGCAAATAAAGTGTCAGGGCCTCCTCTCTGCTGCCTGTGACAAGGTGACAAAACTGTGCTGCCAGAAAGCCCCAACCTCATCACGTCACCTCCTTTCACATAAGGAACCACTGTGTTTTTGTGTCTACACAGGCACAGTGTACACACCTCTCCACCCAGCCACCCCCACACCCTTATACACCAACATATCCTCACACTCCTGCCAGGGAAACACAGAGATTTCAATCCAGTGCAGGGAAAATACTTTCACAGTGAAAGCAGTTAAATACTGCAATGGGCAGGGAGGCTGCTGAACCTCCCACTACAGACACTTTCAGAATTCAACAGGACGAGGCCCTGAGCAATCTGATCTAGGTGTGTGCTCAGTGCAGCAGGTTGGACTAGATAACCCACACAGCTCCCTTCCAACTCAAGTTTGATTCAATAATCTACTCAGACAGTGGGCTTTAAATAGTTTCTCGTAAATAGCTGCATGATTATTTTATTATAGAGCTTGTCTACTAGCTTGTATAAAAGTTACTTTGAGATAAATTGGTGAGTACATGCCAGCATCTCTCTTTCATAAAAGGAAGCAGAGCCAGATGCTCTGGGTTCTGCCTAAGTGATCTAATTTATTAGGAAGATATCTTCTGCCAGAATAAAGTACTCCAGTCACAAGCTTACTCTGGAACAGCCATTTCTGGACTGATTGTTCCAGAGAGTCTCAGGTGTACACTCTCAGAAACATTATCTGAAGATAGACTAACACCTTGAACAACAAATACTCATCTGACAGCTGATAGTATTTAAGTTAATAGTTTGGTTTTGCTTTCAAAAGAACAAGTTCTACAGCTAAAAAACAGTTTTACATACACACAGAGCTACAGACTTCACCAAACTTGCTTAAAACTGCTCTACAAGAAATTCCTGATCTCAAGGGAAAACTTCACCTGAACAGTAACACAGATGATTATATAAAAGCCTGAGTATGACTAGGAAATTATCTGGTGCATATTAAATAACTTACTGTTAATTTCATCTGTATTAACTAGATGTGACTTGGCTTTACAATCCAAAAGTTCTTCAGAGCTGGTGGGAGCTCCATTACTGCTTCTGCTCTCCAAGTGAACATCCTGCTGGACAGATGAGGAGTCCATGGTAAAAATGGTCCAGATCCCTGGAAAGTTCTTCTCAACAATTTTCCACCAAGTGAACTACCAAGTCCTGTTTCTCTCCATCAGCAAGAACAGCATCAAGATGTCACACAGGAGCACGGTTCTGAGCAGTAGAGATGTTGGTGTGCAGCAGGCAGCTGCTAACGCCACATCATGGAAACAGCTCGTAGACAAAGTTGTAATCACCAAGGAGCTGAATCCTCTAGAAAAAAAATGTAGTGAATTTACAAACATTTACTAGAGCTCTGAAAATATGAGTTAAAATAAAGTACTGCCCACAGACAGAACGAGAACACGTGATAAAAACAGAGGCAATGAAATACAACTAAGTATCCAGATTTGGGGATAAAAAGTGATCTGTTTATGCTCACTATTTTAGTAGCACTGATGCACTGCAGAACGATGCAACAGATAATATTTAGCAAGACAGCTGATTTAAAATCCTTGTCCATTTTAATGGAAAGATCTCTTTAGCCTCCACTTTAAGAACAAAGTCAGTATCAGAGTGGTATTCCCCTCTGTAAATTACAGTATATATATATATACGTATATACATACCATGTATCTCATTAAAAGGAATGAGTTTCAATATCTTTTGCTAAAATGAAGTACGGAATTCAGATTTAACTTTTTCTAAATTAAATTACATCCTTACTCTTTATTTGTCTGCAGAATGACAAGTATGAATCACCATAGAGACTCTGAACTACTCATTACAGCACAAGTTGGCAGTCAGAATATCATCGCCTGAATGCAGCTCAACATTGCCTTCTCCTATGACCAGCCAAGAAAAGGATTTCCAAACACAGTTTATAGAATCTGCAATTTATTCTTTAGGTATTCAGGTAACCTCTGGAGGGGATGGGGGAGGCTGTTGGGAGAATGTCAAATCAGGAGTATTTTGCCTGCATTTTTACATGAACACAAACATTCTGAACATTCTTTCATATCTCCAGAGAGCACTTGTGTAACTGCTACTGTGCCACACTGCCCTGGTAACCCTGCAACAACACCATCACCTCCAAAATGTTACTGAAGCTGCAAACAGCTCAGGGCACACAGGAAAATACGATTATGTACATGACACAGAGATGAGCTGTGAAAGAGTAGAAACCTGCCACACCTTTCTAAACGGGAAACCTCCACAAAAAAACAAAAAAACAAAAACAAAAAAAAACCTCGCCTTCACTGTGATTTGTTACTAATTTTTAAAGATTTTCAGTATAATAAAGCTTTCTGTAAAACTCCTGGAACTTCCATTGCACAGCAAATAGATGCTACATGACAGGTTACCATGAGGAATTACAGACAAAACAGAAGCAGTATTTTGGCCCCTTACACCTTGTGAAAATCCAGCTAACAAGAGATGGTTTGTTGTCTTTGTCATAAAACATGCTTAAATGATCCAGGTGATGAAGAATGGCTTTCTCCTGTACAACCCATTCCCAATATTAAACGGTGCAGTATTCTGGCCTCAGAGTCTTTTCGTACCCCTTTGCTGCGCACAAGCAGACGCACACACACAGAGATGCAGGCATGCCACGGGAACACAACAATATCCCCACAGGGAAAGAGCTGTATGAAAGTCACCGATTTTGCTTAAAACACGAACAACCAGGACGACAACGGTTCCCGGTCACAGACCGGGGAGGCACCAGCAGACACGGCCGCCGGGTCCCCGGGCCGGGCACGTCCCTGGGCGCCGGCTGAGGCAGCGGGAGGCCCGGGACCGCAGCCCGGAGCCGGGCCGGACGGCTCTCCGCCCCCCGACAGCCCCGATCGCCCCGCGGCCTGCAGCGGCCTCCGGCCCCCCAAGAGCCGCCCCCACCGCCCCCCATCCCGGCCAGTCCCCCGCAGACCTGGAGCCGCCCGCCCGGCGCCAGCTCCTGCCCGAGACGTGGCGCTGCCTGCGCCGGGAAGGGGCGGGCGCGGCGGTGCAGCGCGGTTCTCACTCCGCCGCCAGCCGAGCGCTGCCGCCGCTGCTGCGGAGCGCGGCCCGAGCGGGGCCCGGCGGTTCTACCGCCCCCGCGCCGCCGTCCGCGGACCCCGCCGGGCACAGACCGGCCGAGGCCCGGGCGCTCCGAGGCGGCGGAGGGGCCGCCGGGCCCCTGGAGAGACGGCGGCTTTTCCAGACGGACCTTTCCGGCAGCGCACGGAGGGGAGGGAGGCACGGAGGGGGAGCGGCTCTCGGATGGCGCCGCCTCAGCGCCCGCCCGGGGCTGTGCCGGGCCTCTCTGAGGGGCGGGGGTCTGACCGGCTCCTCCGTCGGGACCCTGGGGCTGGCACCGACTTGCATAAATTAAAATTAAGTTCCGCTTAAATTAAAAATTTAAATATCTTTGTGAAGGTGGTGCGCCTGTCATAGCCTTGCGTGTCTGTATCATTCATGTTCCTGCATGAGCGTTGAATTTTACAGAGTCTGAGGCAGGAGAGTCCAGTGACGCCCTGTAAATGTCACGTTTTCAGCATTCCCTCTGGCCCTTTCCCCAGTAATCAGTCCTTAGAGTTTTCAGCATCTTTCTGGCGCCAGGCATCCCACAAGTCCTCTGGGGTGCTGGGAGCTAGTGCATGGGAGCACATCATTTCATAATGAAAACTACTGTTAATGTCATACTGCCACCCCAAATATAATTGCCAGGTAAACAGTGTCCACTTTGCCAGGTATTCCTCTGTTATCAGCATTTCCAAATTATCTTTCTTATGAACACGAATCCTCTGAGCTGTTTCTCTAGGAAGATGGGAAGCTGTTCCACAAGTCAGGAGGGTTGATAAACTAAAACACCAGCATATTGTTTGAACTGCAAACCTGTTAACCGAGCTCCTGGATCTTGCCAGCAACTGGGTCTTTTCCTGTACACATTACACAGCCCCCTAGGAATTACTTGGAAGAGACCATTACTTTACAAACTAAGTCAGGAAGAGGACTGTTCTCAAGTGCAAATGCAGGGATGTAAGAGAGGCTCCCAGAGTGATGATCAGAGGTATCCAGAGAAAGTGTATCTGGATTCACGGGACAGTCTCCTGCTGTTCTGCTGCCTGAGCCAGATGCCGGTATGAATGGGCAATCCCACGCTGTGCCTCAACACGTGTCTACTGAAGTTTGACCTTCTTGGCTGCATGCATGTTTGGCACTGAGCTCATAAACCATATGTGGGATTTGAATGTGTGAAGGGGAGCTGAGTGAGAGAGCAAGGCTCTGCTGAGATATGAGAGGAAACCCTGAGAATTGCATGTGTGAATGAGTGTTTCAAATCTTTAGTAGTGACCTACACTGGATACTCTTCCATGGAAGATGTCAAAAACAATATGGTAAGGAAGACTCGATTGCTTGATCTTCGTTTAATCTGGTTTTGATTTTCTTTAAAGAATGTAAAAGCTTGGAGTTCTGCTTCTCACAGAGAACTCAAAACCAGAAAACAATAACTGCAAACTCAATTGTTGAGTCACTAAAGTAGCTGTTCACTTCACTTGGAATATTTGCCCATGTTTGCTTCTTGACTTTGATCCTGTCTCTCTAGAATAATGTAATACTTGGGTAAAGCTCCAAAGTATCTCTTTTTTACTTGCTACTCTGCCACATGGCACCAAAGCCCCAGCTACAGGAATTAGCCACTTGTTTGGAGACTATTGCCCAAGCATGGCACAAAGCTGCAGCAGGCTAAACCAGGCTGCCTGAAAGAGAAAGAGAATCTTTCATACTGAAGGATGTCCATCATCAGTAATGTAATTTTTAGCACAACAGAGGGATGTCATGGTAGTTGTTTAAAAAGCCAGAAAAAATATTAAACACTATCACAAATGAGGCCTTTTAGGGAAGGGATTCTTATAAATTTGCAGGAGACAGCTTTGTAAACTGCAGTCTCTGTCTCCAGCACTGAAAGAGCCCTTGGCTTATCCCAAAGCCTGTTAGAGTGCTTGTTGCAGAGCACTCTAATTTTTCAAGAAGAAAGATCAGAAAGTACCACAACAAATTCTTTAACCACAGCCAGCTGCAGCATTCTCTCACTCTGCAGCTAGACTGCATACAGGAGCTGCTCTGCTGCCTTCTCTTCAAGTGAGCTCTGTCAGACTTCAATTAAAATTGTATTTTTCAGGAACCTACAGGGCCTTGTTCCTAAAAGGGGAAGGAAAATTTATTCATCCTTCCCCTGAGGGGAAAAAAAAATCAAAAAAGAAAAGAGAAAAGTATATAATGCAATTAAAGAGCTGACCTGACAAAATTACCAGGGAATACTGGCCATTTGTAGAGTTTCTGTCCAGCTTGGTTGTTTTGTAACTGTGTGTGTGAGAATTGCTCTAGTGAAAGGAGAGAAAGGCTCCATACTCTGCAGGAACAGAGGGTGGCACTCTTTGCACAGCACAAAGCCCATGAGTAGTGCTTTCCACTTACAGCTTTTATAGCTACAAACACGTTTTTCTAAATATTTCCTTAGGGAAGTTCTTGCTCTCTAACCGCTGACACACGATGTTCCAATTCCCCGTGCTTACTGCATGTTTTTCTGCTTACATATTTCTATTATTTGATGTCACCCAGTCTGCAAAAACTTCATCAAAAACGAAACCTGTGCTAACCACATAAAAATAGCTCTATTACTGGCAGATTGCAATCATACTCAGACATCCAGCTTGCCTCTCACACCCACTGAAGAAAAAACTGGTTTTGTATTAAATACAGACAATGGAACTAGACTGCAGGTCTTCAGAAACATGCTGTATTAAACATCGCCTTAATATTTAATTTATATATTTTATTTATTCACAAATTTTTATTTATATATGTGAAACATTTTTACAGCATTATACCTAAGCAATTTTTAGCGTGTCTGTTCTAGCATGGATAAGTATTTAAAATACTACTTTCCTGACTCATTTCTATAAACAGTAAAGACAGATGCAACTGTGGCGTGTCTGATAGCTCAGAATTGATTTAATCAACCTTTGCTATACCTAAGAGAAGGCTGGGAAAGCATAAAAAGCCACGTTGTGTAACCATAAGGTTTGCAGATGGGAGCTCTTGCATACAGAGAATAAACTAAAATTTAAGGCCTTGTTACTGAAAGTATCTTGCCAATGCCCTCCTCCTGTTTAAATCTGGATTCAGTTTGGTCACACCAAGTGTTTTGTACAACAGAAACTGCTAAGAGCTGCATTCATTTCTGTGGGACATTCTACAATAGTGTCTCTGGTTGAGGAGAGTTACTTTTGGTATCAGGATGCTTTACATATTCCAGGAAATTAATTCAGAAAGTTCCCTTTCCATGTATCTGTGTGTGTGTGTGGTAGTGAGAGAGTTGATGAAAATTACTGGGTTTTAGTGGTTTCAAGCTTAGCTTTCCCACAATAAATGATTTTTGCTGCCAGTCTGGAAGCAGTAAGTTTCTAGTTATTTTTTTTTCCTGGAAATTACTTTCCCAGCCTGGAGCTACTGGTTAAGAAAGTGCTGCCATTACACACACAACTCCTATCCACTAACTTCATAAATGTCACTATTCTACTGAAATTGGTGCTTGCTTCAGCATTTCCAGAGCTCTCAAAATGGCATGGTACAATAGAAAACACTGTCCTTGGAAGGACTTTCTAAAAGAGCATGAAAACCTTGAAGTTTTCAACAGGGAGTCCAACACAGAGAACAGTACATTTACATTAAAGGTGTCTCAATGACTGTGGAAGAGGCTTGGCCTTTGTTCAGGGATGTGCACAGTCATTGCCCCTGTATCTCCCCTTCCTGATGTGTGGTGGGAATGGGCTACAACACTGATCTGTGCTGTGTGGCAACTCTGTGAGATGTGAGGCTGTAGGGAGTGTGAGATAGGCAATAAAGGTTAGGCAGAAAGCATAGTGCCTTTTACCCTTCTGTCCTTTCTTGATCCTTCCAGTAAATCTATCTCCAGTCTCCCTCCACTACAACATCCAGCTGCCTGACACATCTGTCTAACAGGCAGCTGTGGCACTGGGGGAAGGCAGCTCACCTGGCAGAGGTTTGCAGGTACCACTTGCAAGCCTGGCTTTGTGGTCATTACCTTCAGTGGGCAGTCAGACACCTTTTGGACCTGTGCTGCCTGCTGTGGGAAGTTGTTCAAGCCCATACAGAGTCCTCCTACCTGCTCATGGAAGGAGATCATAAATACAAAACATGATCCTCATTAAAAATATGGTTTGAAAGGGTCAACAACCTGAGCAGAAAATACTTTATGAGCAGACTACTGTATGTTTGATCGTTAATTCTAGATGCTAAGTCATTGCTAAGCCATAGTGATGAAGCGTGGTGTGGACAGGTTCTGCTAGCAGAGGGATGCTGAGATAAGGGAACAAAGACGTACTCACAGAGTTTGTGAGGCCAACAGCAGGGCAAACACAAACATGAGAAATCAGCATACAGTTGTGTCTGTGCTACATGCCCAAGGTCTACAGCTTGGAATGTCAGCATGGCCCACACAGCACCCTCTTTGCCTCCAAAGATTATGGGTGCCTGCACTTAGATGACCCCTGGAAAGGAATCCAAATAACAGGGTTGTAAGATCCTTAAAAAGAGAGCTGCTAGACTTGGACTTGCTCTTTCTCTTTCATTTAGATATTTTTATATTATTATTCCAGAAATGTCCAAGCAAAGAAAAAAATCAAGTTGAATACCCTTTTCTGCCAGCTAGTCCTTGACTTACATCCTCAACAACTGTGCATCAGCGTAAGGAAATGGCAGATGGAATCTCTGCATTTACTTCTGTCACACTGAGCCTCATGTGGAAAAAAAGTAGATTTCTTGTTTCAGGGATTTTTCAAAGCTTAACATACATTTATGGTGACATCGCCCTGAGATTTAACTGTGAGTGTAGAGAAAAGCAATGCGCCACAGTGCTATGCTACAGAGACCAGACTGCCCTTCAGGCAGAAGTGTTCCTCTCAGAAAAACCCTCCTGCCAAGGATGCCAAGTGTCCTGGGTTTTGTGTTTATTCAGAACAGATAAAATGTAGTTATAAATTCTCTGATATATGCTTTTTCATCTGACAGGTAACTCAAAAAAATATTACCCACTGGGAGCAAAATGTAAATTCAAACACAAGCAGTCACAGCAAATAACTGACAAGGTCAGAGCCCAGGAACACCCTTTACACAGAGTTTGCCCTGAAAAAAGAAGGATGAAATAAGAACTGGTCACACAAAGAATTGTTTACATCTTCTGATTTCAGTGCAAGAAGTCTAAACAGCCAGTTAAGCTATGGAGACATTCCTTATGTGTCCTTCCATAGAAGGGCTACTCCTCAATCAGCATTTGTAAACTTCCCAGGGAGAGAACGTGGTCCCTGTGGGCAGAAGGCAGTCAGAGTCCTGTCCTGGAACCTCCCTCAGCCTTGGGCTAATCATCTTGTCACTTTTTGTAGGCGTCCAATAAAAGCTAACAGGCAGCTTCATCTCACAAGCACTGCAAAGATTAAGTAGAGATCTGTTTCACTTCTTTGGGATCCAAACATTATCTCCTACATTCCAAACAAAACACCAAACCCATGGAGCAGGTGAATGGGCCTGGACTGGACAAGCTCAGTGCCAGGATGCATTCAACACAAGACTGTATTCATGAAAAAAAAAAAAAGTTTTCTTTGACACCAGTCCTCCAACTTCATGCTTATTATATGCACCCGCTTGGACACCAACTGAAGATAATAGCCACTTTTTCTCATTGATTAAGTTGTCATCTGCAGGATTAAGAATCACTTGCAGGATGTGGTGTGAGTCAGTGGAGCACAGAGAGTGTAAACCAGAAAGCTGCATCAGAAACGAGGAGTGTCCCTTGCCCTCCCATCACCTTCAGAAAGGTTAAGTGGCTGCTGTACCCTGACCAGCGACTGCTGGTTTCTGTGCAGGTCCTGTGCTTTGGGCTCCCCGGGATGCCCGTGACTACTCCTTTCCTGTCCTCTGCTTCGTGCTCAGATGGAGCCGGGGTGCTTTTAGCTGTTTTGAAAGGCCTGAGCCCCTTTCCTATTTCCCATTCCTCCGACCGTTCACTCCCTTGACCGGGCTCCGGGGTCTGGTAGCGGACTGGAGCGGCGGCCGGGTGCGCTGCCCGGGGCAGCCGCCCTCTCCATCGCCAGCACCGCAGCTCCTCCATCTCCCACCGCCCCGCAGGAGAAACTTCCCACAGGAGCCCCCTCCCGCCGCTGCTCGCAGGCTTGAGCTGCCTCCAGCCCGGCGGCTCCCAAGCCCGCAGAGGTTACAGCACCCCGGGGAGGGGGGCTCGGACCTGGCTACCCCCGCTCCGCTCCAGCCCCCTCCACTCCCGCAGCGCCTCGCCCGGTCTCCGCC
>NC_031784.1:6632401-6806251 GCF_001522545.3 Parus major | reverse complement strand
CACCGGGAGGGGAGGGGTGCAGCGGGGCGGCCGCGGCGGGGGCGGCTGCGGGTCCCTTGGGCCCCTGCCTGTCGGTGTTCGGGGTGTAGGGCTGGCCGAGGACTCGCTCCGGAGTGCGAAAGGCACCGCGAGATGCGATGCTCCGGGACTCCGGATCTAACCCTCCGCTTCGGTACAGCCGGACCCGAAATCCGGTGAAAGCCCAATGACTACGGATTCCCGGCAGAAATGAGAACACTCGCCCACCCAAAGGCATCCCTGCCACGGGCACAGCCTGTCTTGGGGAGTCCAAACCAAATACCTCGTGCTCGTTTACAGCCCCCACGCTCGCTCTCCCCGCTCTTGCGCACCTCGGCTGTAGCAGGGAGAGCAGATAAACTCTGCGAGTGACAGGTACAGCTCCCAGGGCAGGGATCCGGGCACTGCTGAGAGCAGGCGGGCACGGGGAGATGGGAGAGGCTGAGCACAGGTAGCACGCGAGCTGCGGTGGAAAGGCAGGGGAAGAAACAGAGCACCCCATAACCGGGAGCAGCTACAGAGCAGTCACTGAGCTTTGGGAAGGGTGAGCAGTCCTGGTCCCGCTGAAGGGAGTGGGGCTTTTCCTATGGACCCTGATAGACCCAAGGTTTGACACTTCTAGTAGTGGTTCTCAATTCTGTAAAACGTGAGCCAGTAGAGTATTAGAAAATATTATTCCATACATTTATGTCTTGTTACATATATATGTATATATAAAGAAAAAGTGTGGGGTTGCTTTCTCTGGTGGCAAACAGCATTATAAACCTGCCTGATAAAGTAATTCCCTGCCACAGCACACGAACACACTGCAATCACTGTGGCTGAAATGAAGATGTTTTATCTCACTTTGGTATCCTAGTGAAGATAGCTTAGTAAGAACTTAATTAAGCCACATTTCTGGCCCTAAAGTACTAACTTTACCGAGATCTATTGAATTGTACGGTTGTGGGGCTTTGTATTTTGTTTCTCTTTCAAGTCAGGATTGCATTGCAGAATGCAAGCTTACCCTCATCCAGTTGCATACCTCTCTTATTAAACTACATAACTTGGTTGCTTCCCTGAATTATTGCATCCTTCCTGTGCTGTTTCTCTTCTGCTTTAGCCTGTACAATCATGAGGAGCAAGTGTGTGTGCTGTGCATTTGGAGGTGAAAAGCAATGATGGCACTCTGAATGCATCAGTAAACTTTCTAATTTTTGCTAATTTTTTCTCTAATATTTCCTAGTCAATTTCTATTGGTCTCTAACTCTAAATCAAGAGTGTTTGATTTTGCACCAGGCAGTAACTGAACTAAAGTATTGACCAACAGCACTACAGAAAAGAAGCTGCCTCCTTAATGAAGAAGCAGCAGTCTCCTGCCTGTTTTCCCCGACTTGACTTCTTGCTGTGTCAATGATTCTTTTGATCAAGTTGCTTATAGGCTCTTAACATACTGGACAATTTCTTTTGCAGAAAGAAAAGCATTTTCTATTGCTTATCTTCCTTAATATGACAGGGAGCTCTGTGTCCAAACAGACGTGTGTGTACATCTCTTGCTCCCTGTTTTTATTATTTCTTGGAGTAAGTTGCACTTGCTCTTCACTCATCAAGGACTGCACTGTGCTGCGTAGGCGTCACTATTTTTATCTTTTTTGGCTACACTGATAGTGTTGCTATGCTAGTAAAGAAATACACGTCCCACTCTAAGTTAGTGGTTCAAATGTAGTTCAATTTATCAGTTGAAAAAAGGTATTCAACGATTTATGAGAAATTATTTGTCTTCTGGCTTAGAGTTAACAGTGTAAAAACATAACAGAAACTCCCTTGGCAAGGGCAAAGTCTGCATGAGGTACAGGGAACTGAATTGTTCTTTTCATCCAGGAAGGTGGTCTCTGCCAGTAAGAGCTGAGAAAATTTCTGATGCTGCGAGGTAGCGTGGATGTTTGCAACATGTTTTGTGGCAAAGTAGAGCTCTCTCTGGAATCCTTCACCGAGTACCACAGCAATTTAAAAATAGGAGTTAGATCAAATGAAAGAAAATTTGAAGATAAGGTGCATGATGTTTCCTCCTGCGTGTCTGTATCAAATGGAACAAGATGTGCAGATAAGCGGCTTGTTTATCCTGAAGGAAGAATGTAAGCCTGATGAAAGAGTAACGCATTCAAAATTATGTCTCTGTATGTCCATTAAATATTATCTGTTTAATCAAATCCCTGTGGAGTTCTCTATGCCAGTGCCATCCTTCATCTGGTATTCTTCTGTTCACTTGCTGGCTTAAAGGAAAAAATCAAGCCTTTCTTGTTCTGTTTAAGAGAAGAAATCTTAGCAATTCCAGACCCTCTAGTAAAGTCTTAGTCCTTTACCCAGCAAGAACTATGGCAAAATTCCTGCTGGTTTCGGAGGGAGCAGGATCCTTCCCAAGATCAGTGAAAGATTAAAAAAAAAAAATCAACTACTAAAATATGCACCTCAATTAGCAAAGAATGTGGCCTGATTAGTAAAGTGTATGAAATTTCAGCTATTAAATTCTACAGCCCTGATCAACAAAGCACGCTGCACAGTTGGCAATGTATCCAGAATCTCAACTACTGTACTAGTCTCCTACTAGATCAACCAAGCATGCAGCTGAATCAGTAAATTATGCAACTGGAGCAGCAAAATACGCACTTCTGATTGGGACAGGAGGATAGGGAAGGTCTCAAATGTTTTAAATTGGCACACAATAGGTCTGTCAGTGGTCAGCATCTGCCTTGAGAAAAGTAGAGGCAAAATATGTAACTTTTACTAGTCTTTCTGGACCATTGCTGGACTGGAAAAGTATATCCCTCAAATAGCTCAGTGTTTGTTAGCAGCAGTCCCATTCTTTACCAGATGTACTGCACATCTGGTTCCAATCCCAGCAGCTGCCAGGTGTGGGGGTTATTTTAGTAACACTTTAATGGGATTTTTAGGTCCAGGTAGCTTTTGCTTTATTCATCACTGTAAGGCACTGGGTATGCACACCAGGCTGCATTTCTGTCTCAAGAGATGAAGCCAGTCAAGACAAATAAGGCACCTTCAAAGAACCTGAAGGTTTTTTTGGCAGTGAACTTAATATCTATTAATCTCTTCACTGTTTGTGAAAGTACTTTGTGCTTGAGGAGCAGAGAAATGATAGGTCTTTCCCGTTTTCTTTATATCTTGATTAATTGCCATAACTGCATCCTATTGTGTTTACAATGTATCTTGGCAGATCAGATGTTTACTGGGCAGAGAGTTTGGATGTTTGGCCAATTTGGGGAGCAGTTATATCCTTATATTCTGAAGCAGTAGAGCTGTTTTTCCCTAGCTTCTGTGTATGTACTTTAAAAATCCAGTCACAGTAGCTGGTTCTGAACTTCAGAAGCTGTTTTTTCATTAAATTATTATTTTTGCTTTATACAGAAGACCTAGGGGTTGTCTTATTTTAATAAAGATGCAGTTTCAGGGTTTCTATAAACCAATTGTTTTGGGGTTTTTTTTATGTCTGGAAGTAAACTGTGTTAAACTGCCTGGGATCAAGGAAGGCATGAGAATTGCTTTGTTTTATTGCACTGTTCACTTTAGTACCCAGGAGCCTAAAACATTATTTGAGTCTAAAAATTATCTGAACTTGTTTTTTTTTTATTGTTTTGGTTATTTTTTTCTGGTTTTGGTTTGGGATTTTTTGTTATTGTTGTTTTGTTGGGGTTTTTTTAATCGACTAAATTTGGTCCATAAAGCTGACTTGCATTGAACTTCTTATTTACCAAATTTCTGCCTCATTTCCAAGTCAGTTCAATGAATGATCCTATTTAGTTCTTTTTCCTGTTTAAAATATTTCCTACTGAGTCCAGAGCAGTGCCCTTAAAACATAATTGATTTGGGTCATTGAACCCTTATTTTTCATGCATGTTAGTTTACATCCCGCCACTGGTCTGACTGGTATTTAAATTAGAAAATTGCAGGCGGATTTCTTCTAGGGGCTAAAGTTCACATGGAGTCTCTGGCAAAATAAGATCCTGGAGTACGTATCCCTGGAACTGGGCAGTGATTTGTAACTTTTTTTTAATTCTGCCTGGCCAGAGTGTTATAAATCTGGCACTCCCTTGTTAGTTTCACGCTAAGCAGCAATAATGTCCACAGTGTTTTAGTCCTGATAATTCTAATTACGGAAGCACTGAAGAAGCTGAAAGCTGAGAAGATGGACAAGGCTGGCCTCAAGTTCTGCACAGCACTGGGGATTCTCTCTTTGTAGAACTGAGCCATAATTCTCTTGCTCGCCAAGGCCAGCAATGGAAGCAGCAGCCAAGGTAAGAAAAACAAGCCAGTGGCAGAAGATTTCTGGAATTATGTGGGTAATCTTTGTGCAGAAGGAGCTAAAAGACTGTAGTGCTGGTAGAGATACCAACCATCCTTGGGGTGAAAATGCTGAAATAACTTTTTTCTTTATTATCTAAGAGGTTGGCGCAAATAATCCTGTTGCACTGGTTTGCAAAGACCCAGGAAAGAAACTTTCCTGTGATAACCAATGATAACTATTCTCTCCTGTGCTTCTTTGTGTGACAGAGCTGGAATAGTGGTAAAATATTCAGGTCTCTTTCTTCCCATCTCCCTTTCTTCTTAAAAAAAAACCCAAAACACCTTATGGCATATTTTGTACCAGAGAATGACTACCCAGGAGTAGTGTAGCTAGACCAGGTCTGGTAAAGCAGTTCTTCCCATTACACACTGTTCTTAGTATGCACTGATATCCCAGATCTAGAAATGATAAACATTCAGCCTGGTTTTTAGGCTTGCTTGACTATGGGAAGTACTAAATAGAAAAGTCATCCTCTTGTACAAATTCATGGCAGGAGAAGGGTGGAACAGGGACAGGGCACAGTAGGGACTTGCATTAATATGTGTAACAATTTCACAGCAGCAGGGAGAAGCCTGACTGTCAGCCTTGGTTTCCAAACTCTGTAAAAACATTATCATTCCTCTTGCAAGCTTTCAGCAGCAAATGGCCCCATGGTTCATTTCGAGTATCCTTATTCACGTCATTGCCAATGGAAAGGAGGTTCCAATTTTGAGAAGAGCAAAGGCTAATTTGCCTGTATTTCCTTTCTAGAGTTCTTAGAGCCCTACTGGAGCTCACAGAAGTCATCTGAGACTTCAGGAGGATTTAAATCAGGCCATAAGTACTGCTGGCTTGGATTAGTAATGATGTGCATTGAGGACAACATCTGTATTTGGGTTTGGGTGGAGCCCTTTCACCCAAGGGTGGAAGAGTTGGTAATACTTTTACAGTACCTTTCATCAGAGGATTTCAGAGTTGCACAAATATCTAATTACAGAAACTATGTGAAATCCTTGGTCCTGGGGAGTACAGGCAGTACCATTATGCTTCAATAGAAAGCAGGGGTGGGTGGTGTTCAAAGTGCCAAAACAAAAGTGAATTTTTCACATGCAAGCCATAACCTGCTACACTATCTCATTTTCATCCTGTGTTTTACTCCTCTCATTTCTTTATATTAGCAGCCAGGTTTCAACACCAAATGAACTAAACAAAATGGGCTGCCACAAGCCTCCATTCAGAACTACTATCAGCTCTTAGGAAGGGATTTCAGAAGTTCATCAGTCTCTTAGTGATCTGTTTTTGTAGTATTTGTATTTCTTTATTCTGTTAAGGTGTAGCAGGACTAGCTAGGGTCAGGTGCCAAGGAGGCCAATAATGAGAGCTTCCTGGGTACAGGAGCTGTGGGATGACATGCCTCTGAAGGTCCAGCCTGATCCAAATCCCAGAAAGTTGGTCCCTCAGCCTTTCCAAGTGCCTCCTCTATACTGCACTTAATTTGAGATTAGCAGTGGGAGCTCTAATCCATTTATTCTATTTAAATCCAGCTCTCTCCTGGTTTTGGTTAGTAAATATACTGCTGTTTTGAGAGACTGAGTTTTTATTAAAGGGATTTTTTGACTGAAAACTTGGAGCCTTTACTGGGAGCACTGAGGCTCAAAGCCCGGACTGCCCATGCCCTTGACTTCCTCCTGTGCTCCAGATCTGCATGGGTGGGCACTTCAGGTAAATCCAACACCTCACTATTTGAATACAAGGGCCCCAAGGAGTTGCTCATCAAGACTAACTTTAAATGCGAGCTTAGCAAGATGAGCACTCTGATTTGCCTCTAAAATCAACAGCAACTTATTCCAGGTTTCCTGGTTGAAACTTGAATGGGGAAGAAGAAAGGATGTCTGCAAAGCAGATTTATTTAGGAAAACAAACTGCTCACTGGTTGGGACCCTGTAACAACAAACCCAGGCTTAGTTTTTCCTCTGTCTACAGTATCTGTGATACTTTTTTCAGCTTTTTCCCAACCCTCCCTGCTGTGCCCTCGTGGTCTTTCCTTATGTGTAAGCACTAAAGTAAAATTTACATGCATCCTGCTCTCTGAAATCCTGGCAAAGACGGAGTCTTGGAAATTTCCCTTTCCAGAGCGCACAAGAGGAGACTAATCCTGAGAGAACAAGGTGGGGAGAAGTGCTGCTGTTTGTATACCATCCAAAACTGAGCACTCAGACCATAGCAGACCCCTGGATGCTCCAGCTCCAGCTGCAGCAATGGCTCATGTGGAAGCTAAAAAGATTGCATAAATGGGAGAGGCTTTTTCTTTGCTTGCATTTGCGCTACCTGTGTCTTCTGCATGAGCCCTCCCACCTGCTAATGACTTTTAGTGACACAACAACCTGGTCCCCAAAAAGTTGGGATAACAGCTCTGCAGCAGGGTAACGGTGACACAGAATATTTTCAGGTTTTGCATGCACATATGGAATGTTTCCTTCTCCATACTTTTGTACAATAGGCTTCCAGCACATGAAACATCTGAAGTGTCTGAATGATACAATAGGGTTATGTAGCTGGAAGTCCAAGCACAAACAGATCATCTTTTGCCAGGCCAGTTTACATGTATGTGTGTGTTTTATTTGCTTTTAAAAATCCAAGTTTATTTCCCAGTAAGTGGCCAGCAAACTTTGCATGGGATTGCTTTTCAATTCTCCTTTCTCCTGTTTCTTGTCCTTTCAAAATGAAACAAAGCAGTTTTGGGTACCTAAGGTGCATATGGATTTCATTATTTAAATCTCTCCCATGTATTTGGGAGGTGATATATATGTAGTTAATTTGTGAATATTAGTTTTACAGATTCCTATGGATGTACATAACTTGTTCAATGGACCTTTATACTGAACTCCACAAGTAAACTTCTACTGCAGGACTATAGCTTTTGTTTTGTTATATATTCCATCTGGTTACCAAGCAGTAGAAAACAATCTGGCCATGTTTTCTACTCTTTAATTTGAGCTGCTTTAAACTGCTCAATTTATAGAAAATGAAAACCAGATTGATCTTCTGGATCACCCCTGTCAGTTCCCACCAACCCTATCGTTTACTGTTAATTTTTCTATGGTGTGTTGTGTACACTTTGTTAATGAGAACTTGCTCCAGTAGAGAATAGACCTATGTGACCTATTAAAGCCCTGAAGCAAATGGTCATGGCATCTTGAACTCTTCATTACACTGCCTTACTTTTATTTACCATGGTCCCATCATATTCAGGATTATTTGCCTGAGGAGACACTCTAAATGATGCCTTTGTTTCTCTTTCTAAGGCTTTACGTTTTTTTGTATGTTTGAATGAGGGTATTTTCTGAAAAAGAAACCAAACAAACTAGAACATGGATATGAGCTTTGTATAGACGAGGGCTCTTATTTGATAGGGCATTTTGCATCTTTGCTGGAGAATCTCTATTTGTCTGTTGAGTGTCCAGTCACAAGAGTTAGCTTTGTTTTTTCCCCCCCTGCAAGGATTAGTCCGAAAGGTCTGCAAGAAAAGGCTGGGAATTCCAGCACTCCCTTGTGGATGTTATGTTAGATATGTTGTATGCTTCCTTGGGCATAAAAGCTGATGTTGTGATGAAAAGGGAAAGCCAGTGTTCAGACTGCTCTCATAGGGACATAGATCACATTTGTTACATGAGCATAGCACAATAAATTTATGAGACAGTTATGAGAGGTTTCTGCTTAAAATAGTTCTGCTTTATGGGTGTAATGGTTATAGTCCCCACGGGAACACTGCCTAGTCAAGTGGGTCTTTCCAAGCACTGGATTTGCATATTTTAATAGATTTTTCAAATCATTTGATAGAAAAACAATTTGGCTTTTGTCCCTTTCAGACTGAAATGAGAAGAAGGAAATTAATATTGTAATGTGGGGCTGCAGTCAAGATAGAGAAGAGTTCAGAATAAGACCTGGCACTTAGTTTCTAGTAAAAGCACCTGGATGTAAATGAAATTAAAGAAAAAATGTCCTGTGCCTTGGCCTAGGTCTCTTCCAGAGCATTTCTATCTGTATTTCACACTCTACCAACATTTTATCCACTTCATAAGCATGTCTGCACCTAGACATGCAACAACTATTGAGTAGCAGTGAATGCTAGGATGACTCCTGTAATGATAACTTCAATCTGGGAGTCTGACAGGTAGCAAATGTACCCATGAGCTGCCAAGCCCAGAGAAAAACTATTCATCATAAGCATTTCTAGCTCTAAAAATACAGATCACAGCTGTAACTTGTAAAGGATCTTGTAGGTGAATCCAGCTCCATCCTAATTAGAGAATTGAAAGGGGAGAACTAAAACTTCTGCCTATTTGTGATGTGATGGAAAAGAAGAGGAATTCTTTTCAGCGTTCTGAGACTTCACCTCTGAGCCCTTATGTGGCTGAGTTAGCAATGAGCCTCCTGCAGTCCCACCTTTGCTGAGACAGGGACATATTCTTCCAGAGGACTGTTAAGACCATCTCTAACTATTGCTCTGAATTTCCCTCGGTAGGAAACAACTCTGGCTTCTGCCTGCAGAAGGAAGTGAGCCAAATTAGCCAGCAAAGCCTTGCACCCAGAGCTGGGCACTCTTCATCTTATATAGGAATCTTGAATCAGGTACTCAAAAAGGTCTGTGGCTGCAGAAAAATCTGCCTACTGCTCATAACTACAGTGTAGGTTGGCATCTCTGGCCTCATGAGGACAAACTGGTTTTCTTCTCACCAGAACCTCCTAAAAGCAGCAGAGCATTCAACTGCCTTTCTTCCACTTGCCCTGAAGACAAGCACAAAATGTCAATGTATGCTCAGACTGCATATACTGCTGATCATGCTATGGAAAGCTGGGCTGTTCCATGGGTGATTGTTCAGAAAACAGCCCCTGCTTGTGTCTCTGAGAACAAGCATTTTTTTGTTGTTTGGGAGCAAGCATCTCTGGAGTTAAATGAGGAGGGCTGTTGTTCTCCACGGAGGCTGGAGTGCGTCGCTGTGCCTGGTGGTTGTCGGAGTGCCCATGTTTGTTTTCTTGTGATTTTCCTTTTCCCCACCTCCTGTTCTGAGCGAGAATCAAGGAGGAGGGATGGTGACCTCATGGTGTAGTTATGCAATCTGCCAGAGCCAGGTATCAAAACACACTGCAGCTGTGGAGCTGGGACCTCGCTGTGGCTGGGGGCCCTGGCCTCCTGGCTCTAATGAGATCACTGACCTTCTCCTGCCACTTCTTCTGCAGCTGCTTTGATTCCCAGGGATTTGTTGTGGCCATGCCTGCCTAACGGTTTGGAAAGCTGCTGCAGGGACTGCTGCATCCACAGGCAGGCTCTGGGAGCTGGCCCTGAAGACCTTGAGCAGGTGAGGGTACCCTGAGCCCTGCCAGCCTCTTTCCATCCCAGCAGAGCTTATTTGCCTCCATCCAAGGGTATGCAAACATTCCCATCCTCCCTGATTATTCTGTTTTTCATAGGAAGTGTTAGAATGTTGCCTGTTCTCCAGTGAAATAAAGCAGTGCCTTCCTAGCAATCTTGTTGTGATGCTTGAGCTACAGCAGAGTCACATATGGGAAGAATAAGAGAGAATAGCATGTCTGCAGACTGAGGCATATTTGGGCCTCCAAGTTCTCATGTCTCATTCAGACTTTGCATTCTTTGCTCTAATTGCTGAACTGCATTCCTGCTTCCCTCCCCTACTCTTCTAGCAGTATTTTTGTTTTCTTTGTCTCCTGCAGTAAGAGGCTTTCACAGCCTTCTTCCCTTCCTACCTGCATATTTGTTCTCTTCAAGTGTTCTGCAAATAATTAAAAACAATAGAAAACTTGGAGATAAATGTGAAAACAGGGCCCTGTGAAGCTGTCTGATGTGGGCCAAGAAGGAATACAAGACAAGTCAGTTTCCTGAAAATGGGATTTGCAGAGTGGAAATGTCACATCCGTAATCACTTTCATGTGGTGGAACTGCTGCTGCCCACCACTAAAATAACAGAGCATCTGTTAAAAAATGTGGGTTTGGTTTTGCTTAAATCCAGCAGGTTGCACTCACTTCAAGAAGTATTAGGTCCTTGTTTAAAAACATGAGTGCAACTGCTCTGGTACCATAAATGTATTAAAAGCAAATGTATGCTCAGCCCAGCTTGAGTCCCACACTGAACCCCGTTCAGAGCTTGTTTGTGTGAATTGGCTCAGGGAGCACTACATGTGTGCAGAAGGTGGGTTTGTGTTGGGACAGGGATATTGGGAGGGCAAGGGAGACCCCTCAGAAAGCAGGGTACTCTCATAATTGATGGGAACTCTTTTGGAGATCAAGCTGAAAAATAATTACAAATAAAGATTAAAAAAAAGGGAGATGGGGGAAGCTAGTAACTAAGCAAATGTCAGCAATTTTTGTTGTGCTGTGTCAGTCTCATGTCTGTTCTGCTTCTGCTAACTCTGCTATTTTCAATCATTCAGAGACACTTGAAGAGTTGCCCTAATGTGGGATGAGAGAGTCTCCTTTTGCTCATGCTTCAAACAGCAAAGGCAATTTGGCAGAGAGAGAAGTGGTAATTCCAAGGTATTTCTAGGAATTCTTGTACTGCCAGGTGGAAAAAACAGGTTAGATGTGCTGCAGCTGTATCTAGCTCATTCTAATGGAAGAAAATAAACCTTGCATGAAAAGATGAGCTGAAAATGCAAAATTAAATAGAGCACTAATTTTCCAAAATCCCTGATTAACTTTGTCCTCTGCTTGGGAAAAGTCCTACCCTCTTTGATCTCTAGATCAGTCAGTTAGTGAAGGAAATGTGGTCACTTCTTAAACCAACAGACTGGAGTTTTCTATCTTACTTGGGATAGTCTTTCCTCAGAGCCTGTATTTGATGAGCATCCAAAGAGCTCAGACTTCCCTAGCTTGGAAATACTGTGAGGAGAGCTTGGGGCTTTTGCTAGGAACCACAAGAATCATATTTCTGGTAGCTTCACAGTGAGTTCCAGCCATGTCAGCAAGTAAAGACTTGTCTTTATTTTGTTTTTCCCCTGTAAGCTGGGATTGTGGAATAACAACTTGCCCTTTTTCCTTTTCATTTTCTTTTTAAAACCCCAAGTTTAGCATTTTCTCTTTGCTCTGGCTGAATGTTTGGGCCACTTCATATTTCATCCCAGGTGACTGGCTCAGTTCAAATGTCCTCAGGAGTCTGAGAGATCTTTAACTTGGAATAAACTTCCTATGTTTGGAGGGGAGAAGGGGGAAATAGCTGGGATGCCATATCTCCCCTTCTGTGTTTTGAGCAAAGATGTTGGTGCAGCCAGAGTTTTAAAGAGGTCCCTTGGGCAGAATAAATGTGAAGGAGCTGGTGAAGGAGCCTTGAAGTGTTTCCAGCTCTTTGAAAGAAACACACGTGTGTGTGCATGTGTGCATATAAGATGTTTTTAATTTTGGAGGGGTGAGTGATCCCAAATAAAGCTTGTTGGATTTTCAACCCACTGATGCTATGCTGAGCTCAGATGGCTAAATTTAATCATCTAGGCTGAACAATCTCGGATTCTAAGACTGCATCCATCTCTGTGCAGAAACTATTTGCTTACCCCTGTGGCTTCTGTTGAATCAGCTGTAGGCTGACAAGATAAGGCTACTGTGGAATGCCCATACACTGTCCTGTTCTGGCACTAGGCAGCTGCAGTGGATTTTGATTTTTAAATTAAGCAAAAAAATCTACCTGCAGAGGAGTTCTTTCTTTTCTACCCTTAGAAGTGTTTAAATAGTGGGGCTATTTTATAGGAAGGGACAAAACATAAAATAACCCTCTGATTCAAATCATAGGATCATAACCAAGTATTCTCACTTCAGAATGATTTTTTGAAAGGCCTAAGGTCTTCATAAAAAGCTTCTATCCTCACCTCCACTAATTACTCCAGTATTAGGTTTTTTTCTTGTACAGTCTTCAAGCGAAGACCAAAAAGCCCTTTTACTTGGATAAGGAGTTAATATGCCTCTGTGCTTGAAAAGACTAATAAATGCAGCACTTCTTAAATGTTCAGTCAGTTTGAAATATAGTGGATTATTCCTACGCTTGTTTCTAAAAAGAAGTGGAAGTGACATTTTTAAATCTGCCTGAAACTCGAAATACATGTGAGCAATGCACAGAATTGAGATGTGCATAAAGCATTCATGAGGGCAAAGTGGGTTATGAACTTTGCACATCATTTCCTCGCAGCCTTGCAGCTGGGTATCTCTATTAGGTGTGTGGCTTGGCCCCTGAGGGTGTCGTGGAAATTCAGTGGCTCATCTGTGTGTCTCCAGTTTCCTCTGCTGAGCTTTCACTCTGACTCTGGGTACACACCACAAGAACTTGCTATTCCTTAGGTATTTTATAAAAGAAAACAAGCTACGTTGGACAAGTCTCAAGCCAGAGAATCTGAGATCGTGCTCACAGAGGAATATCAAACATCAAGACAGGATGTCCTCCTTCCCTTTCTTTGAAATAAATACACTTCAAAAATAAACAGTCTTTGGGATGCAAGTGGGATGGTGTCCTCTAGGATGTTGCAACCAGCAGCTTCTCATAACCAGCATTAACATGAATGAAGAAAAAGAAACAAAATCTAAGAACACGAATGGGCTGAGGATTTCCCTACCCAGGGCCTTGCATCACTTTGTTTCCAGTTCTCTTCAGCAGGGCTTGTCTCTTTACAAGCTGAACCACATGGCCACGACACCTTCTCTTACCAGCCACACGTCACAGCATCCTCCCACATTCCCTCTGGGTTCCCAGCATCACCTCAGGCCAGCAGCACTTCTCTTCTGGAGGCAGGACAGAGAAGCTTGAGAAACCCAGCCATGCCTGCTCCCTGTGGTTCAGGCAGAGGCTGGTACCCATCACTGAAGAGGCTCTGGGCCAGCTAGAGGCTGCCACAACTTGCCATTCATGGCTTTTTGCAAGACCCCTGCAGGTTTTGAGCGTGTAGTTGCTCTGAGCTGCTGAAAGAACTTGTCCTGTCCTGGTAAAGTGAGGAGCTTGCTTCTGATCTCGCCTCTGGTCCAGTCTGGTGCCTTCTGTGGCACTAATTGTGACTAAAGGGTGATAATTATATTATTAAATTAAATTAATCTTGTAGGGAGTGGGATTCCCTTGCAATGTGTTGATTCCCTGACAGTGTTCCTACAGGAAGAGTGCAGAGGCTCCAGGCCTACATTTGTAGGTGTTGTGTGAGTGAAGAGCAGAATTAAGAGTTGTATTACTCAGATGATGATAACTACTCTTCCCCGTGCATAGTCTTGGGTGGGCCTTATGGTGAAATCCCATCTGGCCAAAACAATAATTTTCTCCTTCTTATGCATGGGAATTCTGCTTTTCATCAGTGCCTCCTGCTTCTCAAGAGGTCTTTGATGTACAGAAGAATCCATTTTGAAGCAATGACACACTGGCTTTGTGCTGCACCCCTGTACAATACAGCAGGGGCTTCTCTTTCTTTGGGAGCTGGTGCTCCTCAGGAAGCAGCCACTGGTGTCTGTGGTGAGATTCCTGAGCAATGGCCTGCAGTCACTTCTGGCCACATCTGTTCCTACCCAACACAGCTTTATGTGTAAGAAAAACTCCCTACAGCTGCATCACACGTGGGTTTGCTGCAGCCATGCTCCTCAGAGGGCAGCAGAGCATTCTCAGCACCATCAGAGCACCACTTCCACAATCACTTTTGAGGGACAAGAACAGGGTCCTCCTTGTACTCCTTAGCCCTGTGTTTCCTGGTGCAGAAGCTTTATAACTCCTTACACATGTGTATCTTAAATAGCTCAAAGCTGATGTCAATACTAACTTCTCCAAACACAGGAGGAGGTAAGTACATGACAATGGGGCATTTTTTAGTAATGGCACAAGATTTAAGCTTTTGAGTGGGCTGTGTAGTGTGAAAGGGGGAAATGCAACATCTTGTCATCTTCTGAAATAGCCAACCATTGTGTCTGTGGCCAAGCAGCAGTAACTGAGATTTGAGTTACTTCTAAACATACTAAATGCAGTTCCCCTGTTACCCCAATAGAGAAAGCAGATAGGATTTGTCTGACCACGATGGACTGGAGATTCAGTTCAACACAACTGTTGGAAACATTTGGAACCTCTGGCCAGAGAGGAAAGTACTGAAAAGCAGACAAACAGGACTGGTAATCTGGTTCTCCCTGCTCATAATTCACCTAATTGGTGTGGGCATATATCAGGTGTTGTTTTTAAAAAGACAACAACCTATCATTTGCAAAGATTAAAAATGTGCCAATTTTTTTTTTTTTTTTTGCCTGCATCTGTCAAAAGCCTATAGCTTGCTGCAGAAGGGAACATCTGTGTCTAATTGGCAAAACTCAGGGTTCATAATGGGTGATTCAAATGAACAAAACCATTTTGTCATTCATTCAGTTGGGGATTATAAACTAATCAGAAATCCTTCCCCCTCCCTTTCCCTCAGATCTGTCTTGCATTTCCTGTCCCTTGTGGGTTTTTTTTTCCCTGATCTCAGAGCAAGTCTTGAATCTTTTTGGTCTCACAGGCTGTAATAAATGAACAATTCTCCCACTGCCATGACCTTTCAGCCATATTTCAGGAATTCACACATTGCATTTCCCCCTCTGCCCAGGTTTGGGGGTGCAGGGCAGCTCTTGGGGTTTTTATTGTAGCCAGCTGGTGGCTCAAGAGGCACCTTTCATCTGAGACTCCTTGGATGTACCCAGAACGTGCAAGATATTCCTCCTCAAATGATGACAATTTGACAGATCCGAGTGAAAGGGAAGGCAGGAAAGGGAGCTTATCCTGAGAGCAGGGGCGAGGGATTTGGGGGGGCTGCATTCCCCATTCAGCACTCGGTGATGAATCCCACAGGACCCGCTGATCCGGTGGCTGCAGCTCTCGGGTGTTAACAGAGTCTCCTGGTAGTAGAGGAGGGGCTGTGAACGCCTCCAAGCGCCTTCTCAGAGTCTGAAAAAAGGCAACTGGATCAGTTCACATATTCCTCAAAACAAATTCTCAGCCCTCAATCACTGCTAATTTAAGGAGGCTTGAGCCAATCTGTGATCCTCCCACATCCAGGAGTGCCACCCTGCGAGAGCAGCAGTTCTGGTGCACATTCTGCCTCCTAAACTGGGCACATATGTTAGTGCAAAAGTTAGGTGGTGTTTACTGTTTCTTGCTATGCAAATATCTTGTTTAAAAGTGAGCTCAGAAGATTAGTGTGGAACAAAGGCAAGACTGCACCATTATGCTGGGATGAAGGGAAGAAATACAAGAGAAAAAAGAGAAAATCCCTCTATTCTTCTTCCAAGTGTAAGAGGCATCCTCTCCCTGAGGAAAGAGGAGCATATTCACAAGTTTTCAGTAAAATCCATGTGGCAACAAATGTTTCTATAATTCTGATGTGAATTAGTAAATGGATCCAACTGTTAGGACCTGTAGCCTCTTAAACCGACATCAAGTTTTGCTTGTTTCCCCTGGATTTTTACCATAAATTAACAAATCCAGACTGAACCCCAACATTTTACCCCCTGGAGAAAAGATCAGCAAATTTCTATTAATATGTTTTCGTTTTACATGTGGGACTCTAAGGCATTAGACAGAGAATAATATGTGTGTGGCAATGAATGTGGTTTGTTTTCCACTTGAGACTTCCAGCCGTAGTCCAGCCCAGGTGCCTTAAATGAGCAGCCTGCAGCTTATTCCACTATAATTAACATAAGTTTTGATTTAGATGACACTTTTACAAGTCAAATATTGGATTACAAGTTGAATACAGAACACAGTTTCCACCCACGTTACTGTTTTGGTCCTTTTCTGTGGTCATCCTGCATCCACCCTGAAATCCCCCAGAATATGAGCAGCACCTGCTGGAAAACAAATGTTGTGCCTCACAGAACAGGTCTGGAGTTTTATTTCTATTCAGGAGCTTTTAACATTTGGTGTTGCATTTTTTTTCTTTCCATTTCAATATGAGCCAAAGGGAGGGAGCGAGAGAAAAAAAAAAAAAGGAGTATTTTGATCTTTGTGGCTTTCTATGGACTTCATAAGCTTTGTTTGTTCTACTGCCAAGTTCCTTTGTGTTTAAATAGATAACAGACCAAGACGACTAATCATTTCCAATAAAAAACCACACCAAACCCAAAGCATTCCCTTTCTTTTCCAATTAATGCTTGTAAACCCATGCTCCTAGACAGAGCTTGTGACCTAAGCACTTCTGGTTTTGTTTTCTTTTCTTTCCCTTTTCAAAAACAATTGCCTAAGGCATAGACTGGGCTCTGTGCTCTGCAAATTTATGAAAGAATATTGAAAAAAGGCTCTGAGAGCGGCTTTGGGAGAAGGTAGTTGTAAATATGATGTACAAAAGCAGCCTCATGCACCTTTAGAAAAGCACAGAATGGTGGTTAGTGCCACCATTTATGGACTTCCTTCCTCCTTGGAGGCTGGAGGCTATTTGTGGAGAGGGAAGAAATAGAAGGTTCACATGGAACTGTCGCTGTGTTATGTAAAATGTATGTTGGTTGCTGGTTTACTGGTGAGAGCTGGTATCTGCTGTCACTATTTTGAGAGGCTTTGCACTTGAAAAAGAGACAATTTGCCCAATCAAAGCAGCTACATTTTATTGAAGTAAATAAGGCTGAATGTCCTTGAAACAGAAGATGAGTTGGTTGGATGAATCATGGGTGATCATCAATGCAAAGGTTCTTTTTTACATGAAAACGTTTTTGTAATGAAAATAACACAGAGTTTTAAATGCTGTGACACATTTTTCCTTTAGCTTCTTAAGATTTTTCTCACACAACCAACTGTTTAGGGCAACACATTTGTGTGGTCAAAAAGTTGTATGTTTGCCAACAGCACAAATTATCAGTAGTAGGAAGTGAGAATTATGTGAATTACTTATGTGGGTTATATTTCTCTTGGAGGTTGGCCACACAATATACACTTCCATAGTCTCTAAGAGTGGCTTCCCATATCAGATCGATGCTCCACAGAAGTAGGAGCTAAAACTTGCACAAGCTTAATGAATTCCCCTGTCTTGACAGCATCTTAAACCAGACTCTGAAGGGAAAGAAAAGAGCCAGAACTTCCACTGGTCTGGCAGACTGCATCCTGGGTATAATCTATGGCAAGATGTAAGATTCTGTGTTTTATTTCCCAGGTGTATTACTCCTGTGGTGCAGTGGTGGAATCAATGGAAAGAGGCCTGATTTTGTCACCAGGTTTTCCAAACAACTATTACCCAGGGACACACTGCGTCTGGCAGTTTTTCATTCCCATGAGAACCCATCTCATCTTGGAAATATTTGACTTTGACATTTTTGAGAGCTCTAGTGAAACTCCAACCCCCTGGGATGGCTTTACAGCCCCTGCTACAACAGAAAATAAGGACATGCCTTCTCTTGAGGAAAACCTGGAATTTGCTGTCCACACCACAAAACCCTCTCTCCGGGCCTCAGCATCAAAGGTGGCTCAGAATCTGAGCAGCACCAGAGACCAGTCAAAGGACCTTGCTGGTCACCTGAGTGAACTTCCAGGATCCATCTCAAAAAAAGATGAAGCCAAACAAGCATCTGAAGAAAACCAGTGGAAGCAGATGAAGGAACCCAAAGCAATTACCAAGGAGGAGCTGCCATTCCCCGTGGCTGGTAGTGTCTCAATGCAGAGGCAAAACACCAGTGGCCTGGAAACAGGAGAGGATTTGGAAGGGAAGATCTTGCTTGCCCACCTGGCTGCTAGTGAGAGAAATGAAGTCACAGTAGAGAGCTGGACTCTTCCCTCAACAGCATTGCCCTTGGAAATCTCCTCCAGCCCTCAGTCAGCAGTGGATGTCTGTCCCCATGATGTATTATATGTTTCCGATCTCATCACATTTTCCTCTCGCTTCTGCGGCCCAAATTCCCCTGTAAACAAGACCATGGTCTTTGGTTCATCTCTGGAAATGGTTGAGGTTATTATGGAGCTGATCACCACCACGGACCGGGGCCGAGGCTTTGCGATGCTGTTCGAGTACAGGAACATCACTGACCCCAGCACTGTGGATGCTGTGAGGCAGGAGAGGAAGGAGAACATGATGATGCTGGCAATTGTAACAGGGATCATTGTTTTTGCTCTTGCTTTGCTCTCTGCCCTCTGTGTAGCTTGCAGGTAAGGTGGTGCACACCAGAGCCTTGGAAGCATGAGATATTATCCACAGGGAAAGGACCAGACAAGAATTATATTTCCAGAAAAGAGTTATGTTTCCTTTGCTTTGCTAGCTCCTGCTGTCCTCCAAGTGTGGTAAAGTGGGTATGGAGGAAGTCAGTGCCACTCACTGCTCCTGCCTTAGGCTCCTCAGTTTTCTTTCCTACAGCTCCTCTACCTCAGATTTCTTTCCTTTTTCCTGCATAAATACCTCAACAGTCAGGACTTTCCTGGTCACTTTTAGTTTCAATAGCAGTGGTGCCTTTCCACATCAGCTTCTGGCTGATGGACAAAATCAGCACAGAAAGATCATCCTTCCCTGAGTCTCCTGAGTGGGCTGAGCTGACAGTCACTGCATTTTTTCCCACAGTTTGGCTCTAACTAACCATCACTAGCACTCTGCAGAAAAGTAAATAATAACCAAAGTATTACCACGTAGAATTAAGATTTAAAAATATTTTCCCATCTGTAGCATATTTTATCCAAGAGACTGTGCAGACATTTTAAATCCAATGCATTCAGTATGTTAAGTCATCTGCACATCCCTTTGATGCTGAGGAAGAGCCCAGAGCCATGTTGCAGTACCTCTCATTGTTCCCAAATGCAATCCAAAATGATCCAGTCAAGTGAGCTGGTGGTCAGGCTGGGTTGTGAATTTCCAGGTCCTGATGCTAACTAGTTAAAGGCTAAAACCAGACAGTTACACAAGCATGCCTCTCCAGTCAATTACTTCTCCTTTATATATTTCTTTTCTCTGTATCTATCCTAGGAACACTTCTCCGCCCCCCAGCATATGTTTGCATTTTCTAACTTCCTAGTGAAAACATTTTTGTAGAAACAGTGATTTATTTCTCTCCCTTCCAACAAATTCAAAACAGAGCCCATGCTCCCCAGGTTTTTGTAAAAATAAACACCGTTTTTCAAATGGTTTGACTTCAATGTCAACATCAGGTAAACTGAAACAAACAGTGCCCCTTGCAGGGCTCCACTCTGCTGGATGGGTATCAGCAGGACGAGTATTCATTTCCCAGAGCCATCACACAGCTGCTCTGGTTTCTCCCTTCCTGCATCCCCTGCCTCATCCAGTGTGCATCATCCAACCCCAGAGGTCTCAGGACTGCCCAGACAGCCCTCACCACTGGGGCTGGTTTGAGCAACTTGCTTTTCCTTCTCCTTATGGAGGCTGCATTTTAGCTCTGGCTGAATAAACGAAATGCAGGCCAGTCACACTGGGGACCAGAAAACATGGGCACAGTGGTGAAGCTTAAATATCATCTCTGTTGCTCCATATATAGAAATTCCTGCTTTCAGGGTCTGAGCTTTTTGTAGCTGTAAGAGTTAAACTTGCATGTACTACATCTAACTAACCTTTTTGTTTTTAAAGAGCTTGCAGAACACTAATTTAGACCACAATTTTTTTGCTAGCTCTAAAGGAAAAAGTCTGGTGGAAAATGTCTTCCAGATACCAAATACTTTATTTTTATACCCTTGCCAATCTTCAAAAGAGACAGAAACAGGCTCCCTTTGCTATGGCAGCAGTCTGGGCTGATACACATGTTGAGTAGGCTGTTCTTGCTCCAATACCCCTATTTAATTTCACTGTAACGATCCATGGAGCAGAGTTATTATTCAACCCAAAAAGTACACTGGCAATCTGAGGCTCCACTGGCTGAGGTTTCCTCTGCAAAGCCTGTTTAGAAAGTCAGGCCATGCTTCTCACATTCACAGTTTGGCGTTTTGCTTGTCAGATGTTTACAAAATAATGTTCTGCTCTTGCTGACCAACAGAAACAAAAAAAAAAAGCCCACAGGATTTCAGCCCCACACACCAATGTTTGTGTGTTCTGGTCACTGGGAATACATCCTACCAGGGGTCCTATGGCACAGGATTAGGCTTGTTTCTTTTAACACTGGCATTTATGCCTCTTCATTGCTCTACAACTCTTTTTTATTATTTTTTTTAAAAGATATCTATACCTTAGCCAGCTATTGACTGAATGTAAATAGAGACTAGCCCTACTCCTTTAGCCTCTTGACAGGATGTTTGCTCTCCCAGCCTCCTGTATTCCCTGCATGCTGTTCTTGGGAAGCCTTGATTACACCACTTTTTGTCAGACTTCACAGCATTTAAGTGACACCAGGTGGAAGTGATGATCTGTGCTGAGTTATCTCACCTGTGTTGTCTTTTCTCCCTCTTTACTGTGGGAACTGCTTTGGTCTCTGGCCCCAGCACCACTGGCACTGGTTGGAGCTTGCTCACACCTCACAGCTGTGGGTTTTTAATGCAGCTCAGAATAAGACTGCTGAGGCCATTAAGCACTAAACTTCTTTTAGATTGAGCCCATCGAGCTCTATTTTATGCTTCTTGTCCTAAATAGGGGCTTGAAATCAGGTGTCAAATGTGTATTAGCCACAGTCTGTCCTCACTGCAGAAAATGTCAGGGTAGCACGGGGTGGGCTGAGGGGGGAAATGATGGTGCTTTACCAGTGCAGCACACTCAGAACTGGGACCAGCCCCCCGAGGCCCAGGGACACTCTGCTGGCTGGACTGGGCACTGCAGAGGATGCCAAGAAAAACCTGGAAGCTCTTGGCCTTGTAAACTTGCCTTCCACTTTCTTTTCTCTTCATACTTTATTTATTCCTCTGGTACCAGGTTTAGCCGTTGATTTTTTTTTCCATTTCTGTCTGCTGCTCTTGCTCAGCTAAAAGTAGCAGGCTCTGCCTTGCCAGGAGTAGAAATGGCTTGGGAAGGGCTTGGCACCCACTGCCACTCCAGTGCACCAAGTCATCAGCAGTATCTGCTCAGGCTCATTGCATTGAGCAGGGCAAAGCTCTCTGGGGAAACTCCAAGTCTCTGCCACACTGCAGCTTTTGTTTGCTACTTGGGGAGGGAATGAAAGCTTCAGTTGTTAGTTGGCCAATACTTCTAATTACTTTTGGCCATGAAGCCTGGCTCGAGTAATGGGGGATTTTTTATTTTCTTTCCCAAGCCCCAGGAACAACAGATACGTCCACCTTATTTAATTTTAATCCTGTCCCATGCAATCAAACTTTTGCTGTATGGTTGCAACCCATGAATTGCAACTGCACTTTATGTCTGCATAGCCTCCCAACCCCTGAGTGCCCAGTGACTCCATCAAGCCTTCAGTGTTGCCATCTCTCCCCACCCAAGCTGCCCTGACAGTCACTTCTTGCTGCCCATCCATCACCTGGGGGTGAGAATTTGCTTCTGCAGTAATCTGGGTTGTATCCCATCAGTCAGTGCCTAATGCTTCCCCGTGTCTGCACTGTCCCCTGGAGAACCATTGGGCACAGACTACATTGTTTCAGTCATTATCACATCCACCAGTGACAGCCTTTCTTTGTGATATCTTTAAGTCTTATTCATCCAAAAGTTTGTAACCCTAGTTGTTTTGTAATGTCAATTTCAACAAAAATATGAAAAAAATTGCTAAGGACATGCCTGTATCCCCCTTCAGCCAAGGGGCACATTCATCCCATCATCATCTGCCACAGCACTGCCTTTTAGTGAAACAGTCATACAAATGAACAGCATCGGATGCTCTCTGCTTGCTAAATATAACCCAGTATGCAGAATTAGCTATGCAGATGAAATATTCTGTCTAGCAGGATAAGAAGGATGTCACTGCCCAGACTGAAGGATCTCAGTCCTGCTATTCAGTTACTGATGTGAAAGAGCAGCTGTCAGGGGGGAGCCTGGTGGGATTTGGCAGAGGTCTGAGCTCTGTTCCTGCTTTTGCAGTGAGCTTGGGAAGAAGATGACAGGTTCTTCTCTTCTCAGCTGACTTTCCACCACATGAGCATATAATTTTCTCCCCTTGTTTACAGGCCTTGCTGCCTTGAGTCTTGGCAAGTATTTTGGATGCTCATAACCTGCTGGGTTCCCCTCGCAGGATGAGCAGAGCCGAGAACTTTCCTGCTGTGGATCTTTAACTCACTCGAGGGCTTGTTGTTGTTGTTGCTGTCTCTCCTTTTCAGGCAGAGAACGTGCCCCAAAAGGAGCTCATCCAACGCATGCAGTGACCAGGAGGTTAGTGCTAATGGCTTCAGCAATTTCTGTTTCTCTCTTTCATGTTGGCTGTTGCACTGTTTATCTGACGATGTTTACTGGGGCATGTTCTGAGTTGTAGAACAGGATCCAGAACTCCACTGTCGATATCAATGAGCTCCAGCTGGTGGTGCCAAGTCGGGAGAATGAAAACAACAACCACTCTGTGAGCCGGGAGCAGGCGGGTAAGTGCGGGGCATCGGCCGGAGCAGGTCGGGGCACCCCGGAGCCCTGGGCCAGTTCATCAGATAGTTTCTTCCCCACAGCCCTCGTCACTGTCTCGCCCATGCACAGCTGGAGAGCTACTCCACAGCAGAAAGCCTTTGTTGTGGGGCTGTCCTTTGCTGCTCCCCCCTCCCTGGTAGGGTAATTCCCCTGGCAAGGAGCTCACACAAGTACAGCTCCAGCACGCTGCCAACACAAGCTGTCGCAGCACATGGCATTGCAGAGACACTGGGTTAGCAGAGCAAATGCGTTGGGTTCAGGCTGCTACAAACAACTTACACAGATCCATAAACTGGGGAAGAGTTTCACCTGCCCCAGCTTAACTTTGTCCAGAAAGGATGGGGTTTACAATGCTCAAATTGTCTTTGGCCAACTCCAGCTCCCAGAGCTCAGTTTCTGTGGGTCTATATGGACGGAGGTGCTTTAGGTGACATTTACCTCAGTGTGCTTCCAGAAAAAAGCATCCCAGCCAAGCTGCAGAGAATGTCACTTGCTGCAATTTTGAGTCACAGCATATGAACTGTCCCAGTGCCCCTTCTGGTTAGTGGAGGCCAACAGGGAGCGACTTTATGCGGTGTTGTGACACACCATCAGTTTCCCCATGAACCATCAGCCACTACACACTCAGCTCTCACAAGGGCATTTCCATAAAAAGCTAATTCTGTGCTCCCAGCCATGACTGCTTCCCATCTCCTTCTTGAGGTTGTGGCCAGAGTTCTCCTTGCCTGGACCAGATGATAGGCCTTGGGGACACATGCAGAAACACACCCCCTCCATGGCCCTCCAGGAGCATGTAGAAGCAGCTTCACTGGGGTTTAACAAAAAACTACAGCTCCCAATATTAACATGTATGAGTAAATAAAAATAAATAATGATTTGAGCAAGTCTGCAAGTTTCTGATCTGCAGCACAACCTCATGTGTTTAACACAAGGAATTTCAGCTCATGTCTGTTTTTAGTAGAAAGCAGACCCAAGGGCGTTTCTCCTCTCCTTTTTTGGTTTTTTTTTTAAAGCTTGCACTTTCAGGAGAGCAAACTGTTGACTTGAATTTTGCTCTGGCTGGTGCAACAACCAGCCAAAGCCCATTCTGGAGCGTCTGGGGAGGGAGGGAGGGAGAGAGAGAGGGAGGGAGGAGGGTTTGTCATGGAGGAGTTGGTAACAGATGTTTTGGACTCTTGCAAGCAGTCTTTATTGATTTTTCTTCCTTTCCCAGTCACTTCCTGCAGAGGCAGCACGGAACGGTCTCCTCAGGACACTGACCCAGATGTGCCCTCCTCCATCTCTGCAGTGACCACTGAGACTGGGAGTGATGAAGTGTTTATCATTTCTGCTGGACCTGGGACCAGTGGGCTGAGCTTTACCACCTACAGGATACAGGTACATTCCCCAGCACCTCTAGCAAGCAGGATGTCCCTCTTGGACAGCACTTGTCATACCTGTCCATTTATGCCTAATGCCCACTTAGGCAGGCAATTCTCCTACCCCTCAAGCTGAGCTGTCATCAAATGATGTGGGCAGTGATCCCCTGAGCCAGTATCTTCCCAGCTTTGGGAAGAGCAAATGCAGAACCCTACCTCACCTCTGCTAGCAAATAATGGAGATGTTTGCCAGTGGGCAGTAGGACCAACATGCAGAAGTGTTAATTGGCAAAGCTAATCTTCCATTAAAATTACCAGCTGTAGCAACTGAAAGACCCGGGAGTCAGACCTACTCCTCCCCACCGCTCCAAGTGATCAGGGAAGTTAGTTCCTCAGCTTGGCAGAAAATGTCTCACCAAGCTGATGTGAAAATTAACAGTTTCGGCTCCAAAAAAATCAATTACTTCATGTGAAAGCACTGAGGGCCTCACAAATTCAAACAGAAACCTGAATTGATTCAGCAGGCTCTCTCTTATTTTAGCTCTTTCCCCCAGACTCCTGGTCCTTTATTTGTTTAGGAACAGATGATGGCTCAGAAGCCTCAGGTCTGGCTGTCACCTCTTCAACCTCGAGTGAGTGCAGACAGAGCACATTCATTACTAATGTCTGCTAAAGCTTTCTCAGGTCAATACTGTCTTCTCCAGTGCCCTCTCTCTTTTTCCCACAAGAGGATAAACAACCAGCACAAGGAACTCACATGCCCAGGACAGGCTGTGCAATACTTCTGTCACAGTTTAAAAAACAAAAGCATTCTGTATCCCTGCACTTGATTAGGAAATTAGCCAGGAGGCCAGGCTGGTCAGGCTTTTCCTACGCTGGTGTAGGACACGTGCTGGGCTTTTCCTACAGCTGGCCACCCTGATGAACAGAAAGGGGGAAAGAATGGTAAACAGCTCTGGAGCCTTCCCCTGCCTGAACATCACCTTCTGTGGGGCAGGGCACTGGGAGTTGTAGCCAGACTGGGCACCCTTGAACAAACACCTGCTCTCCCCAGTCCTTTCCAGTGCAGAGAGCTTTACCTGGTGGCAGCCACACACACATCCAGCTGCTAGGCAGGAGGGAAAACCATTTTCCTGCCCCTTTTCCCCACTTCAGTCAGAAGGAACAAATACACATAAGCCCCCCATTTCTATTCTGACATTGCTTCTGCAAGCAATCTTCAGAGGGTATTTATACATTAAAAAAAATAAAAAAAGGTAAAAGAGTGTTAAAGCAGTGAAAAGTTTTAAGAAAACCCAAAGAATTAAACATGTTATTTAGTTTGCAAGCCTCTCCTCAGTGATGTCCATGCAAGCACACAAGTGAGTCAATACTCCCAACCAAATTCCTCAAGGAACAGAAAACCAAACCTGGCAGCACTGCTGGGCCTTTTTCAAAGCCCTGGGCCTTTCTTTCCCCACAGCTGAAGACCATCCTCTCCAGGGGGGTGGAAACTGAGCCCAGCAGACTAATTACAAACCTGCACTCAAAGGGGTTCTCATCAGGCCACTTGATACCAAGGGTTCCTGATTGTTAGACGTGTTTACAGTTGAATTTTTAGATGTGTATTTTTAGGGTGTGAAATGCTGCTGGCCAGCCAGGCACAAGCCTCACAGAGGAGATGGTGCATGGCTCTGTGGCCCAGCACTAGGCAGTGGGATGAGAGATCTGCTGGAGCATAGCCCGTTCCTTGGCAGGAGCTAAGCAGTTATTCCCATGTGAAAACATGTGTGAAATCCTGAGCCTTCACAGTACAGTAAATAATGCCAGCAGACTCACCTCATGCTAAATGCTTGACTAGAATTTGTCAAGTTATAAGGAGCTTTCATTAAAAAAGTCATCTTGATCTTTTCCCTGAGGAATTGTGTCTGGCTGCTTGGTCCTTAAGTGTGAGCCTCAGCTCTGCTGGGCCTGAGCCAGTGATTAACTGGATTTTGCTTCTGCAGCTTTTAAAACCTATTTGAAGACACCAGTTCTGTGTTATGAGTAGGGAGAGCAAAAACCTCCCCTATTTGTGAGTGGCATGAGGAAATGGAGGGTGGGATGGCTTTTGGGGAGAATCCAGGTATCCTCCAATAGTGTCATGGCTTTCTAAATCCCCTCTGGTTTAAGGCATCAGTCACCCTTTGGTTAATTTATGACCAAGATCTCAGACTTCTGATCAGACACTGCAAACTTCAGATGCAAAGGTTTGAGTAAAGAGTATGATCATGGAAGTTTAACAAACATTTCTTGCCAAAACATTTTCAAAATCTAGAAAATACATTATTCATCTTCCCAGTTACTTCCAGTGTATCTATCTCAAAACCAGTGGCTAATTTTTACGTCAGTTTGGAGGTATTTATAATATTAGAATAAAAAATCCTAAGCCTGAAAGGGCCACTGAGGAGAAGACAGGCAGCTTAAAAATTTATAAATAAAGATTGTCCCTTTAATAAAATCTTAGACTAGGAACTTAATAATGAAACAAACTTATCCAGAGCCTGATGCCTCTCCTGGCTTCCTACTGAGTTTCTTTTTCTGATCTAGTGCTAATTTCTTGCCTCTCTGCCCATCCATTTCCAATATGACACATTCACTAAATAGTTTCTTTGATTTGCAGAAACTTGGGAGATTCAGTTTCTCAGAAATAACAAATTACATGTTTCTGGTTTCTCAGGATTTTTAAATCCAGGACACTGTGGGATTTATTTCAGACACTCTTTAAAGAACTATGTAAACTTTGGGAATGTGGATTTTGCATTCTTCTCATGACAACCATATTCGCACAGCTGAAAACTAAAAATATGTATAGAGTTGTGTAACAGGAAGCTTAAATAACAGGTGAAGTATTAGTAAGAATGAAAGGAGATTCACAGGAATGTCAAGGATTCTCTAACTTTTCTGGCTCTAAGCTCATATCAATATTAAGTACAAAAATTGTGATTTCAAATGCAACATCAGAACTTACGATGTATGGAAGAGATGCTTGTCTATACCCATGTCTGATCAACTCTGCTGATAGCCAGGGCTGGTGACAGCAGTTTAATGTAGTCTCACCTTCCGATGATGCCAATTTTGCACCTGTCTGGGTGTCTTGTTCTACTCCTAAAGCATGTTGTCCACCCGAAGAGCATTTTTATGTGAAATGAAACTCTCTTTGGCTCCAATCCAGTTCTTGTGCTTCTTGTTCTATTCAGGACATACACTGAGAACAGATTATTTCCTTTCTCTTTATTTTTCATTATTTTTATTTTTTAATTCTTCCCTATCCCTAGGATAAAGAGAACCACTTACTTCATTTTTTTCTCCCAAACTGTGCATTTTTGAGACTTCTGATTCTCTTCTTGCTTGCTTCTAGATTTCTTTCAGCAGGCTCCATCCCCCTTAAGTTTTATTTCCCCAGACAGACACACCTGGAGCCTTCCAAGAGCTAAACAGAGTGGAAGAATTCTGTTTTACACAGTGAAGTTTATAACTCTGATCTATCAAATACTTCCAGTAAAATTAAGCTGTAGATATTTCATATATTTGAGAGTTGTAAGACTGTATCTTATATAGCTGAAATTTCCCACTTCAGCTTTAAACCTGAAACTGGGGAAGCAAGGTAAAACTTTCCTCCAGGGAAGCCAGCAAGCTTCAGGCAGCACACTGGAAGAACAATAAGGAGAAGTTACATCCTCTGAGAATGCTGAATCAATCAGTCTCTTGCACTAACAGCCTGTTTTCAAAGTGTTTTTAAAATGTTTTGATGAAAGATGCCTGTAAATGATCTTCATTTACTCTTTTCAGGACAAAAACCTGAAAAGAAGTGTCACAAGCCCGGCCTCTGTGTCTGACTGGCTGAGCTCACACCCCACGGCTGCAGGGGCAGACGCTGCTGAGAAGGGGAATGTGCAGCTGGAGAATCCCTGTCCCAGGCAGCGCACCTGGAGCGCCCGCACCTTCCACGACTTCCTGGCTCCAATACCACAGCTACAGAAAAAATGGTGTAGCTGGAGCACCAACAGCCCCTTCACAAAGCTGGTTGACAGCAGTGTAAGTCTTGCAGGGAGGGGAGGATATTGGGGTCTCAGTAGCAGTATGTCCCACTGTTCACTGATGGCACACGTTTTCCCCTTGGACAGTGCCTCACCTCTCTGTCCTGCAGGGCAAACACATCTCAGTCCATCTTCCTTGGTGTATGGCCTAAATATATGTCTCTGGCCTAATTACACTGTGATTTAGCCAGGCTTTCCTAAAATATTAAGCAGCTGTATTTTCCAGCAGTTGGCACCTGGTTAAGAAATTATTGCCAGACCAGAAGAACATTAAAAAATGCCTTCAGACAAGATTATCTCATTGAGTGTTCTGACATGTGCTTTTTTTTCCCCCTGGTTATGCCTTGAATTTATTAACATTTATTTATTATTATTGCACTGCAAGGAATCCGTAGGTGTGGCAGAGATATCTGGGTCTCACTGACTGTAGTCATCAAACCAACAGCTTGTTACAAAGCTAATAAAGGATGTTTCTTTCCTTTTAAGGTAATAACATAGGTTTTTCTTAAATAATGCATCTCACCACTAAAATAACCAGGAATTTTAACTTTCAGTTCTCTTGGGATCAGTGTTTCCAGAGAGAGCTGCTTTTTACAGCATGTCTACTAATTTGGTACTATTTTGTGCAGGGCTTTTCTACAGCTGCAAGATCCCAAGCTGTGCCAACCAGAAAGGTAATCTCAGCCACTGAGATAGAGGGAGCATCAGAGACTGTTTACTCTGATTCATCTGCCAGTAATGCCTCATACCCCCTCACTCTGTCTGCACAGAGGCAGCGGAAGTTAACCTCCTGCAATTTGAAGAAATCCAGATTTGGGAACCCTTATTTTGGATTTTTAGCCAGTTCTCCTGACACCAAACATGTCAGGTCCTTGGATCCCTCAAGACATCTAGGGGCAGCATCTCCAGTTAACAGCCAAAGCCCCAAAAATCTTCTAGAGAGCTCCAACCCACTGAAAATCAACTTGGTCAACGGTTCAAAAACAAAGGAGCTTATGGCAGAAACAGATAAAAACAAACCAGTTTTTGTTATTTCTGAAGAAGGGGATGATCAGCAGCCTCTGGTCTTGGCAGAACACCTTAGTCAGTGTGGAGATCACCTGTCAGAGCAAAATGCTGTGTATGCTCTGGCCCTGCCAGAAAAACAGCCAGTGGTTCCAACTGCAGAGGGGAACAGCTCTGCCACCTTCACATCGAGTCTTCCCCTTTGGGCAAAATCCCCCAGTTCATACAAAGGTCACGGGAAGGCCCCCAGCTCCTCCAGGGACCAGCAGAGCTCAGCAGGTGGAGATGCCAACACTACTGAGACCTCACAGAACTGCGACACCCCCACTGCTCCTACGCTGTGCCAAGCTTCAGTCCAGTGATGTCCTCGGAAAGATTGAAACATCAGTTCCCAAACCTAGAGGGAACGGGGACAGGAGCAGAGCAGAAGCTTTGCCGAGCAGTTGAGTGTGGCAGTCACATGTGGCAGCTTTGTTGAGAGCAGTCTTTGCTTCCCGCATGTAGGGACTGAGATTACAAAGATACAAAGCACAGCACAGCACAAATGTCATCTCCCCTTATGCTCGCTAACCTCATCTCTCTTCTCCTGCATGAGATTTGGACGTAGTTTGTACAAGAAAGCATCCTCTGAAAAGGTACTTCAGACCGCAGAAACCCTTTTCTGGGATGGGAATGAAAGTAACCTGGGGCAGTAACACCATGGTTTATACCTAAACTGTAAATCAGTCCCCTGTCCCTGTGGTATCACTTAAGTCTTTCTGTTGGGAGCTCTGAGTTAACTTCTGTTTATAGTTCTGCCTGTACAATCCAAGTCTTGCCAAGCCAAGGGTAAGAATTCAATCATGCATGTTTGCATACAGTTTTGTAAACTTCGTTTTAAGTATTTCATATCTTCTGCAGTCTAGCACAAAGCTTACCAAGTATTAGCAACTCTAATATTAAAGAACAAGATTATCTCATCTCCTGTTTAGAGAAGTGTACAGACAAGCTGAGCAATCCAATACCAGATGCTTGTTCAATTAAAGTCTGATGTAGCTTTATCTTTGTAAGGTCTACATAGGCTTAGAACACCTCAGTTCACTACATTAAATGACTCCTCATGGCAACAGGAGCATGTGTACAAAAACACTGAAATACTAGGAATAGTCTTCAGCATCCAACACTTGGATATTTGCAGCTGCTCTGATCCTATATCCACCAGCTATTTATTGCTGGTAACGCACACTGACTAGAGAACTATTCCACTTCCTTTAGCAGGCAAGACTTGAAAGACAGAATTAAGGTGGGGCAAACTTTGAGAGTTCACTTTCTTTAGAAATTAACTGTATGTGGCTGTGCCTCCCCCAGTACAAATCCAGGGCATTCAATGGAACACTAAACCAAAGGGAAGCCTTCTAGTCCTATTGCCTTTAATAACCCCATCAGTATTTTAATTGCCTCCTGGTGATATTTTCCTATCTTTGCAAGAGACTCCTGCATGTTTATCCTACAATTCAGAACTATTTTTCTTAAATATAAGAATTCCCTCTGAAGCTGCATTTTGCAGCTGAGACAGCACATTGTTTTAAAGCAATAGTATGTCATGAAACAGATGTCAGAAAGAAATCATCTGCACAAGTCTTCCCCTGTATTAGCTGCAGTGTGCATCCAGTTATCTTAATCCTTCTCTGTGAAGGCACTTAAGACTGATTCCTGAAATATTTAACTGAATTATTTATGATTTCACCTGCTATTATAGCTTCCATTTGCCACCTATTAATGTCTGAGATATGCAACACAAGACTATAGGTTTTGCCTTATATTTTCTCTGTATGTTTACATGTCTACCTAGACATAGAAGCCGTGCAGCTGGTAGCAGTGGAAGCAAAACCACATTTGCCCTTTAGCAGTTGACTCAACCATGAAGAGCAAACAAGTCTCTGCATTTATTATTTCCAGACTGTGTTGAGTAGTTTTGAAGTGCCAAAGTCTGGCTCCGTGTTGGTTGGTTCTTTTTTGGTGGGTATTTTTGTTGTTGTTGTTTTAAATTAATGCTACTTGATTCAAAGGGAAGAGTTAATATATTTATGATTTTAAAAATATTTAGAAGTCTTCAGTACTCTAACAATAACTTCCACTGCATTAATATACATCATAATTCAATGTTCTGTTACTTATTACATTTCTAAAGGTTGAAATACTAAAATCTACTTTTGGAAAGTACTTGTGTTCAATTATTGACAATAGTTATATTTGAAGGGCTGGAAAAAGTGGCTTTTTCAATAAAAGCATGTTTAACTACTCATTTCTATGGTGTAACAACACTTAATTTGTTTTGCTGAAAGTCTGAGCTGTGCCTCAGAGCACCAGGATAGCGAGTGGGGTACCACAGTGGTGGTAGAAGAACAGAAAAGCAAACTCCTCTTCCATCCTTCCCAATTTCTCTGAGACTGAAGATGAGGTGGTTGTTTACACCGACCTCCTCCGCTACCTGTTGTGTAACCAAAGAACAGACTTCGCTAACCAGGTTTGTCTAACTGCTGCCAGAGGAGGTTTCTGTGGGAGTTTGTGTTTCCTTTCAGATCCTGCTGCCTGAACACTCTTCCATCACTGCCTGCTGCAGCAGCATATGGCCAATTATTCACGGGACTGCACCTGACACCCTGGCTGCAGCACAGACTATATACATATATACATTTTTATATATATATATATATACACACACACATGTGGTGAGACAGACCCTGCTCCTGATGAACATGCAATATTGAACTGTGCTGCTTATTATCAGAACAGAGGTAGCTGATTTACCAACTATTTAAAGGTGATGCCTTCTGGCACTAGAAGATACTGAAGCCCAATGCCTGCAGGTGGGTGGTGCAGCTACCACAGGGGAGAATTAAGTTCCTGACCCAACATTTGAAGTTTTTTTATTTGATTAGGACATTTTTGGATTTTTTTCTTTTTAGGCAGATCACTAAAATAAACTGATAGCAAGATATTTGTGTTTTATTTTGTACCTTCAAAGAATGTAAAAATATTTTTTTCCTCTTACAGCTAAAGCAAGTGTTTTGAAGTTCTCATATTTTCTTTTTTTTATCCCCCCAGAACACAAACAGCTTCTACCAAAACTCTTCAAAAAAGTCACAGTGCAGAGTTAAGAAATTCTGAAAGCTCTAGGTGGAATAAAGCCCTTTAATACTCTCAGCTGTAAATATTGACTAGGATTAGTTTTTAAATAGTATTACTTATGGCATTTATTTTGTTCCTAACAGCTATTATTACTTTGGAGAGCTATGCTGCCACTTTTAATGACAGAAAACCTCATGCCTCATGCATGGGCTTGGATTCAGTTTCACCCTTGTGCAGTGCAGGTTTTGCTGCACAATTCTGTTCTGTAACCCAGCAGCAAATGGGATAAGCACTCCAAACACTTGCTGAAGAGGGGGAAAAATCCTTCCAATCACAACTGATGGGGGAAAAATGTCAAAAAAATCATTATGGAGATAGCAAAGAGAAGTATTCTTTTCAACAAAACTGAGTGATATTCACCTTTTTTCTTTTCAAAAATAACTATTCTGGAATATACTAGTCTAACCCTCTAGCCAATGTGCTAGGTAGACTAAACAGGACAAAAATATGTGAACATTCCCTGATTTTCACTGTACAAACAGAGCTTCAAAATAAAAGCTTGAAGCTATACAAGCTGACAAGAATCTGGTGTGCTGAGGTTCTTACTGTCAGGTACTTAAACTGGTTGGGAGTGGAAGCTCAAATGGAAAACAACAGATTTAACATCCAGGTAATGCATCCTAACTTGGAAGATTCAGAATGACATTTAGCTAGAAAAATCCATTTCTAACTTTGTAGCAAAACAAGAACTGAGGTTTCCTTTCAGAAATCTAACTTTTTGTTAAGAGGAGTAGGGCACAAAGCTTTCTACTCAGTAGTGTTTTGTTGGGTTTTTTCCTTCAGGAGGGTGGCACGTGAGCCCAAAACACATTTGACTCAAACAGTCCAGTCAGTAGATTTTATTCTAAACAATTAAAGATTAATTTGGATTGCAAGGGAAAAGAAAAGGTAAGTTCTAAGCCAACACTTACCTAATGAAAGCAAGTGAAACTCAGCAGCACCAAAAAGAATACCCAACAGAGACTAAATACAGCTTCAACATATATTCATGGTCTGTCTAGAAATGTCTTTGATGTTAAACCTCATATGGCACACTTAGCATTTTTTATAATTCATTTCCTATGGAAACTAATGAGCTTAAGGGTGAAATTACCTCATTGAAAGTCAAAATGGAAGTGTGAAGAAAAGAAGGATGACCTGGAAAGCAGATTTAGAAGCAATCTTTGCATATTAAGCATTGCTGTGGGAAATAGTATAATTAGTTTTCTTCAGAACTTATTCCTTGGAATTGTGTAAGTGGTATTTCAGCTCCCAAACATCATGCAGAAAGAATGTTAGATAAAGTAGGTGGAAAAAATGCAAAATCCTCACATGTTCTTCTTAAAATCAAGATGTTTTTTTCCTAACTTTCAGTGACCGTTAACTTATTTTTAAGAGGGCAGACCATAAAAAAAAAAAGGCTCCTTTCCAGCAGACATCTAAGGGGCCATAAGAACCCAAATTTTCAGAGCATAATTTGGAATAAGCATTTGCTTCCCAAATTCCTAACTTCTTTTACTTGAATCAACTTATTTCCCTAAGCTCTTGCTGCAGGCTAAGCCATCCGCCTTACACAATTCTACTGAAGACTAGAAATTGATACCAAATGCATGTATTTTGTTTGCTGGATGAAAGAGCTAATGATTAACCTTGGACTGTCAAATACCAAGTTTTTCCTGTTAAATATAATGAAAACAGTTTCAGAGTTTAAGCAGAAATTCTCCTGTAGAGTTCAAGTACCTGAGCCACTCTGAGGGCTCCAGGAGCTGCCAGTGGCCATACATTTGCTCCTTCTCAGTCACAGCAACATTTTTCTTTATTCTTTATGAAGAAAGTGCTTGGAAGAGCTTTGGTTGTGCCAGACCTTATCTTCAATAGTGTATAAATCCCAAATCAGTAGCTTCCTCAAACTAAATTAGTTACAAATCATTTGTTGACATAATGAAGTATAAAACATTTAAATCCACCACTGCAAGTGCAGGGCCAGCCACAATTACCAGTTTTAAAGGCTAAAACTGCTCATCTTTCAGGTGCACAGAACAACACAGTGTTTTCACTTCTACAATACTTAACCTGAGTTTGAGTTTCATTTAAATTTAGTCTGACAGCTGGTTTAAGAACAGCAACAGAGATTAGCTACAACATTAAAGGGTATCCAGCTTCAAGTATGGGAATGGCAGCACCATAAAAATCCTGGGATGCTAAACTGTAACTTGAAGCTTAACAGCTCTGGCATCACTGTCTTCTACCTCAGATACAACAGGGTGCAGGCAAGCCCTCCTATTTACTCAGCAAGGCTAAAGTTCTGTTCAGAAAACATTGTATTAACAGTAGTCATTTGAAACCGTGTAATTTATGCAAATTAAATTATAGTAAAGGTGAACACAGTATTACAGTAATTTCATCTAGACTGCTGTTAAATCAGGTGGTAAAATACTTGTCACTTTGGTGTTTATAGCATTGCAAGAAACTAAAATAGTAACTGCTTTTTGAAAAGTAGCAAACTTTTTAATTTGTTAGCATCTCAAAGCCCTCTTACTTCTATTTAGTCTCTTGCTTATATCATTTATTATACAACCTGTAGAGATACTGATGATCCTTTGCAGGATCATCTGACTCTTTTAAGGAAGTTTAAGAATGACTCATGTAAAAATTCATGTAATTTTCAGTCACTACAATTTCAGGGATGGTATTTGCTTGTAAAATCTCAACATTCAAATAATTAACAGCTTGACCGAGTATTAGCAAATGTTGCATTCATCCATTTCTGTGGTGAGAGTTCATGCCACAGAAGAAACACAGACAGCTTCAGTAGCTTTTTCTTTTTTTTTTAATTAATAACTTCTTAGTTCAGGAAAAAAATAAACCACAAAAGAGAACTGGAAGAACTACTCTCCACCTCCTTTATAAAAGAACTTTTTTCAAAGAGAGAGACTATATACCTTGTTCACCACTATGTCAAATCCTATCATAATCACCTTGGTTTCCACATCTATTCTACCACACTTCATGCTCAGCTTCCAAACATCTCTTATAAAGGAGGTGGGGATGTGCTTTAGACAGGTTAAAAATATGCTGCACCTTTACAGTATTTAAACAATTACACCAAGCATAGTTCATACATTTATCACATTAACTATCACCTGGTAACCATACATTTAAAAAAGGTCTAATGTAGAGTATGTAATACCCATGACAGATACTCTTACTTACTTAAGAGCATATAAAGATCAGGATTTATTCACCCTCCCCATCTGCAAGTCAATTTCTGATCTCTTCCTGGTACAATATAAATGACAAAAAAATCCCTTCATTCCATTGCACTACCGCAACCCTATATGCATAGAAAGGCAGATTAATTACCTGTGACAGGGAAAAGGAAGAGGGGTTTAAAAAAAGAATTTGAAGAACATCAACTGCACAGGTACTTTAGATGTTAAGTAGATGAGTTCTGCTGTTTGGGTTTTTTCTCCCATTTTTTTTTTTTCCTTATGGCCACACAATACACCCCTACACAAACATAACTTGAGTAAATGCAAGTTACTCCTGATCAACAAAACAACTTCAGCACAAGAGGCTTGAACACCAGCACAGAGATAAGGCTGTGCTGAAAGCCCATCTGGGGTGTGGGAGTGGTGAATGAGAATGTAAAGCACATTTCTGCATATAATGTGCAAAGGCTTGATCTCCACAACTGCACTCAATTTGCTACATGCACAGCCAGAGATGAAAATGAGATCAAAACCAGCTGGGAATGGTTGTCCTGAGAAGATATAATAACCATTAAAAAATCTAAACATAAAATACAAATACAGAAGCAACAGAACATCGTTAATAATACTAAAAGACAGAAACACGCTGTTGTTGTTAAAAGAAGCTTCAAGTAATATTCCAGATCCAATTTCAATCCTACTCACAGGAGAAAATGCCCAGAGATTAGGAAGAGAAGTCCACACCAAAGTGTATTTTTAATAGCATAAGGGCATGGTCAACAGACCCATCCTTGCAACAGCTATTTTCAAAAATAAAAAATCTAAACAGAAAGACATCATTCTAATTAGCATTCATATTAAGCTGTGCATTACTGGAAATAGTTGTTTAATTCACTGCAACCAGTAGACACGATGTGCTGCATCATTTGTGCTCCATTATATCACAAGATACTGTGTGTACACTTTTTAACACCCAAGTATAAACCCTGCTCATAAAATAAGGCGTACTTAAAAACAACATGGTCTCTACAGAGGTAACTTTGTATGCTTTCTTCTCATTCTGCTTCACTCTTCCAGGTATGATGAAAACAAAATTGGTCCCAGTCGAGGTTTGTCAGCATTAGCAACCAGATTATGATGAAACAGATTAGATCATACCAATTTGTAGGGAAGGGGGAAAGTCTGGATTTCTTTATTTTTAATGACACTTAGGACATTTCCTGAATGAGCTCTGCAGAAGGCATGAAAATAAAATCTACATTTCCTATGTCAGTGACACCAGTGTGCCCCTTCATGATCCCTATCTCTATCCCTAACCAGAAATGTTTCCATATTGCTACAATTTGTCCAAAGTCACTTATTTTCTGTAAGATTGTTCCTTTCAGTAAAGCCGCTAGATTCTGTTCTAAATGATAGCTTTTTCTACGTTTTCACCAGTGTATGCATGCTAGAGAACAGCTGCATTGCAGAGGTACATATTTAGCACATGGTATCAAACCAGAAAAGAAATACAAAAAAGATGAACCAGTGTGTCTTACTGGCTGCTCTATGTCAAAAGCACTGTTTGGTCTTCTGATATAAAACACTATAGAAGTAATAATAGCAGAAGTCTGTTCTGCTTCAAGTATTACCCCAACTTTAAATGTGATGAACTTCAACTTTCTGTGCAATTCTTTTTGTAATTTCACGTGAATAAAAACATCAACATGTCTAAACTAAGAAAGGAAACTGTACTACCTCGACTGTAACACTGCACATACGGTAGAAGCTTTAAGTTGAAACAGCTGTTTATTGGATGGATTTTTTAAAAAGGAATATTAATGTGGTTTCTAGCCCAAATGCAATGGGTAGCAACAAAATATTGGACTACCGCAAAATGCAGTTACAAATATACACTGACAATTTCCTTCTTAAATATTAATGGCTCTTGAAATACCCATCAGATACTTTTGTAAAACTTCTCTATTTTAAGTCTAACGATTTTTCTTAGTTTCTTCACAAGTAGTGCAAATACACTCCTTATTCTTAGGTCATCCCAAGATATGGCTGGTTTTTGTGAGTGTGATTTGTGTTCTTCACTCAAGTGATACAGGGACACTGCAGTCATGAGCATGGAATGCAATGCTTGCTGGACCACCTTGGAAAAAAATCTACCTTATTCATGTACAGCTGTAAAATTCTACAAATTAAAAATCTCACATCAGCTTACCTGATGCAAAAGTTAATGATTCCCTGCTATGGGGGAACTGAGCAATCCCCTGAAACCTTAAACTGTACAAGCAGTGTAACAGGTTTTTGTCCCCTCTCTACAGACTACAAGTTTTCAGTTCTTGAATCGTGTTTGCTCACAAATGTGATTGAATTTCCTAAAATAAAGAAAAACATAAGAGTATTAAAATGTAATAAAGTTCAGAAGTAAGGCAACAAAAGCAAGTCAGCATCTTTCACTGGGTATTTTAAATGTTAAATAGTCTAAAGCAGACCATTTACACACTAAAATTCTCTTTCAGAACCTGTTTAGATCGTACTTTACTGCCATTTTACATGTAACAGGATTTTCAACATCTCTCCTGTCTAACCCTCGTTAGTTTTATTATGCACACAGAAAACCTGTTATTAAAAAGCATTCCTCTATACTTCTGCATACTTCAAACCCAGAAGGCAATTAAAACAGGAATCGGTGAATTAATTTTCCCCTGCAAGATATTAGGAACTTTTAGTAGACAGCATTACACAAGTCATTAAGAACTAGAATGAACCAGGCTAATTATACATTTCAACATAAACACATTCAGTGGCTTAGAATCTTCTGGAAAGAAAAAGTTTATCTCAGCCTGTATTATGTAAGTTTTATGGGTATGGCAAACCTGTCTTCATGGATTAAACAAAAAACACAATTTAGTACCAAGCACTTTTTCCCACTTTTCAAAAACATTTCACTGTTCATTCCTTGTTTTTCTCTTGCTTGGGCCATGTGGTCCCTGACAAACAACTGAAACAGAAGTTGGGATGTTGAGTGTCTCACTAAACATGGAGGAAATGGTGCAAAGGGGACCCTCAATTTCCCCCTCAGCTGGATTAGATCAAAGATCAGAAAAACCTTGCTCACATAATCTAACTATTTAGCAGAACAATTTAGCTCAATTGCAAAAAAAAAAAAATTATCTGGATATCAAGGAGTGGTATGACAGGATTGTTTGCTTTCATGGATTTTAGGAACTAAGAGTAGCAGCCAGTAAAGTTCTAGGAAGGATTAAATCTTGGGGCAAAGGGAAAAAAAAAAAAAGAAAAAAAGAAAAAAGAAAGAAGGAAAAAAAAGGAAAAAACCCCTGAGTCATTTTTATTCTAGATGAAATTACCCACAACGTGAACAAAGACGACTGGTGAGTACTTTGATACTGAATTAACACTAACATTTCAAAACAAAATCTCCTCTGGGAACACAGACAGTCCTATAATGTGAAGTTACAGATAGCAGTGGTACTTCAAATTACATCTGCAACTTAAATCCAAAATTATTTTTGAAAGCTATTTGGTAAAACCCTTGAATTTGTAAGAGACTGCAGATGAATATTTTACAAGTCTGTCTTATGATCTGCTTGCCTGAGCTGCACAGACTGGTTATTTTCAACCCACAGTACCTGAAATATTAAAGGAATTATGCTAAGCGTGTATGTACATTGCAACATTAGAAAGATACTGCAGAATCTACTATTCATTAAGGCAATTTCTCAATAAGGGGTAACAGCTCCTCTATCTTAAATTACACTGAGAATTTAAGAGAATTATTCATAAGGCAAGAAGGATTTTTCAACCCTCCCTAAAACCAGTTAGATCCCAGGGGGAGAAAATTTTTGTTTTGTTTCATGAGCTTTTAATATTTGTCTTACTAGATGTGCATCGTTTCATAAGAATAAAACTGCACTGGTCATCAGAGGTCTTAATATTTTTATTCAAGAAGTTTGATTTACTTTGGAAGGACATTTCTCATAAATGACCAGATACCAGGAGTCCAAGGCTGGTATTAAAACTTTTGACAAGATTAATCTCTTTTCAGCCTCAAATTTCATTTTTGAGGCATGCCAGATTCCTTGGGTCAGAGATGTAAGACCTAGAAACTCCTCAGGAACCTGCTGTGGTTTATATTACATTCTCCAAGCTCCTGTTGCTAATTATTCCCACCAATTGACCCCTTCAATGGAAGCTGCACTTAACTGAAAGAATCCTTCCACCCCAGTGGGTAGAAAAACAGACTCAAGAAGTGTCAGCCATGGGTTACATCAACTTCCAAGTGCTGGCAGTGCTCTTGACATGCACAGAGGGCTCAATTCAAAGTTGTGTTAAAGGCAAAAATGATAAAATATCCCCAGTGCTCACCTAACCCTGCTTTATGCTGCAAGTTCTGGCACCTCAAAGGTTGCTTTTTAGATTGTTGTTGGTTTGATTTTTTTAAGGAACACAGAGAAAAACCACCTTCTAAAGTGTACAACTTACATGGCGTGATGTGCTTTGACCTGAGTTCGACAGTTGCGTCCCCAGTAGCAATCAGGACGTGACGTGACAGTCACTACAAGAAGAGCAAATTAAATGTTACATTTATTACAGAAGTCATTAATGGTGACACAGATTATTAAGCCACTGCTAATGGTGGTTACTCATCAGAAACAAGGCATGCTTGGCAAGAAATGACTGTAGAACTATATTGTTTCACCTTTCTGGAAACAAAAGCAAACACACTGTGAAGGACAAAAAACTAATTTTTAATGTTACTTAATTTTTTAATTTAATTTAAATGCAGATTTATGATGAAAGTATTTGATTCTCAGTGCTATCAACTCAAGTTTTACCATTTAGTTTAATAGAGATGGACTTGATTAGACACTCAGCATTTGTCTAGAGGTTTTCCATACAAAAGGAAAATTAATAATTCGGGTAGAGTTTACTGCTTTCCCCCACCTTCACATAGATTTCAACTCAGCTGTCCAGCAGCTGAACTGAAAAGCAATGCTAAGGGCAAACCAGGTACACAATTTTTGCTCACTATGCACAGCAGCACAAGCAGAGTTCTCAACAGCTTAAGACTGGGAAGCTGTTGCTAACAGCAAGAGCTAAATTGGCAGAAGTAATATTTAAAAGAAAACTATTGGAACAGCTTCTGTTCCAAACAAATTTAGGTCTGAAGGAGGCACAGTTGCTTCCATCCTATTTTATACTAAAAATGTAAGTGCAAAGATTTAGAATCAGTTTATGAAAGCATTCTTGCTCCTAGTTGAGAGCTGGTAAAGTGTTAAATTGTTCAGAAGATGCATAATTTTATGTATTTAAATCGGAAAATAAATTTAATTACAGCAATTAGCTCCTGTTGACTATATTCTGATTTACTGAATTCCTCTTTTCACTCTGCAGATATACTTATTCTACAGATGACAAATGATACTGAGAGAAAAAGTTCCATTAGGGAGTCTGAAAATAACTATGCACGAGCTTAGCAGCTGACAAGCTAAGCAAGGAGCGTAAGACATTAGCCCTGCAACAAGATTTGCACTGGGATACATGGAAGTGCCAAAAGAACACTGATACAAAGGTAAAGCCGATGTGAACTCTTTAAATTACTTTTCCCCTCCTTACTGTGCAAAACAATCCCCACCTGGCAATTCAGCAACAGGAATATTCTGCCTGTACTGGTAGGCAAGTTCTCGAAAGCTGCGAAGGCCACAACAGTAGCAAAGCACTGTGTTCCCAGTAATTCTGTAATCTGAGGAGAAAACCAGTTTGTAAAAATGAAATGCTTAATAAATCAGATTTAACTAAAGAGCCAGGACTGCACTGGTTCTGTGCACAGGACTCCAAACTTCTTGATAACACTGCTGAGTTACATTCAGACAAGGAGTCATGCACGCAGCAAACTGAACACAACACATACCTGACAACATGAAAACTCCTCTTTGAAGAGCTAAGAGACTTTCATTTAACATGTTCTTCCATGTCAGACCCCTGGATGCCAGGTAATCCTGAAAAGAGCAATTTAAGTTTAAGCTAGAAGAATCTCCAACCTTAAAGAGTAACCAGGCCATTTATACTCAAATATTTGCAAATCTGTCAGTAACTATGTTTTCAGAATTGGTTTATGATGACTACAAGTAAAAATTAAATACATGTAACAATTAGTGTGATACTTATTGGAAGGTTTTATTGGTGGTCTGAATGTATCTTTTTTTCAGATTTCCACTTCTGCCAAAAGTTGGCAAATAGATTCATTCAAGTCACACTCTGATTTACCTCAAATCAAGATTTCATCCAGTTTGCCTAATCTAGGCAACCCTGTTATAGTATGGGCAAAATATTTTCCATACAAGTTAGTATGAAACTTAACTTGTCTGGGACAAAATATTTAACAAGCATTGCTTTCCTGGCATATTTTTATTTAATTATTTTTCTCTTAAATAATATTTTGGATGATCGTTTGGAGCTCATTTAATCAGTCTTTTAAAATTAAGTTCTGCAAGTGACACAATGCTGCCATTATTAGTCAGCACATCACTTCCATTTCATCAGCAAGTACACATCTTAAACTTCATACATTTGTTACTATCACACACAATGATTTTTAAACATACCTTTAGGATATCTGATTCATAGTGGTTGTTATTCAGAACGCCATCTAAACACTTATCACCAAGATTTATTTCTAATCAGAAGAAGAAGAAGAAAAGTTACTATTTCTCACCCAAACCCCATGGCCCTCACACATTTTCTGAAGGTTCTTCTGTTTCCTGAAATAACATGCAGGGGCTCATGTGAGCACCAAGTACATGACTGCATTCAACATTTGCTAATGCACGTGATTTATAGCTTCTAGTGGCAAAGACAAGATACTGAGATTCTAAAATTTCAGCTTCAGTCCACAAACACTATCAAGCTGCACAAACTACCAGTGACAGTAAAGCATATTCCATTATCTCCAAACTGCAGCCAAGCCATTCCAACTATTCTATTTTTTTTTAAATGTCAAAAAACCTTGAGTTTCAGAAGTCTGCATGTTTAAGAGGGCAAGGATCTTTTCTAATCCATTACCATGGATGCAACAGTGCTCCTGCACTGGCTTGTATGATTCTCTTACTAGACTGAAATACACCATGGTTTTTTATATTGGAAAGAATTGTGCTCAGCAAGTGTAGTTTCTAAGCCCAATATTCTACGACAACAGAAAGTTAAATCCTCTCCATGTTAAGACACATGCCACTTCAATGTTATGTATTTGTGATGTAAGGACACAGACCTTGCTTCTTTCTGCATGACTGTGCCACAAAGTAATCTATGTCTCTTAAATTACATAAAGATCAAGAAAGACAGACATTATTGTAAAGTGAGCAAGCTGATAAAAAAAAAATTACTGCACAATACCACAGAATGGTGCCAAGCAGCCAAAACACGCCATGCGAGTGCAGCCCCAGTACAAGTGACAGAAAGGCTGCAGACAAACTGTGCCTGTAAAAAAACAAAGAAAACCCCTGTAAGGACCTGAACACAACAAAACTCAACAGTTACCATTCTCAGAAATCAGTAACAACAGAGCCTTAATAAACTTAGTTTAACAAAGGTACAACTTTCTCATTTAAAATACATTCTTTAAAGGAGCAATTCTAAAAAGGAAGATTCCTTCATGCTGTAACTTAAGAGTCCAAACAAAGAAAATTCCTATAAAAAACAGTCTTCCCAGTAAATTTAAGTTTAATAATAAATAAGGAAAGAGCTAGTTCTGTAGAAAATAAAATAAAAATGTACACACATTGCTGAGGAGCAACATGAGGATTCTGCTCACGCTCTGCTCTTCGGTCAGGCATTGGCTGAAAGCAGCAGGTGCATATTACATGACTTCCTTGAGCAGGACACACATATTCCTGAACAGCTGGATGAGTTAAAAAGTGAAAAAAAAAAAAAAAAATTGAACAATTTACACAGTTGGATTCCGGATGAGGAATCTTAGTGAATATTAACAACATAAAAATCATGAAGTAACAAGCAAGCTTTTTACAAAGACTCTAGGAAACAGCAGAAAACTGGCATCCAGGCTTCTAAACAGCACAGGTGTGTAAAATATTTCAGTATGTAGAAAAGTTTAATAAGTTTTCAACCATCTGATCAACCATTAGCAACCCATTTTGGACAATCACAGCCAAACATTGTATTTGCAAAGACACCAGTCTGGAGTTGCTCTTACAGTCCTGTGAGAGGGATCTTGCTTAGGCCTAACTTAGTTCATTGTTAAAACACAGCTCCTTGCTTAGCTCAGAGGAGTTGGAAATGATCTTCAAGGGTCCCTTCCAACCCCAGCCAATCTGTGACTCTGCCCTGAGTGTCTGAGTTGCAGTATTTTATTGCTGCACTGCTGGGCCAATGTGACACTGACCTGCAGGGAAGTTGGCAGAGGTTGATGGAGCATCTCCCAGAGCCTGCATCCCTCCTGCCTCTGTCTCCTGGCCTGTGCCAGGCACAGCTGGAACAGAGTGTCTTCGGTACCCTGGGCACTGTCTGCATACTATATATGGTTGACTGAAAGAACAAAATAAAGTCATATGAAATTATACCAAACAAATGCAAATACAACTTGCATCACTATGCTAGACAAGGTTGGTCAGACTCTCAAAAGTTTAAATTTAGGATTTCCTTGTTCAGTAACAGATGGAATTTTATGTAACTCAGTACCTTACAGCTCTGAAGTCTGCTGTAGTTGTGACAGATAAAAACTTGGGGTTTTGTGGTATTCCTCAAGGAGTTTTAAACAAAAGGAAAGGAAAAAGAAGAGCAATGTGACAGAAAGAGAGAGGAACAAAGCTGGAATAGTTATGTACAAGAATTCTTCTGTTCCTCTAGACATTGAGCAGAAAGTGTTTGTTGTTGAAAATGAAGAGGAGGTATTTTGGCACTTGGGAATTCCCAAGTCAAGCATCAGCTGCTTTGGTACCATACACCCAGTGAAAGCAGCATTCCAGGCACATAAGCACAAACATTGCAAACACACTCACAGGATCATGGACTGCTTTATCTCCTGACAAGGTCTTAGCCAGAAACCTGTCTTTTTTTTTGTTACACAATTCAACATAGAACTGTTGGTCACAAACTGAATCTTGCTGGACTTCTAGGAAGTTCTAATTTTTGCTGATCGCTCAAGGCTCAAAAGGATGGCCAGCAAAAATGCCAAGTTAATTACTGTCAAGAATGAACTTAATCTGAAAACAGATTCTGGCAATGATCACAGAAACACTATCAGAATAGTAGCATTTGTGAAACTAGCTCAGTTTGTGGGTCTGTGTGTTGAAACATAGGCACATCTAATTCAGCACACAATTTAAATGCAGGCATACCTGATATCTGAGGATTCACTATCTACATCAGACAATTCCAGTAAATCTTCAGAACTTCCCTCCTCATCAGAAAAAGATCTCCGCACCTTAGGCTGCAACATGTCTTGAGTAATTTTGTTTCTGGCATCCATGCTCCGAACATCATCTTCATTGCGACATTTATCTGCATGAGAACCAAATTCAAATTTCAAGAGAAAGGAACACCTCACATCCCTTATCTGCACTCTACTTTCTTAACACATTACCATTATTGTGTTTTCATCTCCATGAGGCTTGTTTTTAGATGAGAGAGTTCTAGATCATCTTAGTTAAATTCCCCTCTCTATTAAGGAAGTCTACTATCAGGCAACTTAAGTTTTGTTTTCAAGAGGCCATGATCAAAGTTAATCTACATTCAAGTATATTTTATTATACTTACTATCTAAGTAAAAAATTAAAATGAAGCATTCTTAGCATACAGTATTAAATCACCTTCCACAGGTTATTATGTCATGTTAAATGCACCTGTTTTATGACAAGCCATGTCAGAGAAAACAGCAGGGTAATAAAACATACAGGTATTTTACAGACAACAGTGTGTATAGACATCAGTTATATCTCATGTGTGAAATCCATTGGATCCTGCCAACAGACACTATTCAACTTGCCTGGATGCTGAATCAGATAAGCTTCAACCAAGTTGTTCAAGATGTGATTTTTACAAATACGTTCTACTGGACAACGACAAGTTGGACATAGAGAAGATCTTTCCATCCATCCTGAGTAGCAGGCAGCACAAAAAGTATGCATACAGGGCTGCAGGCTGGAAAATAAATAAATGGAGTCAAAACACAAATCTTTCATTTCCTTCAGATACATCCATAACACTGAAAAAACTATTTAGCATTGATTTGACTATCTAGATGGGGTAGGAAAAGGAAAATCAAGAGGGCTTATGAAAATATTGATTATCCTGACCTCCTCAAGCAGTTGTCACTGAATGTCTTGCATTATTGCCACATGATTACAGCTTTTGTCACTCTTACATACCTTACACAGTCATGCAGCAGTTCTTGGCAAATAATGCAAGTTAATGTCTCTTCCATCTTATCTGGTTTCACATTTGATGTTTTTGCATCTTCAGAGCCAATTTTAATTATACATTCACTTGGAGCTGCTGGTGAAAGATTTGGACAAGTATCTTCATCTACAAAGACAGAAGGAGATAGTTTTTAGAGCTTTTTTTAAACTTATTTTTAGTCAAGTATTAAAAAGAACCCTGAAAGATATGCACTGATTTGCTGTTCACTGGCAACAGTCCCAAAAGTGGTTCCTGCTTTACACACTACAGCTTCTGCTACTGAAGACATTATTTTCATGGGACCAGAAATCAAGTGAGATGCAGGAAACAAGCTGAAGGACTGATGACAGCTCTTGTAATTCAGTTTGGAGGGGTGGGGGTGAGGGTTAAGTTGCAGAATACTATAGTATACTAGCCTCCTTTTAGTTTCTTCTTAGCAGGTTCCAAACCCTCCTCCTCCCCTGTTCTTTGAGGATCTGATTCTGCATTTTCTTTGACAGTGATTGCAGAACCTTCAGCATTCACATCCAGCTTTTCATGCTTGTTGTGCAGTGCTCCTACACACATGGATTCTAAGATGGGGAAAGCAGGCACAGGAGTGACAACTGAGGACTGTGATCCTATAAAATAAAAACAGAAACATGAACACAGCTGCACACAGCTATGGACATGTAAAAACAAAAGGTACTCAAACCCTGATGAGGCACACACATCAATCCAAACATCAGAATAGGAAAAAGTGGAGCAGAAAAGCAAAGTCTGCATAACTTACTAAACACTCTGAACCAGTCTGACTAATTGGAAGACCTGGGGGAAAACAACCTATTAGTTGTGTAACCCTACTTAAAATCCCCATTCCTCTTTCACTTGTGGAGTATTTATTCTTAAGACTATTATCCACACCAGGTCTTCCTGACAAAGATGCCAGGCAGGAGTTATGCAATACCAATCATACGTAACAGGTCGGGATCACAGCAAAGGGAAAGCTTTGTTTCCATAGGAGCCAGTGGGGTCCCAATGAGCTGCTGACAAATGCATAAAGGAATTCTCACAATTCCATCACTCATCCATCAAGATTTACCCTGGCTGCTCATAGAAAGTTAAAATGCTCATATCCACCTGGTATTTTCACTAGAACTTTACAAAGCAAATTCTATACCCCAAGATAGGGGTAAGAGATCAATCTGTTTAAATTAAAAACCGGAGTAACAGTTGATAAGCTGGACTCGGTGATCCTGATGGGTCCCTTCCAACTCAGCATATTCTATGATTGTGTGATCAAACTTTAAATACTTGACCCAAGTCTCACCAGATGTAGATGGATTATCCTGCTGAACAGATGCAGACTCAACCGGAGAGGTAGAAGAAGCATTAAAGAGGTTTGATGTAGAAGTAGATGGCTGTGGTTCCTCATAGCAAGTCTGAGTAGCTGACAGTGATGAGGTAATTTGGGTCTCATCATTACTTCTTCCTGTACTTGAGGTATCTTTGGTCACATGGCATTGGTTTTCTACATTAACTTCTACAGTTGGAAGGGGGGAAAGGAAAGAAAAATATCTGTGTGACAGTCACCACATCATGGCTTCAAAATTCCAAGGAATCAAACTCTCTCAAGAGGGTTACATTAGTCATTGGAGCTTAGCTCCTCTTCATGGATCTTGAATTACTTCCTTACCTACTGGTTCTTGAGTTGCATCATGTTTTGTGTTTAAGGATTCATAAAGATAAGCAACATCTGAAAGAGATTTAAAAATATTAATCATGCTCTTTAAACAAAAATTCACTAAACTTAATTCCACATAAATAGCTTCTATTCACAAGTGGCTGCATCCCCAAAGTGTCTGACAATGGAAGAGGCAAATGAGGGGTCACCTCAACAGCACCATGTTAATACTCCTACTTAGGAGGCAATTAGGAGCAGCACAGCAAGATCTTTTCTTCTCAGGAAACCAGGCAGAGCAGCTTTTGTGTGACGTTTAACTTGTGCCAGCCATGGAACCAGAGGCTTAATCATTTCTTAAACCTAAAATCTGCTCTGTCAGAACAGACTGTATTTTTACTGATACTTGAATCAAAGTTCTTCAAAGAAGCTTATTATTTCTGAGCTCACTTCTCAACCTCTTCAATCAATATTATTTCATTTCTTTGTGAGATACATGAACTCTCAAAAATACAGATTAGGACATGCCATAAGTTTCACCCAGAAACTGATTTAGAATCTATTAATAACACCAACTGGATAATATCCTTTTCTTTTCAATCTTACTTCAAATTAATATTGCTCAAAAAATTCCTCTACCTTGCTACCTTTTTGTCACCTCCAACCACCTACAAGCAAATGAGACCGTCTTAGTTTGTACCCATCCTTTTTCTGATCAGAAGTTAAAATATTGTCTCCCTCAGTAGGACTTAGAATGGCCAAATAGGCATGCCAAATCTAAATTCTTCTCTGTGTTTGAAGATGTAAAAGCTGAAAAAGCAAAACTGGAGGCTTGGTCATTTAACTACTTATTAAGCCAAACAGAAATCAGTGATTCAATTGATTGCCTGGAAAATTCACCCAAGTGATTCATCTAAGTAGCATCAAGTGCAATAGTGCCAACTTAGAAAGGATTTGTGAGATAAGATATATTTTTCTGTCTGTAGAGTTTATCACTGCTTCATGTAACATTTGCACCAGACAGCATAAATCTGTCTGTATATAAATTAACAGCAATTTCATAAAGGAAGTATTTCAACAGTGAGTAGGTATCTAGAATTTTTTAACTGACATTCATATGTTTATTAATGTATGAAAACTGTGAATACATCATTGTTCCAGGTTTATCAATTCTACTTTCACTGTAGGGCTTTCCCCATCTCCTCCCCATTTTGCCTCTTCCCTCTTTAAAACAAAAAAAGCCAACATACACACCAAAAACCCACACAAACAAAACAAAAAGCTTTTGCAGCCTTTCCTACTGACTTGTGCCAAAAACTGCTTCACTGGGATATATAAAGTACCACTAACTACCCCAGCAATTTGACTTCTAAAAGAAGCACTGGACATGTGATTAGAACCTCATTACTTACCATTCATGCATTAGTTCTACCAAAATTACTTCTAGGCACATTTAAATTTCAGACAGTTGCTCAGATTTGTCTCTGTAAAACCTGGCACATCCATGACCTCTTCTCTAGAGACTTGTTTTTAAACATATTTCTCTTTAAAACAGAACTACTCAATTTTATTATACTGATATTTCTTTTCCCTCATGACTCAAAAGAAAATGACTAAGCATGCCATTTAAAAAGTATTATTCACTTACTGTTCTCTGGCTCATTTTTTCTGTAAACAACATAGATCACATCCCCAGTTTGTAATGGGTATGTCTGCTTCTTAACCACTTTCAATTTATTAATTACTGTTCCATTAGTACTGTAAAGAGAAAGAAAAGATAACTTAGCATAAATGTTTTCATAATTACAAGGGAAAAGGAAGGGAAAATGCAAGATGCATTTAAAGAAGAAAAACTATTGGCTGCCCCCCAAAAACGTAGGTGAACTGAAATTTTTTTTTTAAAAAGGAAGCCTGAAAACAAAAAATTTCCCCCAAAGACAAATTCAGAGCTACTAGAGCTTCAAAGCTCATTTGCAGCTACTGGTGAAGAGATGGCAGTTGACAGACAAAAGACCCCATATATTTGGCCAATGTCTCCAAATAATTAAATGACTGTTTCTTACAATAGTCTTCACCCTCTAAGTATAAAACCTGAAAGGACAATATGAGTTCTATTCAAAAAATTCCAGGCCATGTTTTCCAATAAATACTGGGAATCTCGTAAGATGTTCTGTGACAAAGGAACTTCTTCTGTACAGTAGTCAGAGATGCTATGCAGTGTTACTATTTCCCCCCCTCCTTCAAAAAGGAAAAAACCTAAAATTGTGAGGTTACTTGGACTATTTGCAACTTGAAAGTGAGAAGTTAACAAGGTGGAAAAAAGTAATACATAATGAAAGATGAGCTGGAATGAATTATTTTGGTATTGATAAAAAATTCAATACTTGTAGAAGAAATTAAACTAGGGAAAATGAAAATGCAGAGTATTGCTGATTAATTTCTTTATCCCCTTAACTACAGGTGATGTTGTATACACAAGCTATTAATGTTTTATAACCAAGCCAAGTTATTCAGGTACTGAATAATTCCAGCTCACTTGCATTAAACATCCTTCAGGGCTGCAGAACTCTGAATTTCAGACTTCTGCCACTCAAAATCTCAGCAAACTGGTACCAAATAGGAATGAAAATATCTGCTTTTTCCCTCTCCACGAGAGCAGCTGCAAGAAATAACAGCAAAGCTGTGCTGCCACCTCCTGGAGGCACAGCCTGTGCTCAGGGCACTGTGGCCTGTCCCTCACTGCAGGGGATTTATTTGGAAATCAACACCTTTCCCCTCCTCTTTTCTGACATAAAAGTATGAATTAAAAGTTCAAAAGGAAAATCAAGCCCTTTTAAAGCACTAAAGCAAGTCTTGATCAAGACATTAGTTCTTGGTCTTGCTGCTGCAGCTGCTTCCACAGTCTATGTGGCTGAATCAACTAATCCAACTTAAATGAGATACCAAAAAAAAAAAATAGAAATGCTACTTTGAACTTTCAAGAAACGAAAAAATAAAAAAAAACAACTTTGGGTCACATTGATGAAACTTCAAACTTCTCCTGCAAGCAAGAAAACTACTTATAGCTTGTCTTTTTCCCCTCAGGCATACAGATGTTGACTAGGCTGAAAGACGTAAGCACTAAAGAACGAGAAGAACAGAGAAATCACTAAAATGATTGCCAGAGTTTAGCAATTAAGAGGAAAGACAGAATTTTAGTCAGTCTGTTAAAAAAAACCACCGATTTTTAACCTCATACTGATGGTAGTGATAACATATTTAAAAAGATTATGTTGAAGCAAAAATTGTATCTCCTTCAATTGCCAAATAAATAGTCAAGTTTACACCAACCTCTGAAACCTGTCAGAGCACCTTTAACAAAAAAAGAAACATCAAATTTGACCTCCACAGTTTTCCAGAAGGCATTTCCCATCTGCACCAAGTGTTCTAGACCTTCTTTTGTAATAAATCAGCTAAATTCAAGTAACAAGACTTGTCTTTTACTGAATTTTAGCTTCTACAGGCAATTCCTAGCCCAAACATTTCACTAAACATATGGGGGAAAATGTCACAATAATGTATTTTATGAAGTAACTGTCATGACTGCCAAGTTCCAAGATTATTCTGGGGAACAATAACACAAGGTATTTTTGGAGACAGGAAAAACCCCAAAACATTACACATCTAGTAACCACTCAGGCTTGGTCTCACAAAGCAAGATGCAAAAATAGCTGTGCAAGACTGCTCATCAAATTTGCTACAGACAGCCAAATCTTTTCAGTTCTGTAGTTACACAGACTTCAGTGAGAGCTGATTAATGAATTATTTGGCACACATGGACCCAAATGAAGTAGGAATAAATGGATATCTCTTAACACAGAAAATAATAAGCTTTTCTTCAATGCATTAGTAAACTGAAGCAGTTGTATTTATCTCTCAGCCAACAACCAAAGGGAAAAAATTATTCAACAATCCCAGATAATTATATCAGTCTTTCACTTCGAATTCCAGTCTTTAGCATGAGGCTTTTAACAGATATGGTGACATTCCAGATTAATGCTGTGGTATTTTTTTAACCAGACACACATGATAAATTATGACATTTGTACATTCCTCTGATGTTACAAATTAAACTCCCCATAAAATAAGTAGAAAGTACAATGAGAATCCCAAATATGAAGGCCATTTATCAGGACTTGGTATTGAATTGATGCCAACTGGCTGTACCATTTTTCAAGGGGAGAAGAAAAACAGTACTTTCAGATATAAACTGTGTTGTGAAACTATGTCACAAAAGGTTCCAATGTCACTTTTTTAAACAGTGAAAGAAAAAAATCAGGCCCTGACTCAATTACAATGTGGTTGATGACTCCACATTTTCATTAATGAACCATAAATTGTTTACTTCCCAATCCCGCCTGCTGTGCAGAATTCATATGATTGCCTTCACTCAGAACAGGGTTACTTTTGAAGTAGATAAATGATCTATGTGTTATAAGAAACTTTCACATTCTTCCAAGAAAAATGCCAGTCTAATAATTTCTAATAATTATTTGCATCCATCCAGGACAAGAATGTATCTTATGTTAAAGCTTCTGGGTTAACAGTTATCTGTTATTAAAGTGCATTTAATTGTGAACACATTGTATAAAGTGAAATGAGTTTTGAATTCTGTTAAGGTACAGAATCCCTTTTGTACTGTAATTCTCCACTCTTTCCATGCTCATAGACATAGTTTTGACTGGAGGGTGAGGAGAATTTAGTAGCAGAAGGGACACCAACAACTGCAGTTCAACCTCTGATTTACCCACAGAAAGAGACTATCTGCTTGCCTGCCTTGTCAGAGTATCAGCCTTGTTTAAACAATTTCCTGATCTGAAAGATCACTTCCAACTCAGAATCTTGAAAGGAAAAGATCCTAGAAAATAACAAGAAATTACACTAGTTGTCTTTAAAATTTCTTTTTCAAAGTGGAGAATCTTACAACTGCTTTTACTGGGAGAAATCCAACTGCTGCCTCCACTGTATTAGGTCAGCTTGTATAATTTGTTTTCTTTCAAGACTATAAAGCAACTACTGCATGGTTTGGAAAAAAAAAGCAGAAACATATCCCAAAAGAGGGTGAGTCTTATTTTACTACTTGCTAACTCTTGGCTTTTGTTACTTCTGAAGTTTTATTTACTCAATAATTTTGAACGCTCTACACATTTTCTTTCACCTGAAAATTTTGGGTAATTTTTTCCAAAGTATATTCAAGAACTCATTATGCTATCAGAAGATAAAATGTTGGCTATCTACATATATTTGATGATATTCTTTGGATTAGATGCAACAGAGAAACAAAGTCCACTCAGTTTGACTGTCCCACTAACTGCCTCCTTCAATGCATTCCTCTTCACCAGAAAAATCTGAGCTTGACCACAGCAATGTTTCCAAATTAAGAGAAGAAAAAGCTGACCTTGCAGTATTTTTCTCTGGGCATCTGTACTGCCAACTCAAACATTCAAGAATCATCTTCTTTCAGCCTGATTTTTTGGGACTCTTCTGCTATTTGGCACAAACATTGGAAGACCAAGAAGAGTCTTCTGGAAGCAGTCACATCAAACCTCTTTTATTTTGCGATTCAGCAATTGGCAGCCACACTTCAGTTCACAGGAGGGAGAGCACTTCAGGGATTCACTCTTTTTTAGATACACAGAAGTGTAACAGGCACAAGCAGCTCCCTGGCAATGCTCAGGGCTGCAGCCTTTCTCCTATGCTACCTTGTAACGAGCCTCACCTTCTCATGAATATACCATGCACAAACTTAACTTCAATTTTGCTTTGCTAGTTTTCTGCTGGCTGCACCTTCTACCTCAGGGGGGCCGGTAAGCGGTTAAAAAAAAAAATAAAAAGAGGCAGGAATGTTTCTGCATCATGCACAATTTATTTAGCTTGTTCTGTCACACCAACAGTCTAAACCAATTCTGCCAGGGACAGTTTCTCAAGCTGAGATTTATAGCTACACTCTGAGACTGACATGATAGGCAAACATGGCTTAGTTTGTTGTTTGAAACATCCTGAAATTTAGGATTATATTGGAGAATGACAACTATAAACCTGTCCCAGACATCCCAGCTCATCTTTTTTCCCCAAAAATTTAGCATTCCATCCCACAGCTTCTGGGAGTATAAACCCTGCAGGAATCTATCCAGGGACCTATCCTGGATATTCTGGGTTACAGCCTTGAAGAGGAGGGGGAATACACCCTTATCAGGTTTGCAGATGACAACAAAGCAGGGGCAGAGCTGCCATCAGGGGCACTTTGGCAGGTCAGCAGAATGTGCCCATGATGTACAAAGATAAAGAGGAAAGTTTCACAAATGAGGTTTTGAAGGATATCGTGTTGAATCCCTGTTTCAACCCAGAAGGCAATTAAGTATGTTATTATGGTAGCTCAGGGTTAGTATCAAATACCTGCTGAGCTTATGACAAAAGTCCCTCCAAGAACATTCTGAGAAACCAACCTTGTATCTTCCAATGACACTTGACCAGACTCTTCATCCACTATGATTTTACAGTGATCTCCAGACACCAACTTGTTGCCAGGGAAAGATAAGTCACAGCCTTAAAAAGAAAGATTTTCCAACAAGCTTAAAAATACACATTACACAGTCGGATCAGCATTCTACATGGCTATAAATGCAACACAAACTGACTCATGTACATATGCAATAGTTCAAAACTCCTGCTGTCACACAGGCAACACAGCCTAGTGTGAGACACACAAACACAAACAAGTGGTGAGATAGCCCCATGTGCTGATATAAACATTTCAACCATTTGAAGGTGTTTCAGTTCCCTTTTTTCCCCCAATCCTAGCCCTCAAAGATGGAAATCAAATCACAATTACTCTTTCTAGAGTGGTACAGAAATAAATCCACACATATCTGAAGTGCTCAGTTTAACCACTAAAGGCACACATCTCACAGCACTCAGCTCTTTTTCCACTTCATTGTGATGTTGTTTCATTGGATTTAACTTGTTTCATTCCAGTGTATTGGGGAGAAGTAGTAGAATCAATAACTGATTAAAAAAAATATATTATCACTGTTCTTTCTTACAGTCTTTTGCTTGTTTCGAAACAGGAAAGTTTTCCTCATCTCTATTAACAGTGTTGTATTAATGAATTATGTTAATGAAGTTGAAGAGAAACACAAATCTAAGACTAAGATTTAAGAATAACATGACACTTAAGAGAAGTGTCATGATGATGTGATGGAAATCTTCTTGCCCACAGCTGAAGGGCTCTGAGAAAATCTTGTCTTTTTGCTTCACTTTAACACTGGATATTCAAAACAACACTTACTTAAACCAAAGTTATAATTAACAACCATGATTCCCCTCTATCTATTCACACTGTGGGTGAACTGATCTCAGCCTGCCCAACAACAGATCCCAGAAGGAAAGCAGCAGCCACTACCTCAAAAAAAACAATTCTAATGCTCATGAAAAATCATAAGTACTGTTTATAAAGTCACAATTTAGTATTCTAGTAACCATCCATCTAACTAATCCATTAGCAAACAGCTATGAAAGCAACTGAACAAGAAAGCATTCACATTTTTTTCTGCCAGACAACCTTCAGACATCGGCTTGAAGAATTTACCCACAGCTTAACGATAAGCAATTTCAATAGATATCACCAAGTGTAAATTTGCAAAACATTTTTCCTACAAGACACTATCTGCCTTTCTCACAGAGCTATAGCATCTGGTGTTTGTTCACAACTATTTACAGGAAGTGACTGATCAGCCAAACAGCTTGAACTGATGAACAGGAAACAGAAAATTAGCATTGTCAAAGCAGAGTAAAAGGAAGTTAAAACACTACAGTCCTTTTTTCAGATACAGTAAGCATTAAATCCTTTAAAATAGAGGCAAGTAGTACAACTTCTAGACTCTGAGAATAAAGCTTTCAAATAGACTCTCAGACAAACTTTCAGTACTTGTTGGCAGTCTTTATATGGCCAGAAGAATTAAGGGCTTTTATGTGGGTGTTTTCTTTTCTGTGAAGTCGAAGCATTTTGTATTGCAGTTCCAACTTATTTTAACCACAGAAGCGAAATGAGAACGTAAACAGGACTGAAGCACAGAAACTTCTGAATCAACAATCGGTTTTCCTTATTTATATAAACTGCCACAGACTACCCAAAAGGCACACTGACTCTGAAACGTGCCCGTGCCACAAGTTGCTGAGAAGGAAAAGGTCATAAAACTACTTATTCACACAACTAAGAGGTAAATTAGGAATATGGGGCGGCCTGGCGAGCACCTCCAAGAGGTGAAAACACCAAACATAACTAGTTTTAGTCCACCTTCCAACGCTGTAAAAGCCAGGAGATGGCTGCTGTGCCCCGAACACCGCCCTAGGCCAGCGCAGCGCGTCCCTGTCCCACCTTTCTTCCGCCCAATGGTCCATTCTCTTTTCAGCAGCAGGACGTGCGGCTCTGCTTCATCAGCACCCAGCCGGATCAGCTTCCCCCAGGGCTGCGGCTGCTGCTGGCTCTGCTCGCCTCCTTCCGACTGCTCCATTTGGATTCACATCTGACAAAAACAAACAAAGCGACCCCAAACCCCATCATCACACGGCACCCGGGGCGGCACAGGGTTCCCTGGCACCCCCGGGGCCGGTCCCCGCGCGCCGGTGCCCCGCAGCCCCCTCGCACCCCCGGGGCTCCCCCGGCCCCGCCGTTCCCTTTTGTGTGGCGCCTCAACACCCCCCTCCCCCTCGGCCCCCCGCAGCCAGCCCACCCTCTTCCCCGCGCCCCCACCCCGCTGGGCCGCTCCCCGCCCGACGGGGACCGAGCCGGGGGAGCCAGCCGGGGCGGCCTCCGTCCGTCCGCTGCCTTCCCTGGAGCGGGGCGGGGGCGGCCGGCGGGGTTCGGGGGTGCGGCGCCCCCGCAGCGCGGCCCGTCCCAGCCCCCTCACCCCAGCGCCGCGGCCCGGGCGGCTCCTGTCAACAGACATTGCCCCATCAGCTGATGCGGCCGGGGCGGGCTCGCGCCTCCATTGGCCGGCGCGCAGCGCGGGGAGGGCCTTCCGCCGCCCGCCACAGAGCCGGGCCGCGCCGGCCGGAGCGCCGCCGCTTCCGGTGAGGCCGCGCCGCGCGCCGCCCGTAGGGAATAGCGCGGCTGCGAAGGGGCTGAGGCTGTGGCGACGCCCCGGCGGCCATCTTGGGTGTGGGAGAGCCCGCCGGCGGCGCAGGGCGCGCGCCGCCATCTTTGTTGCGGGTAAATCAATCTCACCGTGAGGCGTGTATGCCGGCAGCCGGCGGAGGTGGTTTCAGCCGTCGCATCCACTGAAATATTGTTGTAGTTTAACTCTTGGATGTTGAGCAGTCATTGCTTTGCCAGCAGCGGCTAAATAAAGAACATAACGTGCTGTTCCAGGGCCAGGCTTTAGAAGGCAAGCTCGGACTGGGGCAGGGTCAGTGCCCTCTGATGAGGGGGGTCACGCACGGAGCACTGGGCAGCCCCAGTTTTGCTCAGGACACTCTTACAAGCCAAACCCTGCCACTATCGGGGACATGAGCAGGCGACAGAGCTTTCTGAACCTTGAGCCTCGTCACTTGTCTCTGTTATTGGCATCGACCACCTCATTTCCATGTCCTCCATTTGGTGGTCCTTTCTGCAAAATAGTATCACTACTATCCACTGGTTGATCTGCTTGTTTATACTGGTTTCGTTTCTTTTTCCTGGGACATTTGTATCACGTGCATCATAATGTTTTTAGACTAATTAGCACCCCATATAAAGTGGCTTCCCAGCCAAACGAATTGTACAGCATCAATAACATCCTTCTAGTGACGGCTCCCCATATCATCATATCATATCATATCATATCATATCATATCATATCATATCATCATATTATCTTCATCTGAAGGACTCAGAACAGTTTTATGTTCACCAAAAGAGGAAGAAGAAGCTGAGCTATCCTGGACGTCCCTGCTTCTTAAATTAGTCATCTAATATATACAGAGGCAGTGACCCCTTTTTTTGTCTTCACTTAAATGATTTTGAAGTTTGGATTAAATAAGAGAAAAAAAAAGAAGGAAACAAGCCACTAAAATCAAGACCACTTGCAGTTCTTGGCATTGATACTCGCCCCTGGTTCACAGGCTTGAGCTCTCGGATTTTGCTTTTTTACCTTTTCTGGAAGCCCTGCAGATCGCCTCAGACACAGAAATCTCACAGTAACACCAGCCTGTGCAAGACAACTGGACAGGACCACCGATAGAAGCAAAACTATTCAAATACAGCAGTGTTTGGATCTGCAATTTTAACTGATACCTAACACAGTATTGCTCCACAGTCCCAATTGCATAAGCCCCAGGTGAGGAAAAAAATATAAACACACATGAGTCAAAATTGATGCATGTACTTAAGAGCTTTTTGTTATTGACCTTAGTCTATAATTCTTCCCTTAGTAATAACAGTACAAAAAAATGGTTCTTTGAGACCTGAATGTCTACATTCCTCCAAAAGGATTTGTCTGTAAAATACCCTGCTTGCTTTCAACTTTGTCCTCACTGAGGAATAGAGCCTTTTATACATTTGAAGAGAGGCACATCAATGGAAGTTACAATCACTCAAAAGCATTGTCATGGTGCTTCATTTTTATTACTGCCCATAGTGACTGGTAATTGTTATCTCTGAGTGGCAGAGGAAAATACCAGCACATGGGAGGATGCAACTAACAGCCCAACAACCAAATCTTTTGTGTAAACTGTAGCATTAGCTGGGGGAGGAAGTTGTTTTGTTATATTGTGGCATTGAGAAAACGTATTTTCCAAATATTCCTGCCAAGAGATCCCTCTGCAATCATACCAAGGAATTACTGCACCTCAGTGATAGCACAGAGCAAGCAAATGATTGGTTCAGCTCCTGCAGCTCTCCCATAGTATCCATGTAAAAAGACAGCAAGTGAAACATACAGCTAGCTTAACGAGTCCTGTGTGGATAGGAGACTCAATTAAAATTAAATTATACAACAAATTAGGTTTTAAATGCTGCACTGCTTAGCCAGCCAGACAAATAATAATTAGAGACGTACTGATCTGCTATGTGCAGTTGACTGCTGTAACTGCTCTCCATGTACGCTCACCACACTTCCCTCCCAGCTCAGGGTAGTTTTATACCACATTCCAAGTAATCCATCTCTCAACAGCCCCATTTTGTACTTGTCACCCTCCTGAGCTGGGCAGAATGGAAAGGATCTCTTTCTAGAGACCACCATTCCCATCTGCTCCCTCAGTTAATGTTTGTTCATCAATATACCTCCCCCTCTTCTTTGTTCCTAGGCTCCAGCTCATTCTAGATGGAATTAGTTTTCAGGCTCTGAACTGTGTATGTACACATATATTAGGAGAAAAAAGCTACAAATATTTCTTCTTTTTTCCCTACAAGTAGTGATACACATACCAGCAGTTTGAAAATACCCCATGGTGGATTGAGGGGTATAAGCTAGAAACTGTCACCTATGATACTGGTTCTAGCAAAAGAAATTTAGGACATCCTTACAAAGTACAATATAAAAATGAGTTCACTTGAAAAGGACCTGAAGGCAGCTACTCAAATCCTCCTGTAAATGTTCAAATGCATTTGTATTGTATTAACGTGAAGCTCTCTATCACCCCGTTATAGATAACATTCAGAAAGACTGGTGCTATTTAATTTTCTCCTCTATTTTTCTTTTTTTCACTTCTGGAGAAGGCAATACCAAATTCTTAATATCAGATCTGGCCAAAGCAACTTGGAAAACATATTTCATGATTAAACTAATAACTATGTGTTCTGCATGGAAAATAAAACATTTAAAATCATCCTAAGCCAGCAAGAGTAATGTCATCCCACAGCCATCTTCAGCAGTGGTTTCCAACAGCTGGCTGCTTGTCTGTGTGTAAGGAAAAAGCAATTTCATAGTGCAAAATAAAACATACCAAGGACAGGCTTCTACTCAAGCCTTTTCCCAAATACTGATATCCCAGGTCTGCAGATAATCTATGTTCCTGCTATGCTGTAAATGAGAATACACTATTAACATGAAGGGTTTTCCAAGTCAGGCAGCCAGCCCCAGATTTCTTCCTTATTATGTGGTAGAGAAAGCAAGGCAGCCAGAAACATCATATGAAAAGGAAAGAAGAAAAGTGTCACGTCCATTTTCTTATGCTGTTAATCCAGAGATCCATTACTGACCACTGCTAGTGTTTGGGACCTTCCCAGAGTTGGGAAAACCAGCATGGAATTGCTCATGAGTTACAGGGTTAAGCAGCAATGATTTTAAGTACCTCCAAAGGGAGGACTCCCTGGGAAATTCAGAGGACCTTCGAGGAAAACAAACAAAACCAACGCACCAAAATAATGCACAGGGGAGCTAATGAAGCAATGCAGTGAAGCTCCTCTCAGCAGGGACCACAGCTGAGCTTTGTTGCTGGGGGAAAAGGAGCAATGAGGAGAGGCTGGTCTGTGCCCAACTGGCAAACAGAGATCAAAATTAATGCAGTTGTTGTTCACACTTCCCCAGTGAGCTTCACTGGATGCAGCACCGATCAAAAACACTCCCAGTTGTCTTTGAAAACACTTTGTAAATGCAGCAAGGTATTTCCCAAAGAGAGCTAACAATAATTTAAAAGAAACCTTATTGACATTTCTTCTTATAAAATGCTAACAACTAACTATTTTGTTACATTCAAATGGAATTTTAAAGCAGTATAAATGCATATTTTGGCATTATTTACGCTCTTCTTCCCCCCAGGCTGGTGGGGGAAAGCAGTTCAAATTCTTGCCTTTGGCACTTTTTAGTTTCCAAACATCAAACTCTGTAGGTAGCTCGCAAACCCCATCAGATGGTCTCTTTTGTCTAATAAAAAAACCCCAGTTCCACTTGATTAGAAAAAATGGAACTATTCCTAATAGCCTTAGGTTTTCCAAGGCATGGGTTTGAGTTTTTTTGTAGATCCAGGCACAGCCCTACAGTAACATCTTCCCCCCTTTACCTGTCAGGAGCCCACCCTAGCCACAAGTATATGGACATATGCTGACTCTCACTTTTCTAGGACCAGGTTCAAACAGACCTTTTTAATGGTTCTTCTTGTCATTTATAGGTGAAAGTCCAAATTTTCTTTTTGATCATGTAATTCATGATGTTTGAGAAATCTTCCAGCACTTCCCCAGTAAGTCTTAGATTGACATGTTTAGTCTAAGGAAGAAAAAAATTGCATGCATTATCTCAGGATGAAAAACTGGCTACTGAAAAATTGCATCAGTATTTCCGGAAAGAATCCATAGAAAATTGGGAAAATGTACAGTCTGGTTAAGGAATTGATTGCATCAAAATTTTAAAAATTTTAAAAATATTTCTTTTCTCTCAGTGTTTTGAAACATACTTCCTCCAGGGGGTGCCAGATTAACACCACTGGAAAATAAAAATGTGTGAGTTATGCACACCAAGGACAGACCTGTCTATCCTGTATTTCAAAGTAGCTTGTGAGTGATGCACCCTTCCGATCTGAGCCAAAGGCTCCAGTGTCCAGAGTGAAATTTTTCAGCTGTTCACTTGTAAAACTCTCTTGAAATCAGAAACTGCTGACTGGTCTTAATGTCACACACATGCTCTGCCGAGTTCAGATAGGACATAACCCTCAGAAAAGAGCTTTAAGAGAGGCTGAGTGGAGAAATACATCCGCCTCAGCATTTGGAAAAAAGAGACCTTGGGGAGAGAAGGAGTAACAAATGCAGTGGCAGCTGTATCTTCAACCAGTTTATGAATAAGGACAGAAACCTGGACACAAGAACTAAAATGACACAGAAAAGCTGGAGAAAACATGGTATGGAGTATCATCAGGTTTTCTATAAGTCTGCAGGGAATGTCAGCTATGAGTAGGATGTCTGTAAATGTCATTAGAGCAGAGGAGAACTTTCACTGGCTCAGAAAATAGAAATCTATCACTTAAAACAGAAACTTTGTCTTGAACAGGAGGCTACTTTACTCTTAGGGAAATTGATCTAATCACTATTTCCAGACAAAGGAGCATGAAAAAAAGAAAATTGTTGAAAAGTCATATAATAATATCAAAACCTTTTCAACATTTCACTGCTCATGTTTTTCTTTTATCTACACTGCAGCTAAAATAATCACACAGTCAAGCTATTCTGGTTCCTACAGAAATATTACTGAAAGAGTGCCTGGTTATCTTTTACTTGACAGTAAAATCTCTGCTGGATAAGTATTTTAGGAGAAAATTTCTGTGAGACTCCAATACTAAAAGACAAAATCTCTGACATACACTTAATTTGTCCTCTTGCAAATTTACATTTCTTACTTTGAGATTAGCAACAACAGTCAATGCTAGCAGTGAAAACCAACAAAATTAATCCATAATAATATATAAGCATGTGAATTGTCAGAGTGAAAGAAGACCCTGAATATTATATTAATCCTTTATTAGAGTGATCTTGGGCCCAGGGCTGTCAGTTAACATCCTACTAAGATGCAGAAGAGATGCTCATTATTCAGAAAAAATCACCTCACTCAATTCTCACATGCATATAACAGTGGAGCTCCAGTGCAGTCACTGATCAGCAGCTTTGCATCAGCTACAAATGTGATCACTTGTGTAGACTTTGAATTGCTGTGGAAGTACAACGAATTCATGAACCAAAGCCTTGGGTGCTGGGAGTGGTTTCTGTGGCTGGAGGGAGCTGTGCCTGGTGTAGGCTCTGAACTAGAGACAACAGGTAATAATTAGAAATCACTTGCAGTACATACCTGGAAGTCTAGTAATGCTTTTTGTAAATGATAACATGTCTTGAATTGCATGAGCTTCAGACTAGACACTGGGATTAATGGAACATTTTACTTTATTCCTTACTTTCTCTCAATGCCATATTCTAGAGACATATTGATATTTTTGGCATTATCTTTGTAGATGCAGGCTTGCACACTAACCTGGTTTATGCTGAACTCTCTCCTGAGAAAGGGAAGGTTCTTTGTCCTGTACTGAAACAAAAGGTCCCATAACATCTTGTCTGGCTTATTACTGGCAGGGAGTCAACCCTGGGGGATGTGGCAACATTTTTTATTTGTTATTTGATTTCTTAAAAATCCCTGCTGTGGATATTAAGAGGAAATCGGCCATAATTCAGGAGCAGTAGTTCTGATGGACAGTGAGATGGAAGGTTTCATATTAAAGCCTTAGGAAGCCAAAAAGAAAATTGAGAATCTGGAAGTATTGGCTGATGGGCACTATACTTTCATTATAAAGAACACCAAACTCTATAAACCTCTTGGCAGGAGGGATAAGAGCAGAACAAAAACAGTGACCTTGAGATCAGTGTCAGGCTACAGAATAGTAGGTTTACAACAAAGGCCAAGTAAAGGAGAGTAAGAGGAAATGCAGGTCAATACATCATCTTCAACTTGGATCTCATTCTTGGCACTCCTGGTCAAAAAATGTCCACATGTATAGTTTCTCTCTGTAAACCAAATCAGATGCAAGTTTTCTCTCCATCCATAAAGTTGGAACCCCAAATTATGTTCTCTTTGCTTTGCATCTTCACTGCTGCATTATTCTCTCTGTTTTTGTCCTTTGGTGCTTTGCCCCATTCCTTTTCCTAGTCAGTGCTCTGCTTTGACCACTGAATCACTTTCTATTTACAGCCCTCCTTTGCTTCATCATTCTTTAGTGCAGCAAGGAAAAAGCTATTCTATTCATTTTCCAAGATCTGTTTTGACCCAAGTCTACCCAGCCTATCATTTTAATTAACTTTTAGGAGTCAAAGCTCACCTCTTACCTGCCACATTGCTAGTCTCTATACTTATTTGTTCCATTTTCCCACATTTCCTCCTAAGCCTGGTCTCAGTCTAAAGAAATCAAATTGGAGACCATTATTTGGGGTAGGCTTTGAGAAGCCAAAAATCCTATATTATCTGCTAGCTAACTCTGGAGGCAATTGGCTGTGATTTATGGGAGTGTTGGAACACCCATTGCTCAAAATCCACAGCCACTGAGAGCATGGGACATCGTGTGTTGGCACACCATCACTATGTGGTTTTTCATATGTGAGCCCTGGCTACTTAAACACCCTGCATTCAGCTTTGACAGACTGTAAAGTACTGTAAGTCACAATCCCAAAACATTGGTCTTGTTACTCGTTTTATGGTATTCTCATCTTTTACAGCAGTGTATATGTGGAGAAGCAATGGTTCAAGAGCTCACCTAAATCACTGGTTTGCAGTTTATAGTCTGCAGAGCCTGGCAACCCCATGAAAAACTTCTAAAGAGTCTGAAAAAAGTGATTGAGAAAAAGAAAATTCATATATGCCAGACAGCAATCTACATATGTGAAATTCCTAAAGGAGTCTGCCCTAGTGTTGGAAATGTTTAGGGGTCCACAAATCAAAAAAAGGTTGAAAAACCACTGACCTAAATCTTCTCCCGCAACAGCAAATGGCCTAGAACTGGAGCAATATGAGAACTTGGCACTAAGAAATGGCATGACAGCTAAGCAGCACAAAATCTCTGCAGCTTCTCACAGATGTAAGTGGAAGGGAATAGGACAGGCACGTATCAGTATTGCCTTTGTAAGTATTTGTTTGGGGATTAGTGTTAAAACAGACACAGAGAATAAAAAGGGCAGTCTGACTCAATGCTAACTAAGTAATCTTAACAACAGATTACTTCATGCAACAAATTTGGAGATGGATATGTTCCTTATATAGATTGGTCATTTCAAAGGGTGAACTTTTACTAATTTTTTAAAAAAAATCAGATAAGCACAATCCCTATTGAGGCATCATATCATTATTTCAGTAGATTCTCTGGAAATAAGCTTGTTTCTGTGCTAATTTTTCTTCTGGCAGAACCAATTCATTCTTGGCCTTTACAAGCTGGTCTTTTACATTTGATTCAAAATTGGATTTGGGCCTCTGGAGATATCTGATGTCAGCCTTCCTAATGTAGTGTCAACATGAAGACACAAAGAGATAAAAAGTCAGTTTCACTTAGAGTTTCCTTTTTCCAGGGTCTAATCTGGATTTTTCACTCTCTTTCACATTTGCAGTTTGTATCATTGCATCTTCTTGTTGTGAGTCACATTAAGCAAGAGGGCAAGAGAGTGCTTAGCCAGCCTCCTGGTTTATAGGCAGGGTCACTAACACAGCTGGAACACATACTTATGCTTCATGATATCACCTCATAAAACGATCACATAGCAGACAAATTTTAAGTGCATATTGGAAAAGCAGAAACTCTGGGGTCAGGGTGGCGCAGAGTGGAGGAAGGGTAAATGTAGGCTACAATGAGAAATAATGAGACTCACTTTGCTGGAGGAAATGGTCAAACATTAGCATTTCAATAGAAGAGGTCAAACCATTTCATCCAATACAGGATGTCATTCCCTGCAGACCAAGCTAATACAGCCCATAACATCTGTACTCTGTACCGTACTTTTTAAATATGACATCCAAACTGTGGGTTACTCCCCACAAAGACTTCTATTATCCCTCCTGCCTCCCTCCCTGGCCCAGCATGCAGTCTGTCCTCATCTGCATCATATGAATTAAACAACTAAAAATGGAACACAAAGAAAAAAAGCAAGAACACAGAATATCTCAGAGGTGTTAAGGAAAACTGTGTAGGCACACAGCTCAGGTCTTTCATAACACACACAAAGACTGAATTACAATTCTTTGGACAACCTTAGGTCTATCCCATCCAGGCTTTTCTTGGAAGTGTGAAAATTCTGTGACTAAAGGAAAAAAAATACAAAACAAAACAGAAAGCACACACAAAAAACAAACAAAACCAAAAGCAAACAAAAACCCTAATAACACCTACTAAAACCAGAACAAAAAACCCCAAACAAACCAGAAAACCCCCACAGAACATAAAAACTAACCAGAAATACCCCAAGAAAACCAACACAGAACCAAACCAAACCCTCTTCCCCCTGCATTTCCCAATCTGCAGCATATTCATGATTCCAAACACCTAGAGACTAAAACTTTTGCTACCACCACGATCACTGCAGAGCAGAAAGTAAAACTGCTTTTTGCAGTGTCTTGCTTAGCATGTTATATTTCACAAAGGCAGTAGAGGAGGCATTTTGTTCCAGGTCTCACATATGGCAGTTGAGACAGGATTTTAGGCCACAGGTAGAACATCACCTTTCTGCCATATTGCCTATCTCTTAAAAAAGTAAGGAAAACTCTCATGTTCAGATGAGCTGTTCAGTTTTGCAGAAGTCTTTTTGTGAATTTTCCTTGATGCTGTTTCCTGCTTTTCTTACACCAATGTCTTATTTAACACCTTCTATTTCACTGCTCTCTCAGCAGTCACTACCCAACAGCACATCCTCCCATCAGCTTAGCAGTGTAAACCAGCCAAGAGCACATAAACATTTGATTGGATTCAGCTGGATCTTTCTGCATTGTGGGAAGAGCAGACAAGAATTTGAATAGAGTTTCTGGGTGTTGGTCTGGACATCCACATCAATCCCTTGCCAGAAAGAGAAAAAGCAGCATCACATTTTTCATAGTGCTTTTCTTTAATGACATTTCCTTCCTTCCATTAAGCAAATGTCCAGGGGAGATAAATGAATTGCTTTGTATATCTCGAGGATCTTTGAAACCCTTGATCTAGCCTAAGTATGCAAGAATGAGAAAAATAAGAGGGAGCTGAATGGAGGAAGGAGATTTAAGCACACAAATTCTCAGACAGAAAAAAAATAATAAAGAGCTAGAAAATGGAGGCATGGTACAAGAAAATAACCCAAACATAGGGATACTCCAAAATAAAAAGCTGCTAGAGGAGAAAAAAAAACAACACAAAAGGACCTCATGCAGCAAAGGAGAGTTGATGTTCAGCAATGCTCAGAAATTTTAATACTGATGTGTAAAATTAAACCATGACAGCAGAACAGGCTTATCTGCAAGCGTCACGTTACTTCCCCTGGGATCACTACCTTCCCACTGGTGCTTCTGTCATCTTCTCCTCCCCCCTCCAAATCTCACTTGACCTGAATTCTCATGATTTGACTCCATAATCCTCTGGTTTCCACTGTATGCACACAAAAGATTATTGTACAAAAGCGAATTCCCAGGGCCTTGGGCTTTGCTTTCCATTTAGTTAAAGAATTATCCTACAGTAGTTTAGATGCTGGGAAACTTGTCCTGTAGATTATTGCCTACAGGGCAAATGCTGAGGAGGCTGCTAACGAGAGAACAGATGTTCAGTGGCTTATGAGCCTTGCTGAATGTAAATATCTTCAGCACACTGTCTGTCAATAAGCCTCTGCCTGAGAATCACAAACCTGATGGACAAAATTCACTTCCCTTGTAAATGTATAGGCTTAGGCAGAATTACACTGAGGAAGAAGCTGTTCCTTCATCTGCACCAAAGAGCCAGAGTTTAAAAGCTTGTATAGACATTCAGACTGAATGTCGTGAAAAGTTAATATTTTTAAACAAAACGTTGTCTCTTTCCAAGAGAAAATGCAGCTCTTGGATCTGTTATGACACAGCAGGCCTAAAATAAACAGTTTTCAGTGGAAAATTGATATTAGGGTTGAAAGATTTTACAGTGACTGAATTTCTGAAAGTTTGCTTGTCTCCATAAAAGGATGTTCTGCTTACAGGGCTTCAGTAGGTGATGTCTTTACAGGGAGCAGTAATTTAAGAGGGTGGGTAAATCTGGACTCTCTTGAGCATCACTGTGCATCTCTGCATACCCCTCTGTCTCCCCCACCTGTCACCTTAGACAGTCTCCTAGGCAAAATGTGAAAAGAGTTTGTCCCCCCTTCCATTCTTCTGATTGCTGCAAACTTTGAGCTACCAAAGCAGTACTATTTTCTCCCTTTCATTGCCTGATGAGTGACCCTCAGAGCACATACAATCCAATGACGGCTGAGTAGCTGATCACAAGCAGTTGATGTTTCTGAGTGGCTTTTTCTTTATGAGTCTTCCTAACAGAAGACCAGGATATGCAAGAAGGACACTTGCCCTCAAGCCTCATCCCCCCCAGCCATCCTTCCTGGGACAAGAACAGGCTGACCTTGCTCTGCATCTCATCTTTGTCATGTCAAGGCTCAGTTGTACCTACATTGCCGGAAAGTCACAAGTTCTTGCTGATCACAGATTGTCACTTCACTGGTGAAGTGTAGTAACTGCACTCTGTTACGAAGTTGCTTGGTACAATTTTCAGGATCCACTAAGGAGTTCTTACAGCTGAGTGTGCCACATCTCTCTGCCTTCACCAAGTGGTGCTCAGAGTTCCCAGTTATGGCATGAGAAGGGAAGGCAAGTGAGCAGGGTCTCTGCTCTCTCACTGAATCCATGAAACCATGAAGGGCCTGTTTTTTTCTGGGAGTCCTCTGTTACAAGGGCATAACCACAGCCTGAAAAATAAACAAACTCCACCATGTATAACATTTAAGTGAAAATACTGGCTGGCAAGCTGAAACTTGGGAGACCTGGGTCAGCTACTGAACTGTTTTATGATGTGGAACAAATCACTGTGCTGTGTTCACTCCTCTATCCTGTCCCAATCAGATTGCCAGCTCTGCACAGACAAGCCTTGAGTTTTATTAAACATGCATACTCTACTGAGCACACTGCAACCCTTGTCACACCTGAGGCTTCTAGGTGTTCTTGTAACACATATAATATCACTTTACAGTTCAATCTCTTATGGTGGGATGTCCCATGAAAAATATTTAGTATGTATATATAAAAGTGATTGGCATGAAGGATGCCACAGAAAATACAGTAATTACAGTCTTGTCTTTTGGAGGTAGAGATTTACTGCTGCAATGTGCTCACCTCTGGGTGGAGAGCACAGGAGCAGCAGCAGCAGCACTGCCAGGACAGACACACAGCGTCTGCACCAGCCACAGGGCGGGACCCGACCTGCTCAGCCTCATTCCTTCCCCTTGCCTTCTCCCTGCAGGCAAAGCACAGCTGGCAGAGCTGAGCTATCCCAGCCGGATCCTGGCTAGGGCACCAAGGTGAACAGCCCAATTCTCACCGGAACTGTCACCATTTATTGTTACCTGACCGAAGTCCTCTACACCACCTCAATGCTCCTGTGGGCGCTAAACCTGCACCCACCCTGCCCTGCAGGGCACCGGGGCAGAGCAGGGCCACAGCAACCAGGCTGAGGGTGACTAGGTAAGAGGTACATCAGCATGTAAAGCTCCATGAAAATATAGAAATATTAGCTACTTCAAACACTGCTGAACTTTAGTTCAGTCGCTCCATTGTTAGGATGAGTTTGTTAGTGGCTGTAGTGTTTTCCTCTTAAGCAAAGCTATTTGCACTTTTCTTAAGGCCTTCAGTGTCCGTGGGACAAAGCAGGAGGTACGGCAGGGCTGCAGGTGGCTTCTGAGTTTTGGCAGAGCAGCCGAAGATTTCGGGCCCCACCTTGCGCTTCCTCAGCGCGGGGAGCGAGCGGATCCCGGGCGAGCGGATCCCGGGCGAGCTGGCCCCGGGCGAGCTGGCCCCGGGCCACCTGCGCGCAGCGGCGGGGCCACGATGCCTCCCGGCTGTCCTTGTGCTCTGGCGGCACTAGATGGCAATGTGGCTCTTCAGCAGCCCCGGGACGGCAGTTTGGGGGAGCCCGGGGGGTGGGTACCCCTGGCACCCCTGAGCAGCACCGCACATCCCTGCACGCTCCTCTCCATCCCGCCCTGTAACCCCCTCAAGACCTCAGGCGATCTCCTGGGAAAAACGTGGAAAGACTTGCTGCTCGGGTGGCCGTCATTGTCCTGTGCCTCCAACAACTGCTTCTCTTCCCGAATTAGATTTTATCCGTTTCCGGAAATAAAAGCTGCAGCCGGCAGCGGGGCCCTTTAGTGCTGGGCACAACCCGTGTTCCTGCGGAGGGGAGAGGCACCTCCCTGCCCACCCTCACCTGTTGGGACCCACGCTATCCGTGCAAGACAGTATGGGCCACGAAACCCCATCTGCAGGCAGCCCATGTGCCAGCACTGCATTTGTGCCCAAGCTGTCATCAGGTCACTTACCTGCAGCTCTGCAGGCAGTGCTGGGTACACCTGCCTGGACACCACCGGGCACTGCCACCACTAGCTGCCTTCTGCAGATTTTCTGCCCAGAAAGGGTTAACGTTTCTTTTCCTGTGTCCAGAGTAACATTTCTGAGAGTTGATTTCTGGACATTTTATTAATCATTCTTAATCCAGTGATTTTTTTTTTTCTTTAAAAGGAAAGCATTTTTCTTAATAACAAGTCACAGACAGAACCTTTTCTATTGTTGCCTTTGGATGGAGTTTTATCTGTCAGTCATGGGTGGGTTTTTAAGAGGAAATTTTCAGATGAATGATTAAGGACACCCTGAACACTGCAACACAGAGATGATCTGCCACTGGGTTTCTAGTTTCTGTTTAGTTTTAAAATCTGCCATGCCAAGGAGCATTTAATATTTCAGTTTCAGAATTAATGGGCTTATCTCCTGTCTTACACCTTACTTCTTAGGGTTGCCTCCCCTCTGAGTTCTCTCTGTGCCCATGGCACAGCTAGAATTAGCATTTCACAGCAAGAGCTGCGGTCTGCAGGAGTGAGGGATGGTGAACACTGGGCTGTCAGTCCATGCAGACAAACTCCCCAGCCTAATTTGTGCTGCCTGTTGCACCAGGGACTTACCATTAACTCTGTTGTCATTCCTTGTCTGCTTTAACATGATTGCTTTCAAGATTTCCCTCTCCAGGAAAACATCTGTGTTTTGGATTAGTTTTCCCTAGACAGATTTACTTACAGTTTTCCACATTAAATCTCCCTATTTTGTTGCTTTCTAGTCTATCTAGGTCCTTTTTTTGTTATTATTCCTCCAGGTGCATTAAAAAATCTCCCCATTTAGTGGAGTCAGCAGAGTGCTCTGGTATCCCAATTTACTCTTTGTATTCAACTATGAATGAATCACACATTCCTGGATGTCCTTCTGTAACACAGTGCATTCACTTCCTGCAGTCCTTTGTTTACAGTTCATGCTTTTGTCATCTGCATGACTGTGCCAATACCCAAAAGGATTTAAATTACTGTTTCCATCAGTCACATATGAAAAAGCTATAAAAACCAGGATAACTCCCCCAATTGTTCTGCTTATCAGCCATAATTACATTATCTTTTGAATGTTAAAAGATTTTCCTCTTAGTATCTGCATTATTTTACTAAATATAAGCTTACAGTAACTTCCAGATTGCTTTTGATTCTGGTTTGAAAATTGTTTGGATATTTCATTTTCACCCTATTTTCTGCCAGTATAATATCAATTGTCCATTGCTTAGTTGTAACTAGCAAAAAATATTATTTTGTCCTTTAATTCATGGATATAACATTATAAATAGGCCCAAAAAAGAAATGAAATTTTTTGAATCCAGCAATCATGTCTAACAACAGAATGAAATGAGATGGTGAGTGAATGTAAAGAGTACTTTCTCTGCCCTTTGTTTTATCCATGTATTGAATTCAGGATGAAAGCATATGTAGACTATGTCCCCAAAATGTGTTTCCTTTTGTCAGCACTCCTGTATTTCATCCAGACATGCTGTTATTTTCGACCCTCATAGTCTGAGATCAAATGCTACACAGCCTGTCCTAAAAAAAAAGGAGCAGAGCTGGAGGCCATGGCTGTGCCAACAACTGGGGCTGCCACAGCCCCTAAAGTGGCCCTTGATGAGAGAAAGCTCTCCTCGATGGATGGCAGAGCTGCCCAGAGTGCCAGTGCTGCCCAGTGACAGCCCCTGTTCCTGCTCTGTCCAGCTCTGCTTGGCCAGAAGTGAGGAGAGGGAGATGGCTCAGTGCTCGCTGCCCCTGCTCCCTGCTGGTGAAGCACTGAGCGCTACCCAGCTCGCATTGTGCCCCAGCACTGCTCACAGAGAGAGCTGCTTCCATTTCCCTCTGCTCTTTTCTTAATGGAGACTGAGCCTACATCTTACATTCACTCTTATTACTGCTAGCTTTGCAATTTGGGCATTGCACTATGATTTTCTCCAAGATCTTGTTCACAAGGCATTTCACTGCTCTTTCTTTTAAATGCACTTGAGAGACAGGACACCAGTACTGTGTCCTTCGACAAGTCAGAGGAAGAGGATTTTTACCTCTACAACTGGCCTCTTGGCCTTTCAGGTCCTCACAAAAACCACAAGAAGACCCCCCAGTTTCACTACTCCTCCCCAAACACAAGTACTCCATTGCTTTAATATCACAGACATATGACTCACTCCACCCCATCCACTTCTGCAGGACTTTTTAAATGTTCCTAAGATTCCTTTGTTCATTATTATATTAGAGCTGAGCACGGGGTCAAGCAGCTCAGCTCGCAGTGTGCTTTCTGGATGATGTGGCCAGGACATTGGTCACACTGGTGCCTTCTGCTGCCTACCAAAGAGCGTGAATTCATCCTTCATGTGGGGAGGATGGCAGTGCTCACGTAAAGACCTTGCTTAGCCTGATACTGATCTTCAAGGCCCTTGTGCTTTGCTTTATGCCCGTTCTCTGGATCCTCACACTCTTGCCCCCTTTATCTTCACTGCAGATGATAGTGAAGTGTGAGCACAGTGGAAGTTGAAGGTTCGCTGTGATCATTTGCAAGAACAATTAGCAAAAGCCTGTGCTCACATGAAGCCTCCGTGGCATGACAGAGTATAGGGCATGTCCTCCAAATCCCATCCCTGCTCCAGGCTGTGCAAAGTCCTGTAGGATCAGAACTCCCAGCTTAGCATTGCTGACAGGCAGACAAAGGCAGAGACAGACAGTCCTCATCCTTATTCAGCTGTCCCTCCTCCTCCCACCTGCGAGGTTTTTACTGTTAGAGCTTAGAGCATTCAGCTGTCTTCCACCTCCATCATTGCTTTGATAACTGATAGCAGGGAAGGTATTACTTAAAGAATCTGGGTGACTGTTAGCAAAATAAACAGGAGATGAAAGATAAGGCAGTCTCCTTGGTGCGTAATTACCTTAAAGGAAGGTCTGTTTGCTAATACTGTTGTTTTGATGTGCTAAATAGCTTGGGCTTAACGCCCCAGCAGATACTAAAACTAACTAACTAATTCCCGATGATGTCATTCCAAGATTACAGGGACTGGGGAGGTAAGGGAGGAGTATCCACAAGGCAGTGGTGTGTAAGGAGTGCTCCCAAATCACCCGATCTGGCAGATGGGAGGCTGTCTTCAGAGACAACTCTGCTGTCAGCACAACAAAACCCCACCAAGCCATGCCTCCAGGCAGGCGGGTGGCTCTCTCAAAGTCACCTACTCCGTCCCAGCAGCCTGCTCTTGAGGAGATCTCCCAGGTGTGCAGCAAGGAGAGCTCTCTGTATTCACTCTTCAGTGCTCTGCAGGGAGAGCTTGCTCCCCAGTTCTCCTGTAAGGGAGATTCTCACCCTTTGCTCTGAACTGGGCTGTAAGGAGCTGCAGCTGGTCTGTAGGCAGCTGGGCTACCTGCGTGTGTGCATCATCTGAGCTGTGTGTGATTGCAGGGTTCCACTCTTTTATTTGACTGTCTGCCTGGAAGCGTCTTCTGGCCTAATTATGGGTGCAGTTGTGTCACTTGGCTTGTCCTGTGTGCCACTGAGTGGCATCGCATGAGCAGGGCCTGCTGTGCACTTGCTGGCACACAACTGAGCTAATAGAGACTGACAGTGGGTATCGGGTTTTTTAAGACTAAGAAGTCTCCTGGGGTGTTAGTAATCCCCTAGAGGTGCCATTAGCTTATGATAACCACACCTTTGAAATTGTTTTATTGCTTTAATAATGTGGTGGTGATGGAAAACGGGGAACATGCCACATATATTATTTATGCTGGTAAAAGATGAAAGTTAGCAATTAGAAGCTTTAAACCACAGGTTCAGCAGAAATGCATGACTTACATTTATTCCTTTTTGGACTCTGCACCCCAGCACTGGGATGCCCTTACTGCCCAGGTTTGTTATGTTGAGCTGCCTACAGAAACCATGGCAAAGTGGCAGGGCCAGCACAATTAACATTGTAAGATGGATACACATCTCACTGCAGGGATGGGTGGAGATTTCCTGGTGGGGAGCTGTTGGAACAGTGCTTTATGATATCTGAACTAATCTTGTGCTATGATAATTCTGTCTTGCTTAAGTGCTTGCAGCCTCTCTGTGCTGTGCAGTCATGCTGTGGCAGCTGCTGTGTGCATCTGATCCAAACTCACTGCTTCCCCACACACTTAATTGGTAAAATTGCCACATATTGTTTATAAAAAAGCGTGGAAAGACTGAGCAGAATCTTGGTCCCAGGACCATAGAGCAGTGGCTCTGCTGCCACATGGCTGGGAATCACACTCTCAAGGCAACACAGAGAGGATGTATGTTGTACCTTATGTGTCATGACACCCACATTTGGGTGGAGCAGCTCTACTGAAGTAAAAGAAGCTGGGGCAGCTGATGGTAGAGTATAACATCAGGCCCTTCAAGGCTGCCATGCTTCCCAAGTGTGGGGTTTTAACCTCAGCACCCAGAGAAAGTGGCACCAACGCTACAGCAGAACTGAAGGGAAAGGTAGGAAAAGTTAGGCTTGTCATAAAAGAAACGTGCCAAGACAGCAACTGTCCGTGCCTGGAGCTGTAATGGAAGCGATTTCACTAATCTGCCTCACAGGCCACTTTCTCATTCTGTGTGATCCTTTGGTGAGGCTGCAAGCGTGTTTGATCGCTTCACCTTAGGATCAAATAAGCAGAGGGCTGACTGGGTGTTTTATCTGCAGCTGGCAGAAAATGGAGGTGAGAGAGAGCAAGCAAGTGAGTTTCTATTAAGAATAGAGAGATTAATGCACCCAAATTTAATTGGAATTGCACGAGCAGGCAAGAGGTGTCAAGCTCTGAATTCATGCATAGATTGTGTGGGTGTCCTATGTACTACATTTTGAACATCTGCAGCATGACTATCTCTGCCTTGTACTTTGGTCCTTGCTACAAGCTTTCATGTTGGTTACTGATGTTGTACATCCTCATTTCTATTGTACACCCTTGTGCCCTTTGCCTCATTGCACTGCACCACTCCCAGCGACAGGCTGTGTGCAGACAGAGGTGAGCCAGAACCTTGTCCATAATTTGATTTTTCTTTGTCTCCAACAGCCTCAATGTTAGCAGTGTCACACCAATGCCCTTACCACAGCCTGCAGAGAAACCCCTTCCCTGAAGCATCAGTGACATCAGTCACTGGCACTCACATCACTCAGGCAAGAGGAAACCACTCATGCAGCCCGGGGTCCCAGCCTGCATCCCACACCTGACAAGCTCTCACTTTGCAGGACTTGATTCACTTTGTGTGTGTCTCTTTTTTTCCAAGTAAAATCCTTGGGTATGAACATCCCTTCCCAAAGAAACTGCAGATGATTCCAGCCAGGCTGGTGAAGGGTTGGAGCTGGTGCAGTGAACATCGGGAGTGTGGGCTGCTGGCACTCACAGAAAGGAATGGGTTTAGGCCCTTTCATTACCTTCTCACATGAATATCACCCTTTGAAAAGCCCCATGCCTTTGGTTCAGGTTATTCCTGTAAGGCTGGAGCTCAGAAATCCCCATGGGCAAAGCTCAGCCAGGAGACAGGTTTCATTTCTTTTCCTCAAGGCTGTTGTCAGCCTTGGTTATGCTCAGGGACCTTCCCCAGCAGCAGCAGTGGGACAAGGAGCCCACCCTCACTTGGAGGATTGTGCTGTGCAAGGAAAAAAATGTTTCTGGCTCTTCTCATGTGTATTTGGGGCAGAAAGAAGGTGTAGTTTAGATTAGAGCACTGCAGCTTTATCAGTGTTTATCAGTGTAGGAGTTCTGCTCCGTGTAGCATAACAGCCTCAAGTCCTTTTAAACCCTGACATCAATATGTGGTGATAAGATAACACTGGTTATCCTGTACTGGTTGCTCTAGATAAGATAAACCCTTTTATGCTTTAAAACTGGACTCAAAGTTTCTGCTATGTTTTCTTTTCCTTTTAATGTAGCAAACTCCAGAAACATTTTATTTCTAAGGGAGTTGTATTTGTTAAGAGCAGATAAAAATAGTACATATCATAAATGAGACTTTCCAAGCTTGCCTGAGGAGCATGAAACTCTTTCTTTCAAAGACTAAATAGAAATGAGCTAGTAGGAGGTAGATTTCAATGTCTTAGAAAATTGTTGGATTAATTAGAAGCTAAAATTATTCCAAGTAAATGGTCATGCCTACATTTATTTTGTCAGAAGTATGTCCACACAGTGGTATTTCAGCAACAGTTGATGTTAATTTTAGGGTGGTTACTTTTAATTAACATGAAATAACTTTGGTAGCAGTGCTTGAGACAACACTAGTTTGCATTTAAAGCTGGGACTGAATATCTCTGTAAAAGCTGGCATATCCATAAATCTATAGCACTGACTCTTCAAGTGGAGACTATCTTCAGAGAATTTAGAGATACATCCATTCATTAGTGAGTTAAAATTAATAACTAGGTCCTCTATGAAATTTAGCACTTTAGTCTTGTTTGTCCCAAATGATTTTAACAATGGAATAACAGACTCTTCACATTTTCCATATAATTAAAATTAATTGAAATGACGTGCGTTAGTTGTAATTAAGCTATGCAGCTAAGAGTGGTTGTATGTAATTGCTATGATTATATAGGCTACAAATAACCTCAAGGAATGAAAGTGGAGTTATTATGGCAGAAGAACTCAGCTTCTCACCACCTTCCCGTGACTGATGGTCTGCACAAGGGGAAGGATGTCTCTGGGATGAGGCAGTGCTCCATCAGAAGGGGATGCTTTGGGAGCTGAGCTGGCTCAGCTGCCCCTGTTCTTAAGTTCATGTGAGTGCCCCAAACCTGATCATTAAGGGCTGCCCCTTTCCTCAGCTTTAGGGTAGCACTAGTGAGGGGGACAAACTGAAGTGGGAATGCAGTTCCTGTAAAGCACTGAAGCCTTTTGTACAGGGTCTGGCATAGCCTATATATCACTGAATTAGCTCCAAATTCAGCTCCACGTTCACCAATCCATCCCAGTTACATCAGGCACACCCTCACCCCAGCACCAGGGGCATTTCAGGAGCTGTACAGCTCACATAAGGTGACCCTGTGGTGGCAAACTCCTGGTTTTACTTCCAGTGATTTCCACATCTCTATGGAAAAGTTCTGCAGTTGCAAAGGACCTCCAGGCCACTTTGTCAAGCTGCTTCACACCAAAGCTGCCCACAGCAGTGACAAAAAGAGGCAAGGAAACAAAAAACTACATCCCCTACCAGTCCATTTCTTGGAAAGCTCAGTCTGAAGTGATCAAGCTGAAAACCACAATTCTGCAGGTCACTGCAAGGTCAGGTTGAGGTTGCTGGGGATGTCATACCCATAAAATCACCTTTTTTGTTTGTTTGTGCTCTGCTTAGGCTTTTAGGGCAGTGTCTTTAAAATGCAGCTTAAATTGTGGGTTCCTACATTCTTAATGATTCCCTTATATTACATTTATTTTAGTTTGGTTTTTTTTTGTTTTGTTTTGTTTTGTTTTGTTTTTTGGGGTTTTTTTTCTGCCTTGGAACTGTTGAGCTTCATTTCATGGAAAACCCAGGGAAAAAATGTTTGTAGGGTTTTTGGTACGGGAATAAGCCCAACGATTTGAAATGATGCTGTTGTAATGTGCCCTCTCACCACCTGCAGCTGGTTTATGCATGACAGGCCCCAGAATGCAGGGCTGTGTCATGTCTTGCAGGGTGTTAGAAAAATGAACATTTCAGCAAGGTTTTGGCCTCTATAGCACATAGGAGTGGGAGGGATGTCACTCTGCTTTGCCAGCTGCTCACATGCCCCATCCCAAGGCAAAGCAGCCCCCCTAAAGCATTTGCCGGTACACCAGCATCAGGGCAGATGCAAAAGTCTGTGCTCAACACACTGCAGGCAACAAAGAATTATCAACTTCCCAAATTTCCCTTCTTAGAGTGCATTGGGAATGATTGACAGGGCTGCCAAGCAAAGCCTCTTGGAATGTACATGGAAACTTTCCTGGTAATTAATGGAGGATTGTGCTTTGGGCAATGGCTCCTGAAGCCTCTCCTGCCCTGTGTCTGTCCCTAACTCAGGACTGGTCTCTGCCAAGGAAGCTCTGTTTATTTCCAAATCATCCAGAGGAGGATGTAACCTTCAGGCCCCACTTTGGCTAAAACCTCCTGGCATGCTTCAGCCTGCTCCTCCACGAGATCCCAAGAATTCACTTCTTGCAGTGCTGTTTCATAGCCCAGTGTTGCAATATCAGTTTTATCCTTGAAAGGCTCATCTGTCTACCTTCAGGCTTAGCAACACGGCTGCAAGAAAATATTTATTTACATGTAAGTGTAAATTAGTGACAAGTACGACAATCTGACTGATTTCCCTTTTATAATTTCTTTGATAATCTCCATTCTGTGGAGTTTAGGGTACAGATTTAGACAGCCTAGGGGTAACCACATGGCCCATGTGTGCTTGCACTAGCATTAGTACCATGGGGAGGTAAAGTCTTTTACAAAAAAAGAAAAGCAACCCAAAAAACCCACTCAGGATGGACAGACCATGATATTGGTTGGGGGATGGGTGAAAGAGTGCAGGAAAGTGAGAGAAACCATTAACATTTTGCACCATTAGTCAGGAGCCTGGGGACCTGTTGCAGCAAATAAAAACCCCATATAATTTAGTCAAGGGAATTCAGCCAAAAAAATTAGAAGGTTTTTTGTTGTTTTTTTTTTTTTTTTGGCAATGGAATAACTTTTTACTCCATTTAATTTCTAGTTTGACCATCTGAATAGATAATAGAAAAGTACTGTGAGCTAGGGAATAATCTGAACTGAGGGAGAGAAAAAAAATGCTGAGAAACTTGCAGGCATGTTCACAAAAAAGAGTCATCCAAGATATCAGATAAACCAGGAGGCAAGTAAATCAGGAGAAAACCAGATCTTCCTACCCCATCCCAAGAAACACAAGGAACCTGCTGTGCATTTCCATCTGGCAGGAATGCAGACTTGCACAGGATCTGTGTACACAAGATCACATCAGGAACCCCTGGGCTTGCAGGTTCAGTAACTCCCAGTCTCCAGCTATTGCTGCTGGAGAGATCAAGTCACAAACTCAGCAATGGGTCTTATTTTTATTTATTTATTCTGTTTAAAAGCTGAAATACTAGCCTTTGTACAACTTGTGGCTAAACTCCCATCATTTTTGCTAATAAATGTCTTGGAATGGATAATGATATCCTCATGATACTTTCTTATCCTCCTCAAAACATTGAATACTTAAAGAGTACAAGAAGCCAAAGCAACTGCTCCTGGCAGGAAGCTGCCAAGCTGTTATGCAGAAGCCTGACCGGCATTATTTGGAACAGATGCTCTTTCAGCTTTGTAATTTTCAGCCAAAAACAATGGCAGTAAGTGAAAGTAAAGCTGTGGGTCAAAGGAAGGCTAAACTGTATGAGAATCATGTGAAAATATTTTTGATTTCACACATCCTCTCATTTACAGCACATGCTTCTGAAATGGTCTGGAATGTTAACGTGCAGCTGCAGGTTTGACCTTCATGTCCATGGCCTGGATTTTCCAACAGTTGAGACTGACTGGAAGCACAGGGTCACCATCCTGCTGGAGCCCTGGCACAGCCTGTGCCACAGGAGAAGCTTCAGTGCCTCCCCAGGCTGGGGATGGGTCACACCTGAGCCTCTCTTGCTGTCTGCAGCCCCTGCCAGCCCTTGGGAAGGGCTCTTCCTGGCACTGTGGGCCAAGCAGGGGGATGTTGGTGCAGCCAGCTGCCCCTGGCTGGGTAAAACCTTCAGTCCTATCTGTGGGCCCAGAGCAGTCACTGATGGAGCACACAGGAGGCAGCTGCTCACCTGCACGGCCTCACAGCACCAGGAGCTCACCTGGCTCCAGGGAGGCAGCTCCCATCCTCAGCAGCTCCCAGGGCTGCACAGGACAGGGCACAGCACAAGGGCTGAAAAGCAGGATGAAGCTTTCAGTTACTATGGCCAGGCAGGCAACCCTGGTCCCCCCAGCTGGATGAAGGCTCTGCTGGGCTCACGCCGCTCCCTTCCTTTGCTAGGCAAGCTCAGTTTAACAGAGCTCAAGAAACAAGCAGGTCTCAGGAAATAAATGCTTTCAGTCTCTCTTTTTTATTGCCTGTAAAATAGCAGGAGGCTTTCAAAGCAACAGCAAATCCTGTTAAAAAAAGTAGAGAAAATTAAAGAAATGTTTCTTGTCTCAGATCCAGCCCTTTTCACCTTAACTTTCCATCATGGTACATAAAATTTTGTATATTTTGGCAGAGCAGAGAAATAACTTTTCCCCTTTCTCTTCCTTGCACAGCCCAGGAGCTCTGAGTGAGCTTTAAACCAGTTTTGCACAAACACAGAACAGCCAAATAATCGAGCAAGAAAACAGCATTAAACTTTGTAGACAATCAACTTTATTCTGTGCACAGCAGCTAGTTTCTCCTGCTCTCAGCAGAAATAAAAAATTTACAAGTGTTCTGGGAAAGCATTAAAAACCAAACACATCCAGACAAAGTCTAGTGCAAACTACTTGGAAATAGATCTGTGCATCACCTTCTGAAAGGCTCATTCCAGCTGTGCTGGTGTAGCCAAGCTGATGGAGGCCAAAAAAAATACACCCTGTGAGTTCAGGATGGTATTGGAGGGTTGAGATTTGGGTAGCAGTCATCCTTGTATCCCAGAGAGGCAGTCACAGTCCTCTGCTTGTGAGAATCTCCTCATCAAAGAGGTTTTCTGCATCATTCCTTGCACATGGGCACAGAGTAAGGATGCCTGTATTTGGAGAAAGTGGAACCTCCCAGCACCAGGAGGAAAAACCCAGCTACTGCAGAGAAGGGATCAAAGATAAGAGGGCAGGATGCATTCCCAGGCCCACACCCCAGCCCTTTCCATAGGGACCATATTAGGTTTGCTGTACGCTCTTATTGCACTGAATGTCATCTTCCAAGCATAGCAAATAACGTTTTCATAAAGCACTGCTTTTAATCAAGCACAACCCTCACATCCCCAAAGGAGCTATCTGGAGTCTATCCTTTTTCTCTACTGTTCTTTTTTGCCCCCTTTTAACTCCCTCCCTTAGAGGCCTGTGCCTCCAGCAAGGAGGGCTCCATGTGGTTCCCTTCGGAGCTCATTAACACAGGTCCATCCATCAGGCCACGAGTGTGAGCGGGAGCCGCACGGAGCCGGGGTCCCGCGGGGCTGTGGCACAACCTGCACACAGGGCTGTCACACAGAGTGCTTTAATAACCCTGGTGAGACAGGGAAATGCAGCCTGGTACCTGATTACACAGCCCCACGCATGCTGGGGCACTTGATGGAGCAGTGGATTGGGAAAGCAGTATATTAAAGCCACTAAATTCAGTGTCATCCAAACAGAGTGGGTTATTTGCATACCCAGACACTGTTGCAGATGGGGTCTGGTTTGAAACCACCTAAAATGCATTTCAGAACATCAACCCAAAACAATACTCTCATTATAGCAGTAATGGAGACCAGCCCCTTCCCAAACCCCAATGCATGACCTCCTGTGTCATCACCAGTAGACTGGCAAGCAGCTTGTGTGGGTGAGGCTGAGACCAGCTCCCCAGAGTCAGATAGTTATTTCCTGCATGGCAGATGCTTCCTATTCAACACAAAGAAAAAGCCTTCCAAATATGTTTGTTTCTTTATCAAGTACTAATGCTTGGGGTGAGGGGTTGAATCCCTTTTCATGGACAGTTTGCAGCCCGTGAGTGCTCCTGAGCAGAGAGGCAGAGCCACCTGTACAGGTGGATACAGAGGATAGCGCTGAAGGCTGATGAGCATGGCCAGGCAGCACTGATATAAGCACACTCTTAGCTAAACACATAGAGTTGCTGGTCAGATTTACCTGCCCTGGTGGCTGGTTCTGGGCAGAGCTCATCATCTCAATCTTGGAGTGCAAGGACAGATCAGGAATGTAGTAGACTGAAGGCTTGTGCTCTTAGGTGCAAATGGTTCATTATGGTCTTTTTCAGACTGTGCTGATGAGAGGAATCATTCTTCATTGATGAGAAATCCTGCATTTTCTTCTCTGGGAGAACACAGCTTTGTTCCTTTCCTCCATTTAATAATGCACAATTTATCAGGCTAAATTGGTGAGCCTGGTAGCAAGTGATTCAAATCAACTTCAGTGGCTATGAGCAATCACATGTACTTGAAGAAACCCACTTATACCACTTTCAGTAAAACCTGAGGAAAGCTGGCTATGAATGCAGTACCATATCCTCTTAATGCTCAAGAAAACCCATTTAAATGAACTTCTAATGGCTGATTGGGACTTCTATAATGAAACCATAAAGAAACAGCTCCTTCCTTCAGGCTGGGTAGGCCAAGTGCCTCCATGGCTCTCTTGTTAGCTGTGGGTAGGAAAAATAAATGGAAGGAAGCACAACTGTGCTGTGGGCACAGAAAGGCTTTCCTAGGGTTGACACTCTGAGCCTCACCAAGAAGGGCACAAGGTACTGTCACCTGCATCTCCTGATACTGCAAGAAACAATTGATCAGACTGTGACCACTGTGCTCTGAAGAGCTGCTCAGACCTTCCCCTACACAAAGCACAAACTGTCTCCAGTCTACAAACCCCCCTATTTCTCTGCTGGGAGAAACGTAATTTCTATGTCTCCCCATATCTTAAGTTAGCCCAGCATTTTAAGCCTGCCCAAAACTGGAGAGGTAGCATAGGCTGAGGGTGTGGAAGGAGAGGAGAAGTCAGTCCCTGTCAACCCCTGTGTTCTGCTCCTTCCTGTCTTTGGGAGCATCCAGCAGGGATGGTCAGCAGGGAGCTGCTGTGCCCCACAGCCTATTGTAGCATGCAGCAGACTCCCACACTCAGCAAAATGGGAAACAAATGGGCACAAACCTTTCAAAAACATTTACAGGCCAGCCACCCACCTCCCATTCAGAGCAAGAGGACCCTAATGGGGAAACACCTCTTTGTTCTATGAAGAAGAGCTACTGTTCCCTCTCCATCCCTACAGACTCATCAGGCTTCTGATGCCTCCCAGGTGCTCCTGTTCTGGGAAGACTGGCCCTTGCCAGCACCTGGTGGGCTTTGGTTTGCCAGCACTGTGTCTGCAGGCAGCTGGCAGTGGGATCTGAAAGCCTGGGCTGCAGCATGAGCCTCATCCAGAGCCTGGCTTTCCTCAGCCCTCCCTGGGCAACAGGCACCAGCCCTGGTGTTCCTGAGGACTTGCATCACCCTGCTGGAGATGTGGGTGGTCATCAGAATGGGGATGGGGCATGCTGGGGCCCTCGAGCTGGAAAGGCCATGGGTGCCTCTGGAAAATGGGGACTGTCCTTCCATTGCTGCTTTTGTAGTAGCAACTGCTGCGCGGAGATAAAAGCTTTTGTTTGCCTTTTCTCTCCTACATTCCTAATCTCCCTCTGTGCTGGTCTCCCCTATAGTCCATCAAGCACTTTTAATCTCTAATTGCATATGACTGATGAGCCTGAACTCCATACACAGCGTTGCCAAGAACCACTTTTTCGGAGCCTGCTTTAGCTCTTTAGGCCAGTCATAACACACTGCAGGACCATTAAGAGTTTATAGTTTGTATACATAACACCCTGGGAGTACCAAAGGGTGGTTTATCCAAACAGAAAAGAATTGAGATGAATGAATGCAGAAATGACTTTTGGCCAGGAAATACTTTAATTTTAATTAGGGGGGAAGGGGGCGAGAGAGGAATGAAGAGGCTTTCTTCTCTCACAAAAGACAAGACTAATGAGTTTACAGCTGCAGGCGCTGACCTTGGAGCATCCCATATAATGCTAGTGCTGAAATGTTTGGATGTGATGTTAGACCCGATAACCTTGCTTCTAAAAGGAAGAAATAAATGGAAATGGCTGAATGAGGAGGGATTCATTTCATGGGGATGTACAGACATATTTATTTATTTTTCCCCCTCTTGCATTCCTGTTCAACTGCCTTTGGTGACACAGCCGTTCACCCAGCAGCTGAGCTTCATACGGGCCTCATCCCTTCTGCAGGGAAAAGAAGTCTGTTATGGCAATTTCCCCATATTTAGGACTGTCCCTCATCCCAGAGCCTGTCTCACAAGCCCGCAGCTCTCTGGAGCCCATGGCTGGAGTGATCAGGGTACCAGAGGCCGGGGCAGCCCCATGCTCAGCAACCCGTGCATGAGGGAAGGTGCAGCTGGGGCTTCTGATGCAGTGGCTTGAAAAGGGCTGAAAGCCTGAGACTGTCCTTGTGCAAGGCTGTTGACACCTGCTCCAGCTGGTCCCTGCTTTGTGGCACTGGGCCGGCGCCGGTGCCCGCAGCACTTGCCTCATGGCTGTCTCCAGCCCAGGAGGCTCCTGGTCCTGCCCTGGCAGTGTCACAGCTCTGCTGTGCTGTCCTGGAGAGCAGCAAGAGCAGAGCACTGCCACTGGGCTGAGCTGACACCAGCTGCCTGTGGGGTGTTCCTGGGGCGTGTGCCAGGGCAGCAGGGATGTGTCCCTGGGCCTGCAGGGCTCTCCCAGCTGCCTGGGCACACAGCTGCAGGGGCATTCAGGGCTGATCGTGCACTTCCATCCCTTGGCAAAGCACGTGGCTCGCACGTCTTCCAAAACTGCAGAGCTGCCTCTCCCACCTCCCCACCCAGCCTGCTCCTTCTGGGCTGGGGACCTCAGCTGTACTCTCCCTGGAGCTTCCAGGCATCCTGGCCTCTCATTCCTCCTCCAAGCTCTTTCCGTGGCCCTGTGGAGCATCATCTGGCCCTGTGCATCCTCCCGTGGGTGCTGCCGTGCTACAGCCAGGGCGATTATTAAACTCTGAGTGTGAAGCTGCTGTGAGCTGCTGTGCCTGTGGAGCCAGCTTGGCCTCCAGGGAATCAACACCCTCTGCCCTGCGAGGTGGCAGCCAGACAGGCTGGAACAATAGTGCAAGTTAACGGAGCAAAACAACTGTCGGTGTTTCCTATTAAAAGTATTTTTATGATGTTGATTATTATTAATATTATATAGGGGCTGTAATTTTCTCCCGACTCACTCCAACATCTCACAAAATAAACAGTTGCTGTATTATCCCCTTGTAAATGAGACCACAGGATTGTAAACTTTAATTTGTTACTTTTGGCTGCTCTTAGGTTTGGCAGACAATTAAACCAATTCATTAGTTCACAGAGGCACATTTTTGGCCATGTCTGGCTGTGTGAAGTCATCCAGTGAACACATTTGAGGCGGGGTGTGGAAAAACCGTACTGTGCCCTTGCCACATGATCTGTCAGTAATGGTCCAAACAGGCCACTGTGGACTTTGCAGACCCAGGTGGGGGAAGGTCTCCTTGCTCCTGTGGCTCTGCTGTGCCCTGGGCACGGGTCATTGGCAGCCCAGTGCCCCTGTGTGCTGGCCAGAGAAGTGGCATTGATTCTGTATCTGACAGCAAAGTGGCTGTGTCGTGCCTGAGGCTTAACCTCTAAATTCTGCAGAGCTGGACTAGTGAAACTCCATAGGACATGGCAAAAAACGCTGAGCTCTTGGAAAGGCTAATCTGGCCGTGTGTGACCTCCAGAGCCAGCCCCAGCAGCTGAATTAATTCCTTCAATAGCTGGGCTGCTTTCGATCCCTGCTTTCCCAGCTGCAGACACATGGTTAACCTGCAGAGCCCCATGACAGCAGAGCATGGCTTTTAGCCTCTTCAGGGCCACCAGTGGTATGTGCTGGGAGTTAAGGTGGGTTTCTTTTAAATGGAAGCTGTAACAGTGTGTTTTATGGCACTACCACCTCCCCTGTCCAGAGTGGCTTAGTGCAAATCACCCCTCAGATGAGGTTCTCTTGTCAGACATTTTCCACTCTCTGTAGTTTCTTAGATGTCCATTAACAAACCAAAAATCTTGAATAATCTTAGTTTTGAAAAAAGCCCCATGAATTAATCCATTTTCCTTTGTTCCCTCCACAGGAGGAGGCTTTTTTATAACATTCAAAAAGGAAGGAAAGATTTTTAAATAATGAAACCTAAAAGCTTCCCCAAACTAGTTCCTCACCATTGTGTTTTTCACTAGCCAGCACTTTGAATTTGGATTTGCTGAGTTCTGCTTTGCAATTCCCTCTGAGTGATCCCACCACCGCCAGCATGTGTCGGGAGCATCGCTGGGCTCTGGCTCTCCATCAGCTGGAAATGCTGGAGAGAAGGGGAGGCTGTGGAAGGGAACAGAGCATTTTTGAAAAGCTGGTCACTTCCTTCAGTGTCTTGACTGGTTTTCCTGAAATAATAATATTAACAAAAGTGTTTCTGAAAAAGCAGTGAGCAAATGCTGCAGAAGAGCTAATTATGACTTTGTATATGATGGCAACTCCTCTGGAAAGCAGCTGCAGTAACCTGTCCGCCCCACTGAGCCACAGTGGTTTTCTTCCAGGGCTCCTCCTGTTGCTGGTGTGACTGAGGCTGGTGTGGGTGTGAGCTGGGCCCCATCTCCTTTGGGTGTCAAACACATCCTCTGCTCCTCAAACTGCTCTGGGGAGAGATGAAGGACTTCACCCTGCTGCGGGCAGCTGCACTTAGCTGCGTCAATTCCAATCACTAGCTGGAGGAGGAGGACGACGACGAGGAAGCTGGCTGGGTTTTGAGTCAAAAAATAAGGCCTGTGTTTTTCTCCTTTCAGCTATTTATCAAGGCTCGGTGCAAAGGGCCTGACACCCGGCCAGCAGAGCCCGCTGCTGTGATGTGTGTGACACACGAGCCGGTAATGAGGGACCTTCTGCTGAACGGCCAATTGAGCAGCCGCTGCCTCCAACAGCTTCATCTCGGAGGGACGGCGGGTGGATCTCTATTTTGACACATCCTCGCTGAATGAGGAAGAGAACAAGCAGAAAATGGCTGATGATAAATGCAGCAATTAGGGAAGCTTAATGGAGCAGAAGGTTTTTTGTGAGAAGACAAAGAAATTGCCGTGCCGACACCTGCAAGGAGGTCCCAGCCGCTGCGCAGGGAGCCTCCAGCTGTGCCGCAGCAGCAGGGGATGGGATGAGGGGAGCCGACCTTTTTACTTCACACACACATCCCTCAAAGGCTTCGGAAAAATATTTTCCAAGTTAAACTTCAAAACATCATTTGATTTTTCTTTTTGTCCATTATGTTCAGAAATGGGAGCCTGTAATTTAGGCCTGGTGTAGCCTTCCCCCACTCCTTGCTTTTTATTCAGTTTCACACAATACAGCGAGCGCACTGCTGGGAAAGGCATTTTCCTGACGAAGTATTGATCTTGGTGCTGTGAAAGAGCCGTGGCCTCAGCAGGGGGATGTCATCTTGCTGGACACAAGTGGACAAGAAGCAGATCCCCTGGACAATGCTGCTCACCCACAGTGATGCCCAGTTTGAGGCTGAGCCCATGACCGGCCCTGTTCCTCCCAAAGCACCTCATCTGAGCTAAGCCCTGGGCTACCAGCTCCACAAGATTTGAGCAAAAGTGCTAAATTTGTTTGCCCAAGCCCCATTTCTCATTATTTCCTTAGCTGGACTCTCCCCAAAGCCAACTGCCTATGCAAAGGGGCACCAAGAAGCACTGGGGAGAGCTCTGTAAGGGCTGTTGGCATGTGGACACCCAAATTTTGGTGACAGGCAATGCCATTTTGGCCTCCCACAAGACCATTACCAAAATCCCCCAACACTGCAACACAACTGTTTTCTTAAGACTGTGGCAAAAAGGAATTTCCTGAAAGAGGTAAGGGAAAGGTTTCTTTTTTTTCTTGCTTGGCACAAGCCAAGGAAAACACAAATCTTGTTTTCCCCTGTTGACGGTTTCTCGGCTCCAGCCTGAGCTGCACACCACTGATTTACCTCTGCTCTCATTCTGGCACTTGCTGGGCTGCCCGAAGCACAGCTGGTGTGTCTCGCTCTTCCCTAAGCTCTCAGGATATTGCATTCCTGACTAGTTGGCTTCTTATGCTTTCCCTCCTCTGGGTCTGGGCGGTGCTGGCATTGCAGGCCTGACAGTGGAAGCTCAGCCTGCTGCCGAGTCCTTGGGCTCCCCTGCATCAACCCCTCTGTTTGTCTAACTCCGGGTCACCAACAGCTAACTACATATTTATGGTATCTGTATAGGCTGGAAAGGACAAGTCCCATATGCTTTTTTTAGGCAATAAACCCAGCTTTTTAGGGAAGCACTAGATCTTTTTGCCAAGGAACAGTTAGTATTTTTGACAAGTGATCTGAGGATTTGTTACTGCTTTACAGACTGGCTTTTCCCCTCACTCCCTGATATCCTGGTTGTCTATTTTATTGACTGGGCCAAGAGTGACCCCATTAAATGAAGCTGGTGCACACATCTTAGATGGAGCCCCAGTGAGCACAAGGCATTTTGGACAAAAGGTAATGTAAGTGCAACCACCGGTCTCCCCCTTATGGCTTTCTGAATGTCTTTTTAACTACAGGTTACCTGAGGCAAGCAATGAACCTTCCAAATCCCATCTTCTTCCTCCCACCCACTGTCATTTGTTTGCTAAATTCCACCCTTTTTTGGTGACTGAGGGAAGTCTTTGGGGAGACAGCCAAAAGTAGAATAAAAATGGTGAAAAAGGCACAAAATGAAAGCTGAACAGTGGTAGAAAGACATAAAACCCAGGAAGTCCTTCTGTACCAGTTCTTTTAGCAGAAGGCAGCTCAGCTGGGGTGGCTTAAAGGGATAAGGCTGAATTAATTAGTTTCTCTGTTTAGGTAATAATACCATTAATCATGATGAACCATTTTGTGAGAAGGCTGATAATCGACACTGCACAATTCTGCAGGAATCCCACTGTAGTGCAGCATTATTGATGGGTCATCCTCCCAAGGTGTGAGAGCAATGACTCCTAATACAGTAAATGGCAAACCACTGATTTTCTTTTAATATTCAGACCACCACAACATCAGTCATGATGAATTCTTCTGGCACCAGGGTGGCTGCAATAAGCAATCCTTCAGGAATGCCAGGGGAGCATGGCATCGATTTAATGCTCATTTTTTAAGTCATACACAGACCAAATGCTTCCAAAGGGCCTGGCCCATTTTTGCATTTTTTTCTGACGTCTGCAATAACAACCTCCTTGCTCACACGTACCTGCATTAGAAACACGCAGCTATGCACTCTAACAGGGATTAGTGGGGCTCATTAATGCAGGTCCATGTCAGAGATGGTGTCAAACAAGATCCCATGTTGGACACTGGCACCAGAAGAATTACAATCCCCCTGAGCCAGCATTATGAATCTTTATGCCGAGTTCAACACGCTTTTCACATCCACCATGTGCTCCATGTTCCTCCAATTTCAGCTGGGAGAGCAGGTGCTGATTTTTAATGCCTATTTTGTTTTAAGCCTCCTTTCATCAGATTAAGGACCCTGCTATTTTATTTCATTTTATTTTTTCACGCTCAGTAATTTAGTCACACGCAAACTTAAACCCAGAAGCTGTAACATGCTGTTAAAGCACCGTCGCCCACCTCTCCGTCAGCCACGGAGCGCGAGGGGTTTGGGGCGCAGCTCCATCCCCCGCAGACGGCTCAGCCCACGGGAAAGGCTGGGGAAGCAAATGGGAAGTGGAGAGCGCTGGAGGCGACAACCTTCCCGTGGTGATGCCGGCAGCAGGGTCCCTCCACACGAGCTGCTGTACACAGGCTGTGTTTCCTTTGCTGTCCTTCTTTCCCCTGGCAGGAGATGCTGGACCAGCCACCCCGAGGTGGCCCCGCGCCGTGGGGTGGAGATGCTGCAGGTCTGGGGGCACTGCTCTGCCCCCCTCCCCAAACCCCCACCTCCAAAGCGTGTCATGGGCTGTGTTCCTTCTGCTGGGAAGGATTCACAGGCAAAACCAAATCCCTGTCCCAGCACCAGCCCCTTCCGCCAGCTGCCTCCTCCCAGCCGTCAATAAACCATTAGCCTCGAGTCAACAGCGCTGGCTACGACACACAAACACTCAACTGCCTTTTTCATCCAAAATCAATGTTGTATTTATCTTCATTGATCTACAAGGAAACTGAATGTTTAAAATTACAGGGGGTGCAGGGGGGAGGACGGGGAGGGGGGGAAACAAGAGTTACAGAGCCAAGAAAATAGTAGCGGATGGCTGAATTAACTAGAGAGAAAAAGCCCAGGATATATAAAACATGGACACTGAAAAATAAAATAAGGGAAGGGGGGATGGTACAGCAAGTAAAACATGGCAAAATTTACATATGGATGAAAAGTAAAATTGGAAATAAAAAATAAATCATGCCAAAAAGCAGTTCAAGGCAGAACCACACTGAAACAAACATTTGCTTATGGTCTTCATGTACTATAGATAATATATCAGAATTTCTTTTTTTTTTTTTTAATCAACCATTAGACTTTTTTTTTGCACTCCTAAAATTCTACTTTGTCTTGTATACAGATTCCAATAAGAACACTGCACAATTAGCACAAGGGGTCCACGGAAAATTGTCCTTGCTTGCCAGCGATCCTGCCCACAACACAAAAAAAGAGAAAAAAAAAGGAAAAAAAAAATAAGGAAAGGGTCTGCCGCATGGTACTGTGCCAGTTCCATCTGCTTTTGCCAGCTTGAAAAGTAGGAAACCAAAATTCCCTTCCAGGAGCGTGTGTCTTTCTCTTTCCTTGACGAACTGTCCCTTGTGTTTGTACAAAAAAATTCAGTCTCTCTTTTTTTTATTTTTTTTTTTTTTTGTTAAACACAAGCATCCTTCTTCCTTTTCACATGCCATTGCCATTCTGTCTCCAGAGTTGCGAGTTGGTTGTTTTTGGGTTGGTTGTTTTTTTTTTAAATTTTATTTTTATTTTTTAAAACCTTCCTCCCCCCAACATCCACTAAGACCTGCCTCCGAGTTCTTGCATAGTTGAAGTATATATGCCGTACTGAGCTTTCTGAGTGTGAATTTCTGACTGTGACAAGAGTATGAGTTGTAACCATGTTAACAAATAACCAGAGTGGTTCTAGAAACCATTTTTATAAAGTCTACCTATGTTAAGAATTTAATATTGGTGTACATTTATATTAACAGAATATTTACAGTTTGTTTTCTTTTTTTTTTGTTTAAAACAAGAAGTCAAAAAAAATTCCTCTTAAATTTCTGCATAATATAATAAGGCAAAAAACAAACAGTTTTGTACATTATTATTATTATTAATATTTTAATATATATCTGTAACTTCGGTTCCAAAGTACCAAGGTAAGTGATCAATTGGCCTCAGAAGGGAACCTCACAGTGGACTGTAAAACTACAGTATTTCCATAAATAATACTTTTAAGAAACCCTGGGTATTTTTTTCTTAAGGATCTGAGGCCTTCAAAATGCAAATTTAACTAAAAACAAAAGCAAAATTTCTTCTTTTTTTAAGTGAATAAAGAGCACAAAATTAAAAAAAATACAAATCCATTAAAAATGTTTCTCACATTTGGGAAAAAATGTACAAACTTGATATTCTTAACTCATTTTTTTTTAGCACAGAAACAAAAAACAAAACCAAAAATCAATACCTATATATTAAATTCCCATTCTCAGCAACCTTCTTGTTGGAAAGTCCCCAACCCCGTTATTTATGGAAATGTGCTTAACTTCTACAAATTTTACATTAAAAAAAAGTTTACAGCAGTGCATTTTGTAAAAGGTTTGTTGTTTTCTTTTTTTGTTGTTTTTTTCCTGTTTGTGTTTTTTTTGTTGTTGTTTGTTTGTTTGTTTGCTTGCTTGTTTTATGTACAGGTGAGTTTAAAATTCAATGTTGGGGACTATCGTGCCTCTACTTCTTTGGGGTTCCTAGAGGGGGAATAGTCCCTGGACTCAGAGTTTGTGAGTGGAGTAGTCCTGCGAGGGGAGGCAGGTCTGGTGCTGCTGGCTGGTACGAGAGGCGGCGGCGCGCTCAGCGCTGCGGTCGGCGGGTTCCTGTTCAAAATCCCGTTGTGCATGGCAGTGGATGGACTCAGTCTGGGGTAATGCATCCCGCTCAAATGAGGCATGAAGGATGGCACGTGTGCCAGGTGGCTTTCGATGGGGGACGAGTGCAAGTGGTGCATTCTGGCACGCTCAAGTTCTTCCCGTAAGTGCAAGCGCTCGCGCTCCTCCACTTGCCGCAACCGCTCCTGCTCTCGGCGGGCTTCCAGAAGGTTCTCGTGGTTGTAGTCGTGTGGTTCCCTGTCTCTGTAGGAACGCTCGTGGTCATAAAAGCCAGAGGTGGTAGGAAACCTATGGATAGGATCTGTCCGGAGCTGGAAGTCCATTCGACGGTGCAGGTCTAAGCTCCGGTAGGCATCTCGCAACGGGTCCCTCATCGGGTCCCAGGAAAATCCGGGATGCGGCAGCCTCTCTCTTCCTGACAAAGGGTTCATGCCTATGAGCGGGGTCATCATCCTGCTGCGGTCCAGGACATTCATGTTGTTCATCTGGTGCACGCTGCCCATGGAGATGGGCATGGAGGCAGCCATCGAGTGAGGCAATGATAATCCATGGAGAGTGGGCGGTGGGGGATGCTCCACTGACCGGGAGTGCTGGGAAGGCTCAGACCCAACCACTAGCACATCACTGTCTTCCTTTCTCTCCTCCTTGACTTTGATGTCATTCTTAATCTTCTGGAGGTCGCTGGGAAGCTCTGTCTTTCTCTCCATGTCCTTGCTCATTAGATTGGTAAGCTTCAGGCTCTCACTTAGTGCAGGTTTGCTGTATGGGGATACAGACTGGATTACTGGCTTTGTGTTGTCCTCAGAGGGTCTCTTATCATGGCTTGGAGTTTCCTTCACTGGGGAACGGCTCTCTTTGATCTTGTGTTCAGCTATGGGCGGCTCTCTCAGCCGGTCAGGGTGCTCTCGCTCGGGCTCCTTGGACCTCTCCCTGTCCCCGAGGCTGACCTGCCTGATGGGATCGCTGGAGCTCTGGCTGTTGCTGCGGATGAGATTGCTTATCTGGTGCGTCACTGGGGCTGATGCCGGCGAGGATCTGTTCGAATGTCTGTTTTTATCCATGAGGTCTCTGTAAAAACACAGAAGGTACATCCTTGGTTATGTGTGAACAAACACCTGTGATGTTGGGCATGCAAAGTGCTGTGCCCAGTTGTACACTTTGAGATTGCTCAGGAAAGGATTTGGAAAGCTCTACAAACATCAGCTACAGCTGTCATGCTATGCTAAGTGATATGCACTAGCTGCCTTTAAATACTTCAAAGACAAAAATAAGTTAAATGTTCACAAATGTCAGACTAAACTGGGGATGTGGCTGGAAGAATACTATATTCACCCTAAGACCATTTCACTGAGAAATGTAGGGAAAGAAGAATTCTAGACAGCTTCTATTTCTTTAAAAAAAGCTTATTGTTTGTTCATGTGGGCATCTTGCTGCCAGACAACGACCTTCTCAGCTGTAAAACTTGGGTTCTTCTCCTAAAACACAGATCCAGGCACACAAAACAGAAGCCTACAGAAATGTATGCAGGTCCTTCCCAGGTCAGCCTCATTGACTGGAATCAGCCATAAGGTGAAGCTGATTTTCCTATGGAACTGCAAGACTTCTTGTTGTTAGCAGTTCTCGCAGTAAGCCAGGTGCTTCAGGAGAAACATCCTTGAACCGGCCACTAAACTGAGCAACTGAGCTGTGTTTCAAGAGGACCTGCTGTGATAAACAAGGGGTCTGATGACAACATCCACGGTTTAGAAAGAGAGGCACAAAGGTTTACATTTCCAATTGCACCTCTGCCTCTGAGCAAGCCAATTAGTCACAGTTAATCCCACCTTTTTAGCAGGGGAATAAATAATGCTCACCTTCTAAAAGCACTTTGCTCTGAATGAGAGACACTTTAAATGCAAAATATGATTGTGTGATTGAGAGAACTGCATTATGCAGCTGAGAGGCTCACTGATGCCTAAGTTTTATGTTGTGTTTGTTTTTCAGAGCTGTAAGACCTGAGTGCTGAAAGCTGGAGGTGTTTTGGGGAGCGGTGTAAGTATTTATCCCTTATGATTACATTTGCTAACCCAGCTTTCTTCCTCTGTGGTAGTGCTGATTGCTGGTCAAGGATGTGGTTTATTAAAACCATGGCCAAACAGGGATGCCGGGGACAGCTTAAGCTAAATTAATAGAAGTGTAATAGAGCTGTTAACCCCTGTGTGAACACTCTTGAGAGTAAAGTAACCTTGGTCTGCAAATGAATTCCACTAGAGCCAAGAAGGGATACGTTCCCTACTTGAATGAAATCTCTGCAAGGAGACATAATTGTCAGACAATTTAACATGTAAAGCAAGAAGATTTTCAGCCTATTGCTTCCATATAATCTTGTTCACAGCTACTGCCTGAAGATCTCATAAAAAGCACTCCAGCCAGCTATGAAGCCCTTTGACTAGTCAAGCACACACATCTAAGACTTGCAGGCTGTTACTGCCTACAAAGAAGTAGCCTGTTGGAGACAACTGGGCTCTGAAATACAAAGGGCTTCATAGCTTCAAAATCATATAACTGGGAGCTAATGAAGTAACTATAGCCCAGGTGATACAGGCCTGTCATCATTAATAAGGGTTTGCCCACAATGCAATTTTTTAAAATCAGTTTTGCTAATGGATTCATGCACACTGCTCCAGATACAGGCATTTGCATTTTTATCTCGTTAATGTCCAGCTAACATTTGAATTCATCAGCATATCTGTACATTAATGAGAACTATGACTGTCTCCAAAGGACCCATCATAATTTCAGAATACACTGCAATCCTAAAGCAAATGCATTGAAAACAACCAAGCTTTCAGTACACTGAAAACACAGCAACACACTCAATTCCTCAGCCTGGAGTATTTTCCTAACTGACTAGCAGGGACTGAGTTGCCATATTTACACAGAAGACAAATTCTAAAAGGCAAAGAGGAATTTTTTTTTGGTGTTTCTAGTACTCGTGCTTGTCTGAGGAAAAGGCCTTTCAGCTGCATTAAGGATCAGCAACATTTTTGGGAAAACAGAAAAAATATAGAGGAAAAATAGTCACAAGAGGAAGCGGTCAGAAACCCACAGTGCTCACCTGTCTTTGTCTCTGTCGTCTTTGCTCAGAGAAAGATCCCTCTTCTCGGGCTCCCGCTCCCGCTCTCTGTCCCTGTCGTGGTTTGTCACCGAGGAGCTCCGCTCCGAATCCGTGGGCTTGGGCCACTGTGGAGGTGTTGGGAAGGACGGCGGGGTCCGGTGGAGTCTATTCCATGGCTCATGGGGGTTATTGAAATTCTGCAGGTTTGGGCCATCTTTGTGGGTAAAAATGTTGTTGTGAGCTAGAATAATGGCAGGGGGAGGAAGAGTTACAAATAATTCAAAGGAAATTATACAGACATTTTTCACAATATTAGTCACAACCAGAATTGTCATTTTAAGGCTTTTTAATGGTGAGGGGGAGCTACTAGTGAGTGGACACAGGTAATTCCAACACTGGGTGTGAGATCCATCAGCTCTTTTAAGGCTGTTGTTGGAGGAAGCTTTATACATTTCAGTAACTCAGAGACTACTGAAAATACCCAGCTTCTCTTCTCCCCCCACCCCAGGCAAGGGCTCCAGCACAAAAGCAGTATTTTTCCTCAGCTCCTTTCTCTGGTAGTTACAAGCAATCAGCTGCCTGCAGCTGAGGCTTCAGGGACTTTTTTTGTTGAAGAACCCATATATGGTGGTATGTATGTGTGTGTATAAACACAGAGCTTGGCTACAGACTTTTCAGAACAGTCACTCGATTTTCCTCCATCCATCTTCAGCTGATTCCTGTTGCACCATGAGATGCACAAGCATGCTCTCTTATGTGCTCTCTTATGTGTGGCTCTCAAGCATGTTTCACCTACAGGTAACATGTTTTTTGAGTAGAATTATTTTATACAGGTAATTTAAACTTCAGCCAACGGTTACAGAGGATGTCTACATGAATTAGAGGAAGTATCAATAGCTGCTCCACTGTGCATCTTCGCTGGTGAAGGGTGTTACTTTAGGTGCCCACAGGGTCCCAGAGCTCGGTGGGGTTTTGCAGCTCCAGTCTCTCTGAGCACACAAGGTACCAACCCTCAGCAGTGAGGAGGCACAGAGCACAGCTACTGATCTCTGTGACATGCAGAAAAGCTCCCACCGCAGAGACCTGGAAATCTTAGGTGCAGTGTTTTCAGATAGGAGAATGGAGGTTAGGAATTAAACTTCTTTAAAAACTACCACCAGCTGCTGTAAATATTAGCATGTGGCTTTTCTGGAAGGGATGTTTGTCTGCAGTAACCCAGCCAGTACTTACTCAGAGCATGACTGCCTAATCCTCCAAAGGCATTGCTGCCTAAGTTCCCAAGGCCGCTGAAGGTGCTTGACCTGCTAAATGGATCTGGAAAGGCAAACAGGGATTTAGCAGGCATTTAGCCAAGAATGTTGGAGAATGAAACGCACCCCTCCCCTTCTTAACGGTTTGAATCCAAGTAGGATTAGGCCAGACTTTAAGCTGATCCTTCTCATTGCAAGGTTCTTTGCACAGAAAATTCCCATCATGTTAAAATGGAGAAGGGATTCAGTGCTCACTCTGCAAACAGGTGCTGTAATAAACTTTTGTATGCGAGTCAGAAGTGAGTTAGAAATTAAAGTCTAATAGCTGAAATAAGGGTGTCTGCTGAGCTCTAACTCTCTTTCCTTATCAGTACTAATAGAAGAAACATTGCAATTGCCTTGAAAGAAGAATCTCAGCAGGCCCCCTTGGTCAGCATTGAGGAGATGACTGTCTTGTGTCTGCACTTTTTTTCCTGGTAAAGGCACCATTCACCAGAAAAGGTTCCTCTCTGAGAGCACATAGCCCATATCTCAGGATTCCACACTCCAAAGACATCTAAAGGTTAAATCCTGCCAGTGTACCTGTTTTCTTTCCTGCTGGTCATCTCTAAATAACTCCTGCTGCCCACTGGCTTTTTGACTGTCCCCTTCAAGCCCTTAACTTGCCATGTTACAGGAGGTAATGCTGCTCTCCACTTCCTCACAGACATCACATTTAAAATATCAAGGCAAATGGCACAAATAGCTTGTATCTTTAAGCAAACAGCTATTTGCTTATTTACTTATTTTAAAACAGATGTTCTTGCCCTTCCTCTTTGATCTTAAGTGGCTGAGTGACTCGGTAGAGATAGTTAATTTTGACAGAATGTTCAGGAATTGATGTAAATCTGGGTATTTGCAAGAGGAAAAAAGCCTACTAGGTCATGTGGCATGCCACATTTACTGATTGGATGAATGTTACTAAAACATTAATCAACAGAGCTTGAACTTTAATTGGCAATGAGCTGCTTGTGAGCTTCTAAAATGAGGAAATTTGACAAAATCAGGATCTACTTACTGCCAATTAGGAAACTGAAAGGCTGGCAAAATGTGCAGAACATCTCCTTGCCAGGAACTGTTCCCTGAAGTCTTTTAAAGAACCTAGTCGAGACCTTTCACAGGTGGAAATTGGTAAAGGCGGAGCCCATTTTAAGCTGAGGCTTGTCTGAGGTATCTTTGCATAAATTTCCCCCATCTCTTTAGGCACATTTAGGAGCACAGGACTCTACAGGTCACATTTTGGCTCTGGTGCAGTGTCCCAGCAGTGACAGGTGTGACAGCTCTGCACTGCCCTCTCCTTTGGGGGACAGTGAGGGGATGTGCTAGGAGCTGGCAGGGCTGAGAAGCCAGCCAGCTTCTGGATCCTGAGGCAGCTTAAGCCTTTCCCTCCCCTAGTGCTACAGTGCAGGACCACACTGAGAGCCAGGAAGGGGGAGAGGTACAGAGGTGAAGGCAGGGTTACTTACACTTACCTGCCAAGTGGTTTGTAGGCAGGAAACTGCTGTGGTGAGGTGAGGGACCAAAAGGGGTGGTGGCTGGATGTGTCGCACCTGTGAGAACAAGGTTCCTTTTTATTTCAGGGGCAAGTGACTCCTTGTATACACAGAGCTCTTGGCCACCACATTCAAGAGCTGGATGCAAAGGCCCCATTTAAACAAAGTACAGGGAAGACCCCAAACCTCAGCTGAGCGAGCAACAGGCTGGATTTCCCTGAGAGCCCTACCAAGGAGTCTAACAGGACACTAGGAGGCAGGAGGAGACCTTGCACTGAGAGCTGCTGCTCACCTGGAGTAACGAGGAAGCCAAGCTCTTTGTCTGACATTTTCAGTCATTACTCCATGTTTACATTAAAAAGGGTCAGCCCAGGTTATGGGCCCAGACAGAAGGTGCTCGGAAGTGCCTGATTAAGAGTCTATATGAAACACCAGTTAATGACAGGCACGCAGGGAACATCAATCTTGCTTCTCCCATGAGAGCTCCAGCTACGCTCTCACATCTGTCTCTGCATCCACATGCTCCCCCCTGGTATTTTATCCCTTTCCTAGACACTGCTCATTGCCATGGTGCCATGCTTCCTCGTGGGAAAGAACACCACTGCTGAGCATGCTGGGTTACACAAGGCTGAGGAGATGGGAAGTAAGGGGGTGAAACAAGCAGGTCTGCCCTGTATTTCAAGGTGGACCAGGCTCATGCAGAACTCTACTCTCCTTTCAGAGCAAAAAATGAGATATTTTCTTCCTTTGCAGGCAGGCATATGTGAATCTGAATGGGCTTGCAACCTCAGTGTGAAAAGCACTGGTGTCACCTGTCACTGGGGTGCTTGGTCAGCCCCTGACCTGGAGACAGAGCCCAAGCCCTGATGGTTGCTGTGAAACACTCGTGTCCAGAACATGAGCAAACTGTCAAACTTGAGGGGGAGACAGAGCTCTGTGTCCCTCACCAGCTTTGCCACCTCAAACCTAAGCAGCCAGAAAATGAGCTGAAGAAACTTAAGAGAGACCATGGCAACGAGACCTATCTAGTACCTCTCTATAAACATTCTGACTGCTCCAATGCTTCAAGATGGATGGAGACTGTCATCTTTCTAATCCTTTAAGATTTCAGAAGGTGTATAATGGATGGGAGATTTCTTCAAAGGAGACGGCTTACAAACTCCACTACATGGGCTGATAATAAAAAATCCTCTGGAGAAAGCCAGGAGCAGCATTGCAGGCTGTCAGGCAGTTATTAAATGGAGCGTCTGCCAGGCAGCCCAGCATCCGTCCTGGAGACAGGTGGCCCTAAGATAACTTATGTCTCCCCCAGTAACCAGGCAATGCAGCAGAACCAATGATTCACATCAACTGCACACGTGCTCAGTAAGGTGAAAAGAATGCCTCAGATATTCCAGAGTAAAAGATTTATTTCTCCACGTATTCCAGCCGCAGTGTTTGCTCACGTTGACAGCACTCTTTACCTGGATTTACTGTGTGATGGCTCTTGTGATTAATATACTCAAAGGCAAGTTGTTGTAAGGTTGTTTCTCTCTACTGAGAGTTTTCTATTAATTTGCCTTCTTTAATGTTTCTATTTCATACTACTCTCCCTCTTGCTTTTACGAATGAAAAGCAAGCCATGCTTGCATCTTTTAAGGGAAAAAACTCCAGATACCAACTGGACCGGTGCTTTTCTGTCTGTTACAGTAACTCTGTCCAGAACAGCCTTCAATAGCAAAACAATACATGAAACAAGATTCTTGTAATGACTACACAGGACAGACTGAGGACAGTGACAAGGAAACATCTGCCACAGGAAAACAGCCAGAGGTTTGTAAATAAGCTGTGCTTATGCATCCAAGTAGATATATTAAGTATCTTGGTCTTGTATGACCAAAACACCTTTATAGAGACCCAAATAGAGGGTAGCACCCTACAGCACAGAGCTGGTACCAGCACTGATTAGGTGTGGTAGAAATGTGCATTTGATGCTCAAGAATTTCCATCCACAGATAGAGCAGAAAGACAGACTGAAGCACTTGTGGAGTTCCTGAAGGCTATTTGGCATCTGCATTTGAAACTCAATTCTCACAGAAATTTCAGCTTGATTGTCATCTCTTTCTTTTCTGTCATTTTTGGGACAGAGTTCAGAACAGTTCTAACATCCATCATTTCAACAGGGTTGAACCAAGGCTGAATATGACCATGTCTGAACTGAGTTAGGGTGATTGTGCAATATCAATTTTTATATTGCATCATGAAACCAGAGTAACATTAGGGAAGAAAATTACACTATTTGCCAATTAATTACATACATCAAGAGCTAAGTTACATCTCGTCAATTGATGCAGCTCATCCAGAATGCAGACTTTGGCATCTCAAACACAGGGAGAAAGTGTGAAGAAGTTGAGAGGCAAGTTAAGCTTGAGAATAGGACATTTGGCATTTGGTAGACAGATGTCCACATGAATCCACACTGGCCTCCTAGACCAGAATGTGAGAGCTGCAGTCTCCCATGCTCAGAGCCATTGAGAACAACACAGTAAAGGTTACTGTCCTTTCGTAATTGCATAATTGTAATTACTTCTCCAAAAGATTGGAAAACAATTGATCAGTGTAAACTGTATTTAATTCTTTGGGGCTTTCTGTAAATTCAATGTTTGATTTTAAGCCCCAGACTCTCCTGAACTTTGTAACACATAGAGGAATTTTCTATTTAAAAAACCAACACTTAACAAATACACCTTCTGTGATATTTTCAATGCTGTTACTGAAGTTTTCCTTTTACAAAACACCCCTTGTTTTCAGAAAACAAACAGAAACTTGGTGAGTGGAGGAGCTGAGAAGAATAACATGGCAAATATAAAGGCAAGAAAGAGACTGGAGCCACTTCCAATCCTGTGCAATGGAAACATTTTCAAGTGTTTTGTCAAAACTGCTTTTAAAAAATCACTCTGTAGCCTATTAATCAGGCATGGAAGAACCAGCTGCACAGACAGGACTGTGAGCCAACTGCTGCAGCTCAGTGATGTGCAGAGGATCCTGCACTGGAGGCAGGAGCAGAGCCCTGGTCACAGCAGTGTCTCTGCACCCCTTGAACCAACCTTGCCTCTATTTTTGAGGCATATGTAGCTGTAAAGACATGCATGACATACACTGACTGTTTCTTGGTTTTGTTTTGTATTTTAAATCAAGAAGGAATGATCTTCCCTTACCTGTGGTAGAAAACAGAGGCCTGGCAAGATCTTGTGGATAATGGAAGCCTGGAAACACTCCAGGGGCGGGAGGTCTGCTGAACAGGTCAAGTTTACCACCTATCTCTAGCTTGTGGGGATCCAGCTGCATTTGCTGTCAAATGATAGAAAACCAATCTCATTATACACTTCCTTTTTATGGGAGAACAAGAGAGGGAGTGAAGGCTCATTCCTCCTTAGCCCTGCCAGGGAGTGTTAGCGAGAGTGACAGCAGCGTCCCCGGTCACGCAGCGCAGTCGAGGTCGTGCTCTGGCAGGCTCTGCGGGGCCATCCCACCCTGCAGCCTCTCAGCTGCCTGCCCCATGCCAGGACAAGGTCTGCAGGCAGCACTCAGCCCCTCAGCACACGCTGGAGCAGGAACATGCTGCATGGAGTTCACAGCACCCCAGGAGCAGTCGGTGCTCTCAGCCTGACAAGAAGCATTCTGCAGGCACAAAGCTGCCGACAGAAGCCTCGAGGGTTGGGTGATGGGCTCGTCTGTTCTGCCTCTCCAGTTTGAGAGAGATGTGCCCATACTATGCCCTTCCTGCAGCCAGGACAGCTCAGTGTGCAGGCAAGGGGCAAAGGATGAAGGGAGCTATGAGGCTCCTCCAGAGGCTGTTTTTATCCTTGACCCGTAGAAGTGAGCATGGCCAGAACTGCACCTTAGCCACAGAAACCTATCAATAGCTTAAAGATTACGTATTAGCTTATAAAAATATATGGACATACATCCTTTTCAGAGGCACCTACTTAAGCAGAGAATAGCCTTCATTAATGGGACAAAAAAACTACTCCAGGAGCTATGAAAAAATAAAATCTACACAAGTCCCTTTATCAGCTATTCTACCTGCCCTAAGGAGCCCCAAGCCTGCAAGAGCACCCCAGGGTAACTCCATCCTGTTACCTCTTGAGTGTTAAACCCCCTCCCTCTGCCCACCATCACAGCAGCAGAGGAAGCCCCACAACCCCTAACACTGATGTTATCAATCAGCTCTCCTGCTCTCTGCTCTGTAATGTTCTTCACTGCATCGGCCATCTCATTACCTCCTCCACAGGCGGTACTAATGCAGAAGGGAAGTGACATTAAACATGCATGCTTTGTAAAAAAGAGATTGACCTGGGGAAATTACTCTGCCCCTCACTTTCTTCCCCTCTTTCTGGCTGTACACCCTTCCACCCAGCTTCTCTGCCCTCAGATAAACTTTACAGTTGCTACAATAAATGTTAAAGGAGTGTAAGTATTAGTTAATCAATACAGGCAAGCTTGAGAACCACCACAGTAACTGCTTCCTGCCCATTACTCACTCAAATACAATCTGTAAGCTGAAAGACTTGGCTTTGTTCCAGAAACCATCTGAATTACCTTTATCTTTTGCTGGTGATGGTAGATCTGCCAGGCGATCTGTACATGAACCGCACACCACTTCCCGGGTTTCTGCAGTGGAAAGCACAAGAATTTAGATTAATTTATACGTTAGCAATCTACATCAGATAGAACATTTCATTTCCCTTACTGTCAACCAGGCAGCTAAGCAATGAGAAAGGCTGATTACTAAAATGGCACAATGGGTGATCAACATTTTCTGTACTGCAGCAGATGATGTTTAAATTAAGAAGGAAACAGGAAGAATGTGGGATATCTTCCCCATCTCATGGGCATCTGAGATCCTGCCTTGTTCTTTCCTACTTGCACTCCCCCTTTTCCAGACTGAAATGAATGGCAGCAAAGAACAGTATGCCATGCTTAAGAGAAAGCAACTAATGGTTGAGAGTTCTGTTTCTGAAAAGAGCCCTGTTCATTCACCCCTGCTGCACTGCAGGCTAAGTCATGCGTGGTTATTTTGGCTACTGCCTTTTGGGGAGGGAAAGGGTAGGGACAAACAATCCCCAGGATGAGCAGTGCCACAGCTGAACAAGTCCCTGTTTTCAGCTGAGCTGTGGTACTCACTGTTCCACTGTTTATGTGGAACATCAGCACATTGACCTAAGCCACCATGAATCTGTGCTCACTGGTGAATGTCTGCCCATGCTCGCAGTCACTTATTTCTGTGACCCTCATTTCATACCCTGAACTATTAATGCACATAAATGGATGCAAAATAAGGCTAGGATTCAGCCTGAATGTTATTAATCAGAAGTGGCAGAGAGCTAACTGACATTTAAGTTAAGGATGAGCATGAAATTTTCTACTGGACATGTTAAATTTCAAAAGCACATGCACAATATTCCAAGTGTCTGTGTATAAAGATGTATATAAAATCCCCCACAAACCTTACTTACTCTTACTGGAGGCCTATAAGGGTCTGACACCTATGGAAAAAGCAGAAATGAAACAATCAGTCTTTCTAAAACTAGCCAATATACTGAAAGGCGGGGAACTTCCTTCCTCTGAACAAGTAAAAGCATTTAGAAAGTAATGTTCCAGAGAACATTCCCCTGTGACATGGGATACCTAAAAGGCTTAAAGAAGGCTTAAAACTTCTCTTTCATTCCTTGAACCAAACTCAGAAGAATTTTATGATAAACAAAGCAGCCTCATGCCAGCAACTGAACAGTGCCAGTGCTTTTCTGAACCTTGTAATTATTCTGAAATGGAGCGCATAAAACTACTCTCCAAGCAATACTTAGAGGAAAGACATTGAAGGAGTTTCCTGCCCCATTTTTCTCTGACTTTTGAAAGAAACCAATACATCCCTTTGAATTCATGACTGGTGGAGATTACTCTCACCAGAAAAAGACAACTTCTCTCCTCATTATATGTTCCCAGTCCAGAAGGCAAATTTTCTCACCAGTCTGCTCTCCTTTTTTTATCAGCAAAAACTGTGTTTACTGTAAACCCAGATAAGCTGAAAAGAAGTTTATATATTGTTGCCTACCCCTGGAGTCTTCTGCAGCAGCGTATGGTGGACTGTGCCTGGTCTACCTGCTACATCAATAGGGTTTGAAGTCTGAAAGACAAGAAGAGAGCGTGAATAATACTGTATCACACCAGTGGTACATTTAACATCTCTATCTGATGTTAACAGCATTAATTAGTTCATGTTTGCACTGTGCTTTGAACACGCATATTGCTACATTAGTGCTAAATGTTATCTCTTACTGACAGCCAACAGCATTTAACCACCATGTCATTTATTATTATCGAGCAGCAGTACCAGTATTCCAGTAGCACCCCTCAGCCCCGCTGAGATCACACCCCGTTGTGCTGTGCATATGCATGGGAAGAGACAGTCCCTGCCCCCCAAGCTTATTCTTTAGACAAAACAGGCAGGAGGTAGGAGAGAATGAAAGAGGTGGCCTGACTCCCTCCATTTTCCAGGCAGCAACCAGCACAGCAGTCAGGAACAGAGTAACCTGAGCATCCCAGCCCCATATTCCACACACTGGACCATGGCCTCTCTCTGACTGGGGCCAGGTAACACAATGCCTGAACCAGCAACAGCCCATCTATTTGCTTCCACAAGGCAAAAATGAGAAACCTTAGAAGGTGCTTGTGGGTCTTTTATAGCTTTGCATTGTTTACCCCATCATTTTCCAGCAAGAATTAAACACCTCATTGAAGGAATCCCTGTTCCTCCTCCTCCGGATCCCACCTGTTGTCCTGTCCTAGATGATCCCCAAGAACTCGTTCATCTCCTCACCCTGGCATTCATCCATCTCCCATTCCCAGAGCAACTGCACCTGGTGCCTCCACACAGCTGAGTGCAGAGGGGTTAAACCTCAGTCCCCAAGAGATCATTCCACTCATGTTTTAGGTCAAATTATGGCAGAATTCAAACAGTACAAGGCATGAGCACAACCCTGGGTGCGGGAGGGAAGGTAGATTTTAGTTTGTCTAAGGCTACATAAGTTCCAGACTCATTAGGAAGCGAATTCTCGTGCGTGTGTAGGTAAGTCAATGCACTCCCCAGGCAGATGGGAGCTCTCAGGGCATCTCTGACAGCTGAGGTAGATACAAGGTGGCAAATCAGTTACAGCTTTCATACAGGCAAGAGCTTCAAGATCACAACATGTTAATAGCATGGTGTCATCCTGTCCCTTTGTGCCCTGGAGAAAGATGTGAATGGTTCCTCCAGCAAAGTAAACTGAATACTTCTGACCTTTTCAAGTTCTTAGCTTGTGAGAAATGGCCTTCGGGAAACTCACTGAGAAATTTACCGTCAGCCTGGATTTATGTGCAGTGGACTCACGCACAGCTGTAGGCAAATGACATGGGAAGGGGAAAAACAAAACCAAGATCTGTGCTTTGGAAAGCAAGAAGTGCAGGAGTCAGAGTGCCAAAACCAAATCATCAGGTCTGTAGTGATTATGCAGGCTTTAGTCAAACAGCCTGGGAGGGAGAGACCATGGAAGAACGATGCAGTAACGATGACTGGAGTGGCTTTGCCTCGAGTTCAGCCCTGCCTTCTCTGGGAAACTGGAAAGTCATGCACCAAAGCAGCAGATCCATTTTTCAACCTATCCCTCTCTTTTTCAGATGTTAGATGGCATGTAAATACTGCACTGTGCAGAGATCAAATTATGTCAGTGATTAACCATGGCACCAGAGTGTGACCTTGCACTGCTTGAAGTCAAGCTAGCAAATGTTGGATGTATCTAAAATGAATTAAAAGGTAGTTATAACAGCACTAGGAACTGCTTAAAAATGTAAAGGGTATGTGCTCACTTTTTCTTTCTCTACTATGAAACTGCTCCTTGGCCTAATGGTATTTCACAGTGAGATCTGTGAAGCTCTGTAGTGAGGATGAAAAGCAGAAGGTGCCATGCCATGCCATGGCAGCAGCTCCTCATGAACAGGAATGTTATGGCAAAACAGCCCTGGCTGCATGTGAGCAAAATTTGTCCAATTCCACCTTATTCCTGCAGCTCCTTTTCTTGGAAAATCATGTTCACACCCTGACTACTTGGGGTCTGCAGGGACTCCCTGTCATCCCTTGCAAGAGTAACAACAATTAACACTGGCAGACAAACTCCATCAAGGGATGGCTGTGTTCTGTCCTTCTTGCTCCCTCTGCTTCCATGAACTGCTCCTTCTCCAGCCTGCAGCCACCACCTCCAAAACTCCCTCCGAGCAAAACCATTTTAGAGACTTTGCTATTTGTAATGTATCCCTAAAACAAAATAATGTCAAGGATTCAATGGGCACTGAGGAACTCCTCTGGCTTCCATTAATAGCATTAAGTTAAGGGGGAAGGCTGTAAAGGGCCTTATTTGCAGCAGTTGCTAATTACTGACTTCCACTGATGCCAGAGAGACTGCTGAGGGAAGCACATCCCTCAGACCTGCCTGGTGTGGGTATGGAAATCACCTTCCAAATGCCAACAGGAATGGCCTGGCTACACTGCTGGTCCTTCAAGCCTTCTTACACAGTAGCAGAGTTCTACAGAAATGCAGTTCAAGATAAGGAATCTCTAAAATCACAGCACATAAGGAAGCTGAACATGTCACCTTACAAATGGAGTACACGCTCCATTTTCAAACAAATGCTATATAGATACAATTTATTACGTCTTGTTTGAAGAGATTTAACAGTTTTGGTACATTAAAAAATAGTTAATAAAAAGAATATGTCTGGGAGGGGAAAAAAAAGCAGTGCACACCACAGAATTTGCCAAAAAATGGGGGTTATAATGGCAACATTTCCAAATGCCAATCAGTGGTAGTTGTAATGACATGTTACAGCTGCAGGGCACCTTTCAAACACATTATCTCAAAAGAAGCTTGCAGGCATTAATCAACCCTTATAAAACCCACTGCAAGATAACTTTATAGATGAGGAAGCTGAGGAACAGAAGGTTTAAGCGACTTGCCCAAGGTCAAACAGTGTTGGAGCTGGGAATAAAAATTCAGCTCCTTCAAATTGCTCTACCCATTTCCAGCAGTCTCTCCCTATTGTTCCCACACTTGTGCAGTCAAATTCTCATTGTTTTTTTCTGGGAATAAACACAGTTTATCTTTTGCAATCTCAGACCATTAGATTTATAAAATGATTTGGGACTCATCGGTCTATTATGAGCTGTAAATTTTTCAATCAAAATAATGCACTTCACTGTATGCTTCTCCTCCAGTTTCAGCAGACCTCCCAAGTGAACCACTACATCCTTTCCAAGGAAGGATCTGCAGTGCCAAGAGAAAATTTCTGCAGAAGTGTTGGCTGCTTTGTGCAGAGGATGCTCACAGTTCTGCGGGGCGATCCTTTCCAACCCTGTGCTGCACTTCTGCTATTCAAATCACGTGCTACAAAATCACCAGAGATGAGACTCTGAACACAGTTTCTCTCCCAGCAAAAGAACAAAGCCTTCAGAAGAAGAAGTTTGTACCTTCGGTTGAAATGCTCCCTGAAGTGACCCAAAGGGACCTGAATGTGGAAGCATGGGTGGCATTCCAGGCATTGCTGGAGGATAGGTTGGAAAGAACTACAAAAGAAAAAGAGATGCTTATGTCACAGGATGACTTGAACAATAATGGAGGTAGGTGCCAAACCTGGCACATACAAAAATAATACTGTGCTGAACAAGTGCCACAGTGAAAATACATGATAAATTTGCTTTCAAAATTTTTAAGAGCAAAGCCAAAACTTGAAAAATGCACTCATCTGATAAATTTTCTAGATAGTGCTGAATGAGTGTGCCTTTAAAAATTGTGGACTATTGCAGGAAGCACAGAGCATAATTTGAGGTTTATGTTCACTTTCCATTAACTTTGCATTTTTCTGCTGTTGCAAACAAATTGATCCTGTTTTGAAATGTGACCTGTTTTAATTTTTAAAGCAAAAGGAACCACAAGATGCTGCACTGCACTCTAAACACAGGCAACATGCACACCACCTTGTAGTCGTGTAGGCTGGGTGAAATTTTGCTTAGGCCTCTCCTGAGCACACACAGCAGTTTTACAAGTCCCAAAACATGTAGTTTTTTGTGCTTTGGAGCAGTGGGGAGCACCAGGAAGAAACCACCAGTCTGACTTACTCCTGTGACCTGAGCAAAACCTTGTGAAAGAGCCATGCACTCCGGGCTGCTGCACTGGGAGAAGCACCAGCTGCAAAGGTACTGCAATGACCACTGATTGAGCAATTCCTGCGCATTCCCTGCCATCCCAGGCACAGCCATACAGAGCCGCAGCAGCAAAAATGCAGGAGACAGAGAATTTAAAAAAATAAATTAAAAATAAAAAAAAAAAAGCCCAAAGAAAAGTTGGTACCTTAAAAACATAAAAAATCGAGACAGAAAAAGAGCTTTAGAAATGAATGGATCAAAACACTACTCATCAATTGAAAACAAGCAAAAGAAGAGCAAGCAGAACCATTAACAAAGAAACCCAGGAGGAAGGTGAGCACTCACGTTGGAATGTCGAAAGTAAGGGTTGTCTAATTTGGGAGCGTACTTGTCAAACTGGAAAGAAAAGAGAAAAAAAAAAAAAGGAAACAGGTGAGTTTGGTTTTGGCAGTAGCAGACACATCAGGATTTCAACACAGACAAATAATCATGGCTCGTGTGTTAAGCGTTTAACAGAGCAGAACTGACTGGTTATTCCATACTCGCTCATCAGGGAGATGAGTGATTTCCCCAGGCTAACCCAGAGGAGCCCCCAGGCCATGCTGGGCACTGCCAAGGCTCACTGCAGAAGCCAGTCTCAGGCACTGCATGAACAGGCTCCTGCTCTGGGAAGACAGCAGTCCTGACACTGCAGCACAGTGGAACACAGGGAAGCTCAGCTCCAGCTCCCGATCTGGGATCTGCCCCTGGATTGCTGAACTAGATCACAGACCAGCAAGTAAGAAACATTTTCCCATTAGACCCCAACATCTACTGTGGGGCAGCCAATACCAATTCCCAGTTTTCTGGGTTCATGTAAGCACCAAAATTCTTTGGGAAAGGGCTGAATTACTTTAGATACACAAATCTCGATATATGCTCCCTCCCCTGAAAAAGGGAGAGTTCCCCAGAGAAAAGGTGACTGTAACCTTTTTCTATTCCAGCACGGGGTTTTAACACCTCCATGTGTGTAGTCTGTGCCCTGTTTGTCCCGTACCATCTTGGAAGCAAACCCAAAGTACACACACATTGCATTTCTGAACAATATGTACATTCTGCTGGGGAGGAGGGAACGGGGAACAAGCCAGGGAAGGGAGCTGTAGGACCCCAGGAAAAGCTGCTTATTTGGCAAGTCAGCTGCTGTTTCACACTCCTCTGTGTGCAGGAGAGTAGATTTGTAATTTCATTAATTACAGTTATTACTGGAGCCATGTCCCCTCCAGTGTAAATACCATAAATTACCAAACACATGCAGCTGTAATTTCAACACTCTTCTCTGGTGTTGGGATTAGCAGACCTGATCTAGTGGAATATAAGAAGATGTGAGTGAAATATAACAAAAGAGCCTCGCAAGTTGTTTTTGGTCTGAAGTCTGACATCAATGGGCACGGGTGGAAGGGGAGGGAGCTGTTCACAAGCTTGGGTATCACAGTTCTTAAATAACACAGGAGACTTCTGAGAAAAGATTTGGGATTGTTTTACACAGACCAAACAAAGAAGGGAAGGTGTTTACACACAAGTACACTGAGCAAACACCTGGGGCTGGATTTTGGGTGGATGATATTGCTCCTAATTGTCTCGCTGCTAAGCAGATTACAACCCAAGAATGTCATTGAGCAGTCAACAGTGGGAAAGAAAGTGGGAAACACTATGCTCCTTGAGTCCTTGGTAGTTCTTCCCAAAGACTGCTTTTGCTAGCCTTAAACAGGGTTGTTTCTACATTTTGGACACAGTGTGAAACCAAGAGGGGGAAAAAAGCTCAATCTTGTGCTTTCAATCTCACAAAGTAATTGCCAGAAATGGGGAGAGAGTGCGTTTTAAAGTACTGACAAAATCCATTTGTAGCAGATCCCTAACAATTTTGTAACAGCTGCAGCAGAGTCCCATTGTGTTACAAGCAAATTCAATGACCAAATGCTTATTACACGGCCAGGAGGATCCCTCCCAGCAGAACCAGCCACACACAAATTAGTGCTTCTTGATGTAATCAAGTAATAAAATGCCTAAATCAATACAGATCAGGTATTAGGAGGAAGGGGGACAGAACTGGTACGGGATGAGATGCTGCACTGTGGTGAGAGCTGTGGGTAAGCCAGCAGGACTGCCTTGCACCCAGCAGCTGTGGGGACAGTGGGTGGGGCTGGAAGCCACCATCCTGTGGCATCCTGGTTGGTGTCTTCTGATGTGTCAAGGCAGCTGGCTCTGGGAACGGGGGAGTGGAAATACACAGCAGGACACATGAAAAGGAAAGTAAAGGGATTCTGGACTTGTCTTGTGGGTGCTGTATCTGCTCATGGGTAGCAGCACGGGGGACCAGGAGGCTTGGTGTGGAAAGGGGGTCCCTTTGGGAGTGCTGGCCTCCAGGTTGGAAGGGCAGGGAGAGCACACCTGGCTGAAATGAAGAGGGCTGGGTTTTGTTTGACAAGAGTGGGTTAGGCTTTTTGACCAGAGATGCTCTACTTATCCTCACATTTTGGGCTGGGGTACGCACCATGGGAGGTGCAGAGGGCGGCATGAGCGGCGTCTGGGGCAAGCTGGATGGAAAAGGAGTGAATGTGTGCTGGTGGGTGTGTTGGTGCTGATGCGTGTGTTGGTGCTGGTGAAACTCCGCTCTCAGCAGCGGCACCGGGCCAAGTGAGGCAGCGGCCCGGTCCGAACTCTGAACCAAAAACCGGTTGTTCAGCTCTTGCCTGAGCAGTTCGTGATCTAGAGGAGAGAGAGAGAGAAAAAAAAAAGACACAGAGGCCCGTGGGCCTGTGAGTACCACAAAGACGGAGGAGAAAGAGTCAATATTCACCTGGCATTCCCTGTTTCTGCAGGTCATGCTGTGGTGGTTTTCTACGTGAGGACTCATTGGTGGAGGTAAGAGAGATGCCTGTGACAAAGTACCAATCAGAATCCCCGAATGAGGCTGGCAATACATGATTGGTTGGTTGAATGATATCAACAGGCTGGTATCTAAAGACAAGAGAGAACACCATGAGTCATCACAGCAGAAAACATCATCGGGGCTCGCACTCCGCCCCGCCCCGCCCGCCCACCCGCGCCCACCCATCTCTGTCCTCCCCGGCACCTGCTGCCACCAGGTGTGTCTGGGACCCTGCCCCAGAGAGCCAGCATCACTCACCTCTGGGGTCACACCTCAGAGATCCAGCCTCACCTCTGGGGTCACACCTCAGAGATCCAGCCTCACCTCTGGGGTCACACCTCAGAGATCNCACCTCAGAGATCCAGCCTCACCTCTGGGGTCACACCTCAGAGATCCAGCCTCACCTCTGGGGTCACACCTCAGAGATCCAGCCTCACCTCTGGGATCACACCTCAGAGATCCAGCCTCACCTCTGGGATCACACCTCAGAGATCCAGCCTCACCTCTGGGATCACACCTCAGAGATCCAGCCTCAGCTCTGGGATCACACCTCAGAGATCCAGCCTCACCTCTGGGATCACACCTCCCAGGCTCATGGGAGCTGCAGTTCCCACCCCAGCGAGGTGCTGGGGGTGCCCTGGAGGCCAACAGCTCACTTTCAAATGAGCAGGACTGACCTTCATCCTTTGGGCATGCGACAGTCAGAGGCACACACACAGACACACACACAGAAATTGGTGTGTGCTAAGCTCTGACATGTATGTACTTCACAGGTAAAATTTTGGTAAGATCTGCAGTGCAGTGAGGTACTTGTGGGTTTGGGTGGCTGGAAACTGCCTGCTTGGACATCCATCCTTGTGCCATCCCCTCATGATCAGCCTCAGGACATGCACTCAATGGCCAGAAACATCTCTCCTATAAATCAAGGCCTTCTTTGCAGTAAGTTGTTTTGGTTTTTTTTGAGATCTTAAATAGCAAGCAGTGCTTTCCTCAACTTGTAACAGGCTGTAATTCTTGTTTTTTGTCATTGTCTCCAGGCTTTTCTCCTCTGAGAAAATACAGAGGAGGAATCAGTGGGAAGAGGACAAACATTGAAGTGGCTCAAGATCTCATCAAGGTTGCAATGGCTGCTGAAACAAAATGTTCCAACATATGATGTGGCCTCTTTCAGCATCTTCCTCTGGAATAACAACTTGCATTGAATTTGAATGTGGTTCAGGGCAGGGGAAGACACCAGTGCTTTAGAAATGATGTCACTGAAGACAATAAGGACCAATGTCCACTTCTCCAAGATGTCTGCTGGTATAACAATTAAATCAATCTGTGGCTGTGCCTAAGAACCTCAAACAGGGATTGGCATCCAACATGTTACGTATTTTTTAAACCAAGACCAACCTGTGTCCCCAGCTGTGGATGACACACACCCAGTCCTGACTGATCTACTTGCTTCTGAATTGACACTTTCTTTCACTGTAACAACCCCTTTAAACTACAGCTCTGAATATAAAGGGGCAAAAGAACACCTGCACTTTAAAGTTTTATTTCATGTTCTGCAGGGATTTCTTTAACTTCAGTTTTTTACAGTAATGTTAGAAATGTCTAAATCAATCACCTTCTGAAGTGACATGTTTAAGATCTTTAAAAACAGGCACTCTGATGGAGAACTTCAAGGTCTCTACTACCACTTAGAAGCCTACAATTCAAAGTCACATTTGAAAGCAAATTTTGGGTGCCTAAGCCATTTGCTTTTCAGTAATAAATGTACTGCTAGGAGCAGGTACTGTGTACTGCTACAATCCATATAATAATTAATACAAAATCAGAAAGGATATATATTTGTGATACTGAAGCCTAAGGCACTGGAGCAGAAGACTCTATAATGGGTTCTCCTTGGATTGAGCAAATAAGAAAAAAACTATAGGCTAAAAGCACTTAGGTCCAAAACCTAACCTCTTTAGAGAATATGAGCATGATTTTATGTGTGTGTGTGTTTATGCTTTTAAATCTGGCATGACTTAAAGAAACTGAATCCTTCTGTTAGCATCAAGATAATCCACTTTTCTGGAGGGAGAGATAAAAGCAAGTTGGCAGTTGTGAGTGCTCTGATATCCAATTTCTTTAAGAGACTGGAAGTCAGACTGATTTGCAGCTGGCTCCAGCCCATAGCCCTCTACCACAATTTTGGCCTCCTTCAGGAAAAGCAAAGGCCTGGAGATGTTTGGAGAAGCTGTGTGGCACTTGGAAGAGCAGCTGTAAGGATGGAATTGCACAGGAACAGCCCAGCTCTGTGAGGGGTTCTGAGCAATGTCTGGATCAGAGCTCAGCTCTGGTACCTGCCAGTAATGTCACGTACAGTCACACAGTAAGAAGGAACAGGGTGCCTGAGCAGCCCTTGGGACCTGCAAACACTGAACTGTGTGCACACACCAGCTGGGCATGGCACACAAAGGTCACTCCTGCTCATGGTGCCCTCACATTCAGACACAAACCACTCTTTCCTCTGTGTATCCTACACCAGGGCAGCCCCTGAGCAGATGGCAGAAGCCCAACAAGGGCTGCTCCTAAGTTACTTGTATTACCTTCAGGTTTCAAAAGGAAGAAATGCCACCAGAAGCGCATTCTTGTCTCGCTCTTCAGGGCGGCTCAGCAATATTGTTTGCTTTTAAGGAAGTTTTATGTGAATGACAACAGAAGCTCCTGGCTCTGCAGCACTCTGTATTGATTTTATGATGTGCCACTTTGCAGGCATTTCATACAGTGCAGACAAGAGGCATTTCACTGTCTGCAGGGTTAGACACCCAGACCTTTCCCTCCACTAACTTAGGCTGCTCATACTGAAATTGCAGGAAAAATCCTTTTAGTAGGAGCAAGACTGTTTCTGTTTCCTGGCAAGCTGCTGAATGTGAATAGGTCACTTGATCTTGCATCTCCTGAAGTTAATGGTGAAAACATACTTGCTTTCAGTGTCTGCAATATCATGCTTTTAGTGAGAGCTTTGCTATTTCCTTTCACTTTGCTTTCAAAGTCTCCATCACAGTAGTCCTTCCTTAAACAGGGGAAGCAATGAATAGGTCTCCCACAGCGCTGCCAACATCTTCCCAGCCATGTGGTTGAAATTCTAGATGGTGCCAGGGCCTGTGACAGCTGCCAGCTTTGGCCTATGTGGTCCTGTCTCTGGCAGGGAACCCACACCACTTTTGTCTATCATCGTTCTCAGAGCTCACTTTGGACCAATTCATACTTTTTCTTTTCACTTAAAGGAGCAGTAATAAATAACGAGACATTATTTTGCTCCTGGAAGCAAAAAAGAGGGATGGAAGACCATCAGATTTTTCCACAGCATATCTGTCATTTCCTTATTCCTTTAACTGACTTCATAGGAAACGGAGAGTGTGTTTTTTGCAGAATGCTTGTCCTGTTTAATCCCTGCTGAGTTAGTTGTGGAGTCAAATGCCAGATCAAAAGGAGGCCCCAACAAGTGAAAGTTGCAGGAAAGTCTCCAGCTGCCAGGGTCTCTTCCAGGGACAGCTGTAGGCTAATGGATAAGCTATAAACAGGGCATTTAGGGCAGAAGTGACAATAGAATGGGGGCCAGGGTGAACAAAGGAAACTTTTTAAAAGGATGCAAAGACAGTGAGAGCAGAACAGCAGAGCTTGTCAGCTGAGCTGTCTCTGACTCGGACTGAAAGGCCACAGAGCCATGGGCACAGAGCAGTTGTGCTGCAGCAGGCAGAGGATCCTGCTCTGCCAGCAGGATGTGCTGCTAGTTGAAGGATCAGGCAAGGGATTCAGTGAGATTCAAGTGCTCAGTTAGAACAATTGTAGGAACAGTATTTTTTCATCAGTTCTAACAGCAGCAGCTTTCTTTGAAGAGGGGAGAGAGAAGGGGAGAACTGTACATCACTCCTCTGTTAATCTAAAAAGTGTCTGAGGACTGTGGAATGCCACACTCATGCCCTGAACAGGATATTTTTGGTTTTTCTGAAGCATTTGTTTTGAAGACTTCCTATAGGAAGCTGCAGTGTTGTGTCTACAATCTCTCATCTGGTAAAGCACGTCAAGGACTCCTACCTGCTTCGTGAGCACTGTCACAGTTCCAGCACACACTGAGGGGTCTGTGTCAAGGTATTTCACCTGCCCACCAGCCAGCCCATCTCTCAACACCCTCCAGTGCATGCACAGCCGATTAGCCCTGGCAGAAGAAGGGACCTACCCGCAGGGTGCCCTGGTATCACGAGGCTGTTGGTGGGTAACGCTGGTGGAGGTGGCAGCGTGGGTGGGGTGGCGAACATGGCCGGATGGTGCTGGTGTTGGGTCTGCGATCTGAGAGAGAAGTGCGAGGTAGCAAGATTAGAGATGGAGAGGGGCAGAGCTGGGCCGGAGGAATGGTGTGGCGGAATCTGGGGAGACAGGGGCAGGTGTTTCGGGAGGCTGATGCTCGTTGCGCTGCTAGCACTGCTGCTCCGGCTGCAGAGAGAAAGAGATGGGAGGGACGGGAGAGAGACAGAGAGAGAAGGAGTGTGTTACAATACAGGACTGAAACAGTGCAAGAAATAAGCTACCAGAAACAACACAACTATGGAACATTGATCTCCCCAGGCTTATGCTTTTACTTGTCTTAATGGCAGCGGAGACAGTTAACGAATCTTAATGATGGTCTCCAACAGGGCAGAACGGGCCTTGGGCTCTCTGGAGGGACATTTCCTCCAGTGCTACAACCCTCAGAGCTATCTCTGAGTACTGATGAAGGCCACAGAGGAAGCTGGATTTTATGGAGCACCTTTATGGAGCCTCTTAATGACCTTGCAGAGTCCATGTGGATCCTCTGTGACCAGAGGACACAGTGACACCAATTTCTTCTTCTGTTGCTCGGGGTGTGCAGAGCTGCACAGCACGAGTGACTGGGACCCTGCTGGATCTGCTGCACATGTGCTGTGCAGTTGTAGTCACACAAGCATGCAAATGCACACCATGTTAATAATTTTCCTCATACTAATTTGTATTTTATGTCTTCTTCTATTATTATTACTCCATTGCAAGTGATCTAAATTTTGTGGGCTGAAACACACTATCACTGCAGTTATTAGTTGTGTAATTCCCACAATACTGAATATCTGTTGCAAGCTAAACCTCAGAGAGATCTTGAATAGTTTGAAAAATATTATTCACCATTTATACTATGGTGGCATTTACAAGGTAAAACCACAACAGAGCTTAAGTATGCAGGATACTATGAAATACACATTAATGGCAGCTCTCTGTATTCATATTCTGACCTTTGTGCAGTCAAATATTATGCTTTAAATCAGTTTTCTCATCTTGTTTAAACTAGCCTAGCTCTTGCTTGGGAGGCAAGGCATGTTTTCTGTACCAGCAAAAAGACTATACAGGTTCCAGTTGACTGACTATACTCTTTTCTCTAGAAACATTTTATCCATACCATTTTCACACACCCTCCTAACTGGATGGAGGCAATTTAAACAGCAGAGCTAAGCCTCCTGCAAGATCTGAACATGTCAGATTGAAGCAGATTTATCAGCCCACATTGGAACCCTGGTCTCAGGGACACAGCCTTTTCCAATACAGATCACAGGATATTACGAGTTGGAAAGGACCCACAAGGATCAGAGGCCAAGACAGATATTCCTCTTTTAATGCTGCTGAGCCAAAAAATCTGATAACCGTGAGCAATGGAAGTATTTCTGAATATGGAACAAAGGCGTTGCTCAAACTCGAACCACCTTAAATTTCTAAGTCAAGAGCTGGCCAGCTCAGACAAGACCATGCAAAATTTTACTGGAAACTGGACTGAAAGGAACACGTGCCTTTCTCCCAGAAGGTGTGCATTTATCACCTCATTTATAACGTTTTGAATGCACTGATCTACCACAGCTGGAAAAACCATCCTGCAGTCAGATCCTGAAGTCCAATATCCAAAGCATGGACCATCTCACCCAGATGAGTGCTCGCCTTGCCTCCCAGCAATTTCTACCTGCTTGAAGCAAGCTTTAGCCCTGCAGCAGCCTGAAGATGACGTGAGCATCCTTTCCCCTACCTGATATTATTGAGTCCGTTGTGGGCCACCTGGTGATGCACTTGGTAGTTGAGAGGCGGAGGGATGTGGCTTGGAGGCTGGCTCCGAAGGTCAGGGATTAACTGCGGCTGCGACTGCGGCCGAGGTTGAGGTTGTGACTGCGGCCGAGGCTGCGGCTGAGGCGTGAGCCTGGGTGGTGCTGGTGCTGAAATCACTGGCTCCTTCTTCAGCAGTGGGCTTGCTCTGGCACTTGACGTGGGCGCTGAGGAAGTCGAAGTCACAACGGCAGCGACTGGCTGGGGGCTGGGGATGGGCAGGGCGAAGGGCACGTCGGTGCTCAGCTCCCGGCTCCGCTCTAGCCCAGACACCTTGGGGACATTGGCTGCTTTCGCTTCTGGCTTGTCATTCAAGGTGGGACCTTATGAAGCAACGAGAAAAAGAACAAAGCACATGCTGAGAGGTCTGTGATTCTTTCTCTGCTTGGTAGAATGTATGCCTGGGAAAAAACAAGTCATGTTTCAGCTCGTGGGAGCGCCGTGGGAGCACTGCTGTGACAAGATGGATGTGTGTTTGAGTCTGTCCTTCCGCTGTCCTTGACTGGGCAGTCCACAGTACTTCTATAGCATGTGTGCTAGAGACTTAGCTGTCATTAAATGAACACATACTACAGAGAACACACAGCTCTGTGACTTCTTCAGGGGCCCAAGGTTATGTACAATAGGAGTGTGAACATGTCTCAAGTTACTGCCTCAGTATTTCCTGCTCAATGTAAGTTTCATGTTCATGAAACACAGGCTGAGACACATCACTAAGACATTTCATTTTCTCAATGCCCTTTCAAGGTAACCCACATTGGATTTAGGCTCAACTCCAGCTACAATGCACCGTGACCCAAGCATCAATCCTTAATGATAACCCTACCTGTCTTCTAGGATGGACACTGCCTGAGATCTCTGTAGCAAAGGATGGGACAGCTCGCTCTGCAGAGAAGCTGCTGTCCCCTGGCCACACACTTGTGTGGAAGAACAAATCAGAGAATGCTGGAAAAATCCAGTCAGAGGTTCAGTGGGCACCCAAATGTAGTCCTGCTCACCCTAAACAGTGCAAACATCTGTGTGCTCGGCCTGCTGAAACTAACAGGAATGCTGCACCCTTGCAAAATGCACCTACAGAGGGAATTCCATATGGAATTACTCCTTTTGTGGTGCCAAAACCTGCTATTTTTCATAATTAAGCTAAACAAAGCATCCCAAAGAGTTAAAAGGCTGGAAAGGAAAAAGGGAGGAAAGAAGAGATATTTCAGATCAAGCAGTATCCGAAAGGTTGAAGACAACTGAAAAGATCAACATGAAAGCAATTCAACTCCCACTCTAACTCCCTTTTCACCCTAATCTGTGTATCCTTGAGTGCACACATACCCACAATTACAAGAAAAGCTCTTCATAGGCTACAAGACCTAAGCTTGTTGGTGTGTTCCACATGCACACAGCCCATTGTGCACACACAGCACCTCTGACTTTTAGGAGACACACTTTTGTTACCCACCAAAATGTGTTGGGGGCTGCCTGCATTTCACTACCTTGCAGACATCCAGGAGATGCTACCTACACTCATTAACATGCTCCCAACACCCTCACAAACAAATTCCACCTTTGAAATTCTCCCATCTCATCAAAGGACTGAGCCAGTTCCTGATGTAGGAGGGTGTGGAAATAACACACAACACACCCCATGAGCTAATTCTGGCCGTGCAGACACTCTGACCAGCGTTTGAGAGCCAGCCCATGCGAGGCCAGAGCCCCCACTGCCACTTCCACAGCCTGAGTGTCACCGTGCTGGCATCAGATGGGAGGAGGACAGCGATGAATCAGAGCCTGCAGCACACCAGCTCATGTTCTGTACCCAGAAAGCCCACATGGTGATGGTATCTCCTTCCTGGAGATAAAAGGCAGCTTCCCACACTGCTTCTGGCTCTGCCTGCACTCTCACCAGCGCCCCATTTCCCTCATCCATCCATCAATCAGCTCATCACTGTACATGCACAAATTCAGAATGTGAGAAGAGGATGAATGGAAACATATGAACCATATTTATCAGCTGAAAATGTCTTGAGGTCTTGGGGCCTCAAACCCACAAGTAACAGGAACAGAACCCTTTCCAAACACCAGTGTTTTGGCTGGCAGCAAGCACTATCAACACTGTACTTTCCAGCACCTTATATATCTTTACAGGTTTGACACAATGTCTGGAGATCCTAAATTACTCCCTACAATAAATATAAGCCTCTCATTTCAGTGAATTTCTTTATCAAATATGAATTCATGCATCACAGGTAACCTGGTTGTGAGATGTAGCTAGACTTGGTTCCAATGCTATTTAGAATTTATTTTTAAAGTCAAATTCTCAATGCTCTTGCACATCATTATTTTTTATAGTGCCACCTATGCTTGTAAATTTTCCTCAGATTTTACTGCTAACAGTTGAAAAATTGTCATTGCCTAGTCAAGCCAGGGCTCCCCACACTGCCTTTTGGAGCAAGTGCTTAACAGCTGTAGATTCCACTATTTTTCAGGAGCTGCCCATTAAAAGCAATTGGGTTTCATTCCTGAGCATAGGTTTCCTCAGAGCCCATTAGCTCTTTGCATCCAACAGGCCTCCTCCTACAGAGTTAAACTTCATATTGTGTAATTATAGGCAATGTAGACTAATGGTGTATATTCAAAACACACTGGCACCACAAAAGTTAGTTGAGTAAAAAGTCAATTAGATCCAAAACAAATCAATAAAGTCCCACATTAAAAGCAGCTGTTTGACCAGTTTTATGTGCAACTATTGATTCCCTGTGGTTTCAGCATTAGTTCTCATTTGCAATTTTCTCAAAGCAAAAGCTCAGGCTCCCTTGCTGACTGAATTGACCAGCCAAGCCTGGTTGTATTAGTTAGTACTAGGGGTACATGACTAATTCCTGCTGCCAATTTCCATCTCTCAGGATGCAGTACTGCAATGTTTTTGCATTTCATTCTCGACAGCAATGAAAATATCCACATGCCAGTTTCCCCCTCACCAGAAAAGCTACAGGCATGAGTGGGAGTATCTTCTCTCCTTTTGCAGCCATGTTGCACAAAAGCAGAAGCACTGAGAAGATAAAGATATGATGTAAATTCATGGGCAAGAGGGGAAAAACATCTGAGAGAGCAGTCCCCAAGCCTTGTCAGCCACCACACAGGAAGGGAACAATCCTGGTGTGTTTGGTGCCTTTGTCATTTCTCCTTCTCATGGCTGCAATACACACATGGAAGTCTCTGAGCTATCTTTCCTGAAATCCCTCAGAAAGTTAATGATTTTAATGAGGGATGCTGCCCATTTTGATCAGGATGTCAAACTCTGTAGTTTCTGTGCAGGATGCTTGAATATCCCTCCTAAGAGAACTACACCCCTTTGTGCCCAAGCTCTGACCAGACTGACTGCTGCTTACATATGGAAATATCCCAAGGAAAGCAACCAAATATTCCCTTTTGTGCAAGCTGGATCAGGTTACATTGAGATTCTTTCAGAAATTTCTGTTCTTGGGCTGCTAATCCAGCCCTCCTGAGCAGATGGACCCATGGAGCTGAGCACAACTGCCCCAACAAAAACACAGACCCACCCGACCACAGCACAACGTTCTAGAGGCAAAAATGTGTTTATTTTTACCAAGTCCTAGAGTAATTTTCATGCTTAATGATAACAGGCTGAGCCAATTTGCCTAAGACTTGACAGTCAGCTCCAATAATTCAACCTTAATTAAACCTGAACGCATGTCAGTTCAGCTTGTCCCTTCACAGGAAATGTGACATTTGTAATGATTCATGTTCCAGCCATGCTACAGGAAGGCTGGATCACATCTGCCACTCTCTACCGTGCAGAGCGCTACCCCTTCTGAGCATGCCAACTTTTGTTTATTTTCTAACCAAACACCTTGGACTTCTTCCATTGAGAGGTTTTCTTAAATGAACAGACAGTGGAACATGTCTTGATCTCACAGGGATGAATGATGACTGAGTGTGAGAGACAGGGAAGAAAAGGCTGAAACTGCTCTAACAAGAAAAAAACTCCAACAACCTGGGATTAGTAATTCTTGCCTCCCTGATCGACTAATTTGTTCATTTGGAGTGTTGCAAAATGCTAACCTCCCTACATCTTGGGCTACATCCAATTCCAACTCCAACAGGTAAAGAAGAAAACTTAACAATTTTAAAAGCACAGAGAGCTTTACTCCTGCTGTGTAAATCTGTAGAAACCGGAGGTGAAGTTTAAGGGAAACCTCAAAGTCAACAACAGCTTCAATTACTGTATAAAGTGTGCTTCAGGAGGGGTTCCCCAAAACTGAGAGACCATCAGCCAAGACCCCATCTGAAAGTTTCCTGAATTCTGAGTCTGTGAGTGGAATAACCGTGCACTGCCCATCCCCAAGGCTGCCCAGGGTGACATGCCTGCCAGTGTGTAACTACACGGCACTGCAGGCTAAGCACAATACAGAAAGTCCCAGACACAAATTAAACCTTTCTGTTACAGGAATTTGCTTTCAGGCTGATTAAGAGTAGCTCAAGTGCAAGGGATTAAACATGTAAAGGCTGCTTTGAGAACTCCAATAAGCAGTTACTGTGTTATACAAACAGTACTTAGGGCAACAGCAGTTCCAGCCCTGCCTCTTGCTCTTTGCAAGCTGCTGGTTGCTGCTGAAAGGGGACTGTCAACACACGTACAATGTGATTGGAAATAATCTAATCTTGCTTGCACGCCTTTCCTTTGTCTCTTGAAAAAAAGGAAAGTGGAGTCATTCAGATGTCTTTCTGCAGCCTCCCTCTGCAGTCTCCCTTGTTGCATTCAAACAGCAAGGGTGATGGGGTGATGCTAGAAATTCCTCTCCTACATCCATCAATGACATCTTTACCAATGGCAGTTTCCCAAGAAACACAACAACCACCATCTGTAGCCCATCTATCCATCCTGTACATATCCTTGTAAACAGACACAGGCCAGACTGGCTGTGGTGAACCCTGCTCCATATTCCAGCAAGAAACGCTACAAAAGCACCACCACAAGAATTACACATGGCAAGAAGCAGAGAATTTCAGAGCCAGTTGATGAGTCCCAGAGAAGAGTTTTGAAGAATCAGCAAGGGGAATGAATAAAGAAGAGCAGGACTTCACAGGAGTAGGTGAAAACAAAGAAATGATTAAATGAACCTCAGCAAACATTTTGTGGGTTTTTTTAAAAATTCTATTTTAAATTGAACTTCTAGGCTGCTGCATAATGTATTGTGGATATGGAACATATCATAAGCACAAGACAGAATAAAGCATTTTGTGTTGACAGCGATAACACTGATGCTAGTAGAGTGCTTACAAGTGAAAATCAATATTTAAGTGCTAATTCTTTATCCCTAGATGGCTTTTGCTTTTATATAAATGGCTTTTTCATTGCATTTTAGGAGAGTAGTACTACTTAAGACTTTAAGCGATTAGGCTGTTTGCAAAGGTAAGGCAAGCAGAGCTACAGCACAGAAGCTCCCCAACAAAGGGGGCACAGAGATCCTCCACCTATTTTAATGCAAATCAGCTCAAGATAAGACATAAAGATGTGTGACTTGCACATAAAACTACTGTCTGGAAGGGTCCATGGTGTGCAACACGACAATTTTTAACACTACTGAGAAGCAAAGGCCAAGTTTCCATCATGACAGCAGTACTAAACATTAGGCTGTGCCAAAACAGTGTTCTCCTGTGCCATGGGCTCCTCTGGACAACATGGGCTCCTGGTGGATTTCCCACAAAAAATGACAGTGTTTTCTCACAGAGAACAGTAAACTGAGTGTGAGCACAAACCCTTGTGCCTGGCTCTGACCCCGTGTGCAGAGGAGCTGGCCTTTGTTCCTGGTGTGGCTCCCACAGCCCCATTCCCAAGACCAAGTGGGAAGCAGCTTCCCAGTCCGGTCTGGATTCATCCCCTATCACTCAGTTCATTTGCACAGAGCTGTCTGTCAAGTCACATCGCCCTGCTGCAATCTGAAACACCCTCCCAACAGCTGCCACTATCAATTACTCTCCCAGGCAGCCCTGACTATCAGGAAGAGAACTGGAGCGAGCACTTGCCAGTTTTAATAAACTGTGTTGCCCAAGTCATTTAACCTGCTAGATTGCTGTGTGCTGGGGCTGTAACAAGCCTTCAGCTTTTCAACCTAGAAGAAAGCAACAGTGGCAAAAAGCTGTCAGCTTGGTCCTCAGAATTAACTTCCAAGGGTGTCTTCCCCTACCCTCCCTCCCAAAGCGCCCGAATTTAAAAAGTGAAATATCTTCAAGTCGTTTTCATAGTGTCACAACAAGGAAAGCAGCTCTTGTTTTTATCACAGAGCCAGCAACTCCCAAGAAGGGAGGGCTGAGGTGCTCCAGGATTTCCACATTAGGGACACACCGGGGCAGAGAGCTCCTCTCTCCTGCAGCCACACAGACACATCCCGTGGGCACTCCCCAGAGCCAGCTCTGCCAGCTATGGGTCACCACCACCCCCATAATGCTGATGACACCCAAGCTTCAGGTTACCCCAAGTGCTCTCAGTATGATTGAAGTTTCTCCCCCAACCAAAAAATGGCAAATTTACGTTTACTTTGATCCTTCCAGAACGGGTAGGAAAGATTTCTTAAAGAAATACCTATTTAAAATGAAAATGCTTCCATTCAGATTGGTGTTTTCAGTCTGTAGCTCGCATATATACCAAGATGTTTGTGAATGTTAATAAGAAAAGATCTGCCATCACTAGGATTAATTTGAACATGGGATTCTGTTGCCCATCAGGAAGCTTACTGGACTCTAGAAATCAAAAAGAAAATTCAAACACACTACACTGCATGTTTTCCTCAGGCAGCTCTGTAGATAAGAGCCTTTGTTGAGAAAGCTTGAAGCACAGAAAGGTTTCCCCAACTCCTGCAGAAACTGAGGAGCAACTGCAATAAGATCTATGGACTTGATGCCTATTTGCTGCTCTATGGTTCTTTAATGGGATGGTTTATTCCTAGAGATTTGGGAGCTTTCCATGCTCTATCGAGGCATGTTAGCTGTAAGCATGCATGATGACACACCAAAGCTGCAGGAGCTGAATGAAAATGGGTGCCAAACACAGGGATTGGGGCCACAGCATAAAGAAGAAGGATCACCATTCAAATCCCCCCCAAAGTAAGTCACACTGCATTTTCCTAGCAATGCTGCTTCTGGCAATATCTCAATGCAAAGCTGGAACTGGATTTGCAGCTAAATCACCTACTGTGGATGCTGGCGTTGTAATGAGATTGAAAGTTTCATACAGGCTTTTTAATCCAGGGCTATAATGCTGGATCAAATGGGTTAAATCTCTTCAGCACTGCTCCTAAGCAGATGCTGAATGCATACAAACCAGTGACATTAGAGACACTCTACTTCCCTGGCCAGAAAACATTACTAAAGCTTCTTGTAGCTGTGTACTAAAGGTGTGTTTGTCTTGTTCTGTTTTTTAATGTGTGATGGCATCTTGTACACCTAATCTGAATGACAGATAAGCAACAAGGTAAAAAAGTTATTTAGAAAGACACTCCCCCAATATGAAAGCAAGCAAGCACACATCCTCAACTCCAGCTGTAAGCTTTTGAACAGACAGAACTGTTATAAACCAAGGAATTTTTTAATTTTAATTAGGCAAACAAGGGAAAATAATAAACCACCAACTACTACATTACCAGAGAAAATGTACTACTTTTGCTGTTTGAAATCCATATTGATTCTCATCTAGCCTGTGAGTGAGTTATTAATCACTCCAATTAAATCATGAACACAGGTCTTTACACTGAAATTGAACCCCCACCAATAGATCGATAACTCAAACCTCCAAGAGCAATTACTGCTCAGCATAATAGAGCAGCTTGTAACACAGAGCTCCATGCAGACCACAATTCTCTCTGTCATATCCTACACAGGCAGTGCAAACAAACTGGGAAAAGAAAGATTTTATAACTATTATTTTCAAAATAAACAGACATCTGCTTAGAGTTACCTAATCTCTCACATCACAGAGTCAGATCTGCCAAGGTCACATTGGAGACATGATTACATTTTTTCACAATTTGTTATTCTAGCAAAGCCCTGATAAGATTGAACTATTGAAGTTCACACTCTGGTTTAATTTCAAGAGGTTAAATGCCAAATCCTTTTCTTATTGCTACAAGGAAGGGATCTGCCAGGCTGCATAATACCCTGTGTGGGCTAAGACAACAATTTTGTTTCATCTGCACAGTCTTATGAAGGTTTTGATTCTTTTTTTTTAAATGACATCAGAGCTGCAAACTCCCAGAGAATGATTTAAAGTAAAATCAGAAAGTGAGACTGTTCCGGAGGAGCGTGAATGACCTTTCGGATCTTCCAGCCTGGAGAAGTTAAGTCAACGTCTGGCTGAGAAAGCACACTTGCTAACCAAAACCAGAAAAAGGCAAGAAAGAACATTCTGAAACACCAGATCATCTCTGCTGGGAACAGATGATTGCCCTAACCAGCCAAGCGTATGCAGGGTCACAGAAATCCCCACCTCTGCCTTGGAAGGCAACTGATGCCTGTCCTGATGGAAGGAAAGAAGAACTGTCCACTCTCAGACTCTTGGCTCTCCATCCTTTCCAGGTGAGAGATGTTTTTCTGAGCATCCATTTTTCTGACAGGCTGGCCCCTTCCCACAGCCCTGGAGCCCAATCCATCATCCTTCATTAGGGGAGCTATTGGCAGCCAATTAAGTGGTGATGGACCCACACCACAGAGCTAATCAAGAGGAGTTCATATTTTACCCTTCAGCCTGTGTGCACTGCCTCCTGCCTACCTGCTTCATCTTGCTGCTGGCGTGGAAAAATGGCACAAGGTCAGGCAGCACAAGAAAAGCAGCAGGCAGAGGGGCAATGTTACTGCTGGGGTCTCACCATGGCTTCCCACCACCAGGCAGCTTTTACTAAAGGAAGGCAGGGAGATGATCTATTCCCCACTCCAGCAGAGGCAGAAAGAGCCCCAAAAAAAGAGTTTTCTTCCTCCCTAAAGGGCAGCAAACAGATCTGTTTAGAAACAGTCTCAGTAACTTGAGTGAGGTCCATGATGTTATGGAGCTGTGAGATTGCGAAGTTGTGCTGCAAGGTGACAGAGTCTCTGCACAGCAGGAACCCAGAGGAGTGACCAACCATGTACAAATCAGCAAAATCCCATCTTGTTTATTTGTTATGTCCAGCCCTCACAGCTCAGTAGCTGCTGCCACATTAGTGCTAATATGCTCATAATTTGTGAAAACAACACTTGAGATCGAGTGCCTGTCAAATGGGGCCACTGCTTTCCAGCAGCTCCCCATACCCTGCATTTTCCCACTGCCCTCTCTCTTCATTCCCAGGCACAAGGAGGCCCATTTTGGGCAGACCCCTCCCATGGATTCAGTAGCAGCACATTATTACCCTAAACCAGCATGTTCAGCTGTTACCCAATTGCCCCCATTTCACTTGCAGTTGTGAGGTAGCACCTCTTTCCATTAACTTGGTTGAGAATGTAGTGTCAGGATGAAGAGAAACTGGAAGAATTTTCCTGCAAGTTTAAAAGCAGTAAGACATCACTCCTCTATGTGTGGTCAAAATCCAGCTCCTGAGCTGCTGGAATGGCATCTTAAGAAAAAATTGAGATACTGAAACTAACAGATTGAATACATTCAACAACATTTCCAGTTGCATCATGGATAATTAAAATATTTAAGGGACAAGCTGCAAGTTGTTAATCAGGGAACATTTACTTGAATGGTGTGTGCCCTTTGGATTTGGTCCCTATGGCAACCAAAAATTCACTCCAAAAGGATGCGCTGGAAGAAGTATGTCAGGAGCTGCCTCAACATTTTAATTCACAGAGTGAGCAATGAATAAATACAGCTACTGACAGCACAGCACAGGCAAAAAACGTTTGTAAACAGCATCAGGAAGTCACAGATGGCCTTTTGCTTTTTAAGATTGAAAAAGTTCACTCTTCCTTTAAACACGCCCACTATCAAGAAAACTGGACGGTGTTGCACATGAATCACAGTTATTAACTACTGATAACAAAAGTTCTTGAACAGAGGAGCTTTCCTTCAGTTCTCAATCCTTGATTTTTTGGGATAGTGTCTCCACTCCTCACACTGGAAGGTGTTGCATCTTCCAAAAAAATCTTTTCTGTCCCACCTGGTTCAACAGGAACAACAGTTACAGAATGCAACATCATCTGAGGGATGGCTTTGCAGAATGCTTGAGAAAAAAAATGTGAGGGATGATTGGTTTTTCCTTCTAAACAGGAAAAGAGTGGTTTGGTATGCAATAAGGGAAAGAAAAGAACACTTCACTGCACTGCAGAAGGAAAACTCCTTCAGTATGATCTCAGTGTGTGAAGTGCAGCTGCAAAGCTCCTTCCAGCTTTCTCCTTTGATGAAGTGTGAATTCTTCAATGGGCAGTAGAAATTCTGGAAATATTTTAGTGCTGGATATGCTGGAGGATAATGTATGATCTGGCATCTAGTAAGAGCTAACAGAAAAACACTGTGCCGTGCTTTGCAATGGAATCACACCCTATTAATGAAAAGGTGCTCTTGAATCTCTTCTTGTGTGAGGGTTTATGGCTCTGGAAAAAAGTCTTATGAGGCTGGAGGGTGCAAGACAGCACGGATTGCTGTGATGCCAGCCTGGATGTGCAAAAGGCCTGGAACAGTCACTCAGCACTTGCAAACCCAGATGTGTGCTCTACACTCCTCTTCCCACTGACTCCTTGGGGTCCCTTTACATCCACTGCAGTGGCCCTGCAAAGATCATCAAGCACAACCATTTCCACAAGGCTGCTGGATGGAATCTGCTGCAGGTTGTGATTCTGACATGCATGAGACTACTCCTGTAGTGAGGGAACTCGTTCAGGAGGGTATTCACTGCTCTACTGACTGAGGAATTTGGCTTTTTTGGTGCCTGGGGTGTGCAGGAGCCCCAGCAGCACACAGCTCGGAGCTCTCCCACTTCCCAGGCACAGCCACTATTCTCACAATCCCCACGTTACGCTCTGAGCTGGAATTGGGCAGGCACTGCCACATCTAACCTCTGTCTTGGGCAACAAACAAGTACAGGCTCAGACTTCTGCAAAGATAATCACAGGAATAGTCTGGTCTGAAATGGCTGCACATTTTCATTTCAGTATTGGGTGAAAGAAAGGAGACAAGTAAGTATGTGGGCTTAGCCTGCAGATATTTTTCCAAGACAGTAATTGCTGTATAATTCATATTCTTGTTTTTACATGTTTGCATGTGTACCAACAATCCCACTGAAATCACTCTAAGTTTTTCCTTCAAGTCCTCTCCATGTCACAGTTTTTCCAAACTGCACAAACACAAACAGGCCTAGAGTCCAGTACTAAGCAGCTACTTGGGTTTGGCAAATCCCTGTATTCCCAGATTCTTGCACATTAGGAGAGAAAAGTGAAGTCTAAGCTAATTCTTGAGAGTTTCTACATTAGCATAGCAGTCAACATCATTCACTCATTATTTCTGTGTTTCCTTTCAAGGAGTTCTCTGTGAAGTCAGAATTGAGCCTTTGTATCTCCACCCAGGGCTACCTGGCTCCCCATCAACTCCAGATTCCACAGGCTGGAGAAGTGCTGCCCTCTGCACAAGGGAAGGCTCAGAAATACTAAGTATTTGCAACTTATAGGAAATCTTAGCACAGGAAGAAGCAATTCATAGCTTCTGTACCAAAGAGGCTCACAGGGAAGTGCAATGATGCAGCTCCTCATCTCAGCCCTTCAGCAATGGTTTGAGGTACTTTTGCTCATATTAAACTAACTGGAGATGACATTCTAGATCTTTGCAAGGAGGGGAAATGCATTATTCTAATGGACCTCAAAATGGTTAATCAATTCAAAGATTACAAATGAAATGCCTCATCTCTCAAGGGGCAGAATCCAAGGGCCAGTGCCACTGGTTTTGGTTTTGAGGACACAATATGGTTTTGTTTTTGAGGACAGCACTCCAAAGTGCCAGCAACTGGTTTCAGGGAAAACCACCTCCTCCCACATTAACATATTCATTTATAAAATCTATCACATATGTTGCGTGCAAACTGGCTGAGAGTTGATGCAGCTCTGACAGCATGAGAGCCTCTAGCCCAAATATCTGAAAGTAATAAAATCCACACCATTCTCCTGATTCCTCACCCTAACAGAAGTGACCTATATTGGCTTTGCTCTGTCAGTTTTCCCAGTAGCACTGGTCCATGCTGGGGTTGTGGACCTCACAGTGGGATAATTGTCACAAGAGAAACACAAGAAACAGGGCTTTAGTTACAAGTTATGCTCATGGCTAATGGCAATGACTGGGCTACCTTCTGGTCACTCAACAAACAGGAATTAGGCCAGGAGGGACAGAGCACCCATTATTTTCTATATAGAGATGGGAAGCAGGGGAAATGATGGAACAATCTCTCACAGACAGTAAGTATTCTTGTGTTTTTAGAGGGTTCTCCTCAGTTCTTTGTTTGGCAGGCAGGCTGGCTCTGAGCTGGGCTGTTCCCAATGAGCTCTCAGCCTGCCAGAGGCTTGGAGAACCTGCTCTGAATGAATATGTTTCCTCCCATGAATTTGTTAAAACCAAAGCCAGATTCCCCTTATGCTGGGTGCTGCATGTTTCTGAAAAATCCTGTCCTCTTCTAAGACTGAACACAACCACGAGTGGCAGAAAAGAAGCAAAGATATTCCCATTATGAAAGGAGGAAAGAGACACCGAGGGAGCAGTCAGCCCCTCCGATGCCACACTACATCTCTGGGGACTAAAGCTTTGCTGCATCCACAAGATAAATCCACCTTCTCCCCCTCTTCCCACAGCAGCAGAGAACAACTCCCCAGTTACCAGTGCTGGATGGCAGTAAAGGTCTCCCTTTTCTTCCCTGTGTAAGGCATTTCCCTCCCCTTCATTTTATAAATTACCAGAACAGACATTTAAATGTTCAAGAATAATCTGAACAGAGTATTCATGCCTTGGGCATTTTCATGCTCTACAAGGAGTGAAACAAAAGGGCCTCATTTAATACCTCCCTACAGCATTCCCTATCCCTGTTCTTCCCTTGTGAATCTCCAAAGGCAAACTCTCAGTGGTTCAAGGCTCCTGAAATACCCCATCCCTCCCTTCTCCCTTTTTAAGATGAGCTTCTAAAGCAAATCTCGCTGGCTGACAGGAACAGGTGGTAGGAATCCTTCAAAGGAGAGAAAAATCATTTGTAACTAATAAAAGGAGAGGAAAAGTCTGATTCCCATGGTTTATACTGAGCACCCGTGGGAGCTGCCTGGATGGCAGGCACATCCTGCTGCTGTGTGTGCTCTGTGCCCCCCTGGCAGCCCAGCCCTGCAGCTGCAGGACAGGCAGGATGAACTGTCCCTGTCCCTGCAGCCCTGCCTCCCGGGATGCCAAGGAGCAGGGTGACTCTGCCTGCATTATGGGGAGTTTCAGGAACACTGCATCAGTTCCAGAGCCTGATGGGACAGGCTAAGGGCTGAGCCTGTCTTCTGCCCTGGATTGTGAGATCTGCCTTTACAAAACCAGCAAAAGCCTCTATCCTTTTCAAATATATAGAAACCATCCAATGTTTGAACAAAGTTTTGTGCTAGATCAAAAAGCCAGACCTGCAAAACCCTCCTTGGGGCTTTGCTTTTATTCTCTAGCAAAACCCCTCTACAGTAACTTTCTGATCTTCAGCCTTGGAGAGAAACATCACAATATACTGAGGTGAACAATATACCTTAATCTCTTGCCTTATATTTGACAGGTAAAGAATTCTGACTTGGAAAGGACCCCCAGGACATGGTTGGCAAAGGCTGGGCTCACTGTGTGGCACTTGGAGACAGCAGCTCTCCTGGAAAGAACCTCAGCCCCGGGACAGCAGCTTGCTCCCCACCTCCCCTCTCCAGCCCTGCCATCCGCCTTTCTTCTTCCCTTATTGTCAAAACTGATGAAGGGAGAGGCGACAAGCTGGAAAGACATGGCCAAGACTCGAGACCGAGCATTCAAAGCACCCCTGCTGAGCTCCAAAGTGCTGTTATGGCTGCTCCCTGTGTGCAGGGAATTAGGATATGGTCTCCAAGCCAGCTACAAGCGAAGGAGGCAGAGGAATAGATGTGCTTTCTGCAGAGACCTCAGGTATTGCTTCTTGCATGTATTTGCTGGCAAGCACAAGGTACAAAAGCATCCATGACCAGGAGAAAATGCTGAATCCAGCTTTATCTGGATGTGATCTAATGGATACTTCACTCTGATGTGGCCAATGCAGTTGTTTGTTCAAGAGTTAAAAGGAAGAGATATTTCTTCCTATGGAGGAAGAGCAGGAAATTAAATCTGGACTTGACTCAGCTTTTCCTCCTTTCTCATATGGGTTTCTCTCCACAAAGAGGGGGTGGCAGTAGGTTTGAATGTTCTCCAAATGTGATTTCCCTTTCCTCCACAAGTAATATAGAGAAAAAGATCTGAAGTCCTTGCAGTCTTCTAGAGATATGCCACATTCAGAAGCTCTGGGCTTCTCCGCATATCTTTGGTTCTCCATATCAATTTTCCCTGTTCACAGCCTGAAGTTGTGCCCACCCCACCCCATGCACTGCACATACATTTGGTGAAACTCCATCACTGACCAGCTTTTCAGCAGCCAGCCCCACACCAGTGCCAGGAAGTCTATTTAGTTTCTAAGACTACAAAACGCAACACACTCCCTTACACAGCCTGGAACAGCACTGCAGTATTTACATCCCTTCCAAAGAACCACAGAAACATTAATCACTGTATGGTCACGCTCTACTTGTCACACCAGCACTGGCATCCTGGAGAGGACTGTATTACAAACAAGCGCCCACCTCAAGTACCTTTGGGGTATTCAGCAAGTTGTGGCTGCACTGAATTGGTTTCTGACCAGAAAAGGGAACACTTTCTTCAATCACCCTGTGGAAATGTTTTCCTTATGGGCAAACTTCAGAAATATCCATCGCCCGATACTGAGGTTGGTTTTTCTAAGAGCTAAGGATCGTAAAGTAGCCACGTGTTTAGACAAGAGGTCATTATCCACCAGCTCCAGTGTTCAGTGCAAGCTTCTAAGCAAGGAGCAATTTGAAAATAGAGCTGTTAAAGCACTAACAGTAATTTGGTGTAATTTAAGTTTCTGTTTTACTGATTTTTCTGGCTAAGATTCATAGTGCTATCAAATTAGCATCTGGTTATCTTGTTGAGGGGAGTAAAGTCAATAGTCTAACAGGCCCATTTTGCTTCTCTTTACTGCTGCAATTGTGTGACTTCATCGATATTGAGCCCTGAAGGCAAAGGACACGAGGACAGTGCCCTTTGGCAGATGCCAAGCTCCTGTTTTGTGTGTCATACAGCACAGTCCAACAGATGAATTTTCAGACACAGCAATCAGAAGAAACTATTTCTACTCAAGATGCCATAATACCAAAGGTTTAACACTAAACTTACTAGCTACCACCCAATTATAGGAAGTGAGATTTTTCAAAGGCATGAAGTCAGCAAGAGACTGAGAGTTTGACCCAAACCTTTTAAAGCATTGTAGCAGTTCACCTGCACCAAAACCTGGAAGCAGTTCAGGACCAACAACAGTAGCACATAACATTTGTTATTTAAGCAAACAGGCTCTCCTAACTCTTTGCAGAAAAATCTGCGTTACCCAGTACCAACCTCCTCAGTCTCTCCAGCTTCATTTACTCAGTGTGGTAAGAAAAGAAGCTCCTCCACACCTCTCCTCCATCTCCCTCTCCTCCACCCCTGGACAGCACATCATTTTCAGCATTGGTTTGTGCTGCCCTCAGCGTTCCACATCACCAGACCAGTCAAACCCACAGATGGAAGGAAAGATGCCTTTCCAAGCCCACCGCTGGAAAGATGCAGATGTGGTAGGAAAAGCCCTGCAAGCTCCCCTTGTTCTCTTTGAAACCTGAGGAGAACAGATGAGCAAGCAGCACATTTGAAATTAATTACAGCAAAACCTACTGCATTGTTCTCTCCTCCCCTTCCTTTTCCCCTGACCCCCTCATCGCAGAGCTTTCACTGGAACCTCTGTGGTGTGTATATTTTCCTAGAGTTGCCAGGGCCAAAATGGTACAGCTGAGACATTCACAGAAGTCAAAGAAAGTGCAGGCCCAAGTTAGTGCACAGGGGTACAATAGTTCCTTAAGAGCGAGCGTCTCCCCCGCCGCCACCCCCCTCTTCCCAAACCTTCCATCTCTAATGAACCTTTGGTGTCTGTCCACAAAAAACAAACATCAATCAGGCAACAGGCTGTTCCTTTTCCCCTGTTGCTAGTCTGAAATAACAGGCATCCCCCGCTGGGCTGGGAACGCCACTTCCCTCTCCAGCACACATACGGGATAATAAGGGGGAGGCGAAGGAGGGAGGAAAACCCGCTCCGAGGTGCCAGAATACACAGCGAGACGTGCCTTTCAGAGCCAGAGAAAACTTGGGAACACAACAGCTTTTGATTCCTCCTGCCCCACTGGGTACGTTAATTATTTAATAGTTGGCTTGTGAATTGGTGGTGGTGGTAGGAACAGGGTGGAAGGGAAATCAGGCTTTTCACCCCCGCCCTCAGTCCCCTCCTTCTGCTGGCAGAATTGTGTGCACACACACTCGTGTGTGTGTGTCTGTGTGTGTGAGAGAGAGAGGCTTTGGGCACACCTGGCAGCCTCCTCTGCACCCTGTCCTCTCTCCCCACCCACACAAGACCCTCCTTGTTGGCCTGTGACCACACTGGCCACAGACAGCATGGGACAGCATCTGGATCAAATGATGCTTGGGGCAAAGAAACCTCATCTGCTCTCCCTTTGGAGGCAGATATTTTTCATGTATTATGCTTGGGGGAAGGGCACTTCAAAGTTTATATTGGATTTCTACAGAGTTGGAAATGGAGCTGCAAATCAAACAGAGATCAGCTTATGATTTGCAACCAGGGCTTTCTAGGTGTCTGAAGCAACACTTTGGAAGGAGCGTAGGGAAAAGGAGAATGTAACTACATCTCATTTGGATGGAGAGGATTCACAGATGTTAGGAATATTTTTGATCAACAGCTTTCCTGGCACCGATTGTGGTGGAATCCACAACCTTGACGGCTAGCTGAGTAAGAAAGTGCTGGCAAGCTCCTGACTGCATGCAGGCAATTTGCAACGCTGCCAGTCAATATTTCAGTGAAAACAAAATTGCAGGGATCATATTAAAAGAGAGGAAAACAAAATAAACCAAAACAAAATCCAGCCTTTCCTTTTAAGAGAAACTCTGATACAAAGTGATGGGAAAGTCCCTTCGGAATCAAAATGCAGCCTTTGTTTGTTTAAAATGAACACGCTGTGATGGGAGCCCTGCCGTGAGCACGCGAAGACAAGTCTGCCAGCAGCAACAGAAGCAGACACAGCAAGAAGTGGCTTTACACGGGGACACCTGGGCAGCATGTTTAGTACAGGCCTGCAGGAAATGATGCAGAAAGAGGTTTATAGTTGTGTCCATTTGGTGGAGGAAATGTATGCAGCAGGCAGGGGTCTGAGCCAAAAACCGAGACCTAGTTCTCTTCAGTCTTTGGGAGGAGAGAATTGATGAGAGAAGAGAGCCTCTCTGGCAGTGTTTTCAAACTCTGGCTCCTCATGCAGCCATGCTGGCCTTATTAGTGTGAAGCAATAGTATTAGTGGGAGAGACTGCAAGCAGCAATAGCCCAGGCTACACTGGAGCAGCCTTGGGATGACTGACATGGGCTCTTGGGGGCATCTCAACTCCTGCTACAGCTCACAGAGCCACCTGGAATATCTTCAGGGGTCTCTCAATTACTCCCACCTGCATGGCTGGCAAAAGGGTGCTCTGCTGCTCACAAACACTGTCAGGCCCTTTTTCTGCCCTGGCCTCAGGACTAAGCTTGGCTGACTGTGATGCCAGTCAGTGGGGAGTCCCCAGATGTCTGCTGAAGGCAGCTTTATAGCACATACTGCTAGAATGACATAAAGAGCCCAGAGACTGGCCTGTAACACAAGAGTATTTCAGGCCAAAAGATATATTATGCTCAGAGAACATTTTTGTTGATACAATGAAAGGCATAAAATAATCTACTCCACTTTGGTTCCTAAATTGATCAGTACAGAATGTAATGAACATATTCTAGTTGTTGGTTGCATGTTTCTCGCTCAGTTTCAAAGACTGGTTCAATAACAAAAATAATGACATGGTCATCATTGTATAAACATTCAATGCTCACTCTGTAAATTTCCTCCTCCAGCCATTAAGCCTGTATTAAATCAGCTTGTCTCTGCAGAGCTTACACTGTGAGCACCTCTCCTGTGCCCAGAGATGTGGGCCATGTACGAAAGCAAGTGGCAGGGGACGGCTCAGCTGTTCAGAAGCCAAATCACATAATACTGAGAAACACTAAAATGTTAGCTGTTTCATCCAACAAGGATTTTCTGCCACCCTGGTTTGCACAGAGCTTCCCAGGGAGCCGGCTCTGGCTTTGCAAGCCAACACAGCTTGATGTGGGTTTGCAAACTCTAATGTGAGCTTTGGTGATGCTGCCTGGTCCTGCACTTCCCAAGATGTCCCAAGGATGAGGACTCATGGGACTGAAGGGACAAACTCCTCTTCCACAGGTTTCACAGTATGTCTTTCACAGACAGATCTCTCCCAGAACTGGATTGTCAATAAATATGGAAATACAGAACAAACTTAGCAGACACCAGCAGCAGATGCAGGTTCAGAGATGTTGCTTATTACCAAGCCTCACTCCAGCTGAGACTTAAATAGCCTCCTTTATGCACAACGGGAGAGGGAGCGGAATTGAAGGAAACTGGCAATTACACAATTTTATTTCCCTCCTAGCCCGTTTGCTGTGCATCAGGTGGCTCTGCACTCACACACGAAAGGCGCTTGTGAGCACTAAGTGAAGCACAAAGCCAGCTTGATGCTCTGCTTTCACTGGGAGGAAGTTTCTCTGTGCTTTTCTGGATGCGGTGCAAAAGCACAGTCAAGGCATTATTTTGCAGTAATTTGAAAGCACCATGAGTGCCTGAGACCTTCCAGGCTTCACTGTGTCTTTTTCAAGGCTGCAACCTCTCTTGAAGGTTATTTTGCTCAGAAAGATGCCAGGGTCTAAGTTTAACACCCCACCAGGATTTATCTGTATAGATGCATTGTCAATCTTCTTCCTCACCTTTTATACAAACAAACTTCCACTTTCTAAAATCTTCACCCTAACTCCAGTGGAGTTGGCTGGCAAAGCACCTACCACCCCACAGTGCTTGATGCTGTACTTGGGTGCAACTGGGCCCTCCCAGCTTCGCCACTCACCTTGCTGCTGAATTTCTTCTAAGAATATATCTCCAACAGGGCAAAACGTTAATGTCCACTTCATTGGAGAGAGATCTGGAACTCTGACTATTCCCTTATGGATAAGCCTTTAAGAATTTATTAGTGATGAAACCAGTATGTTTCTTCAGAAATTTAATAGGGTTCCATAAAATTACTTCAATAACTTTAAAAATTTAATGGTGAACAAGAACCTTTCCACAGGCTTTTTGAACTGTCCGACAGAATCCCAGAGTGGGGATATAATTCTGCAATAAATTTTGCAGGATGGTTAAAAAAATATAAAAAATTTTAATTTCCTATTACCTCCTGCAAGTCTTTGCCATCAATTTAAAGCAACTACATGAACTAAAAGCACTGTAGTCACTTTTCTGTCCCAGCAATTTACAAGAAAATATTTACCGTTTGGGGAAAAAGCCCAACAAACTAGAACAAGTATCCTTTTCAGAAAAAGAGCCACGCAAACACAAACACTCTGCCAAGTCCTGCTCTTATACATTGGTGTAAACCCAAATAAATAGAGGGAAGTCAATGGAGTCAGTATGGCTTTACCTGGCTGAACCGAGGCCGGGAGCCGGGGCCGAGTGCCCGGAGCAGCAGAGATGGAAGGAAAGGCTCATGCTGTGAGTCCCCAGGCAGCTCGGCAGCAACATTAACAGGCTCCACGGGGAATGTGTTCAGCCCTTGTTAGCAGGAAGGATGGCCGGCGAAGCACGGAGGTGAGGGAAGCAGCGAGCACATGCGTGCAGGGCTCACACGGTTATTAAAGAAGAAAACGGCAGGAACCCATGGCTGAAAGCAAGCCCTGAACCCGGCCTCCCTCCTCCCCTCCCACAGGACAGGAACAGAGAGCTCCATCACTCACAGCACTGATTTCAAATGAAGCTAATACAGAAAAACCAAGCCCAAAGCAGAAACAGCATGAACTGCTGCAGGCTGAGCAGGACAGCAGGGTCCTGTCATCAGCCCCAGCCCTGCTCTGGGAGGAAGGTCTCAGTCTCCAGAGGGGCAGTGAGAGGAGCAGGAGAAGCAGCAACACGCTGACAGCATCCTCTGTTCCCCAGGTCTCTTGCTGGGACTTACAGACCTCGCCAGCATCGCACACAAAAGAGTAGCCAGATCCATTTGCAATTAAACAGCACGCCCTGGTCTCATTGATCACTCCCATTGATTGCCCAGAAGGAAACACCAGCTGACCTGGGGTCAGATCCAGCTCCCCCCGCAGCAGCACTGCCTTGTCAAATCCCCCGTGGATGGCCAGGCTGCCCTGTCCTGTGCCTGTGACCTGCCAGAGAGGGGCTGCTGTGTCTGCAGAGTCCCCAGTGGGCTCTTACACAGCCCAGCAGAGCTGCCCATGAGGAATCAAACTGCCCCATTAACACAGAAACAGAGCTCAGGGGGAAGGGCAGCTCGGAATGGGGCATGGGAGAGCTGGGAAAACCAGCACAAGCCTGGGCTGAGCAGAGGCTCAGGCTGGGGGGCTGGAGAGAACAAGGACTCCCCTTTGCAGGGAGCAAGGCTGGTTTAAATCCTGGGGGTGAGCTGGGCACAGCCCAGACCCACACCAGACACCTCCCCTCATCCTGCACTGCTCACTCATTGGAAGAGGGAACCAGCTTTATATCCAGCGTTTAATTTTCTCAGAAACTGAAGCTTTACAAAATCTTCCATGAATAAAACATGTCTCTGAGGTATTTTAAAAGCAGAATTGAGAAGACCCAACAGTTTCGTGGGGGTTGCAACTGCTGCTCTTAACATCACCACCCTACAGCATCCTTCAGTGCTGAGATGCAACCAGGGACTGCTGGCGAGCACTGAGACTTTACCTGTTGGCTTTTGCTACTCGAGAAAAAAGAAAAACAAGCTATAAACGAGGAGTGAAAAGATGATATCTTTCAAATGTCCTTTAACAGCCTAGGCAATGTAAACCACTACATGCACTTGGAAGGAATTTCTACTTTTTTCTTCTGATTTACAGTTTGATGGTCCTTTTATCTACTTTTACATGAACTGAGAAAAGCTAGAATGTGCCTACTCAATCAATATGAGTTTGTGCTGGCACGTTCAGGATATAAAATATTTTGCTTTTATAGTTTATTTTAAATAAAAAATATAATTAAAGAAAATAAACCACCCACTTCATAACATTTATACAACGAAGACTTTATTTATTTTATTTACGTTTTGGTGGGCAAGGCACAGCATGCTGTTAGCTTTCTGTGATACTTAACAAAGCCGCATTTGAAATTTAAAATCTTTAAGGAAATGAACGAATTCTGTGGAGGAAGGGCAGTTGAGCAAAGAGACTTCTTACATTACCCTAGATAATTGTGCATATATATGTTTCTGTGAGTCTCTCTCTACTCCAAAAACATATCCATGACTTGGAAGCTTTAAATCAAAAAGCAATTTCAGTCTGTAATTCTCAAATAAATAATTAAACACATTTTATCTCCAACAGTATTGCTTCTATTCATTCTAATCCCACTGACAGGAATGCAGCAACATACCCCACATCCTTAAAATAACAAAACAAAACACAAGATACCAACCAGAAGGCCTGGAAATGTTTATAATTCAACTTTTCAACTCTCCTGGCTGCAGCCTGAAGCTACAAAGAAAGCTCTATGCTGGCTCAGTGGAAGGGGAGAAGCCTGGAGATGGCTGTGCAAACCATATGGCCACCGGTGCAAGCAAACCCTGCTGGCCTGCACGAGGCAGCTCTCACTCTGGGAGGCACACAACACTCAGTTTGTGTCAAAGTTAATAAATTATCCACTTTTGCAGTCTGAGTTTTACCAAACTAACCGGACAGTGTGGTTACAGTGAATGGTCTCTTGCTTGTCCATCATAATTTCACAGACAGCTGCTGCAGATAGGGATGGCTATAGCCTGGGCTAATAAATACATACAGAATAGCTAACAGGGGAGACAGAGAGTGCATTCCTGCTCCCAAAGAGAAGAATGAACTTTCCAGAGCCTAGCCTGCAAAATCAGAAAACCACAATACTAAAAGACTGCACTTACTGCACTGTTTTCTGTGTCTAGCTTTGGTTTGAAATGTGGGTAACTGGCTGTGACTTGGGTGATTATCTTGGTGACCCATGCTTTTTGAAAATCCAAGTCCTCCTTCTCAGATCACTGTATAATTATGTTCATACATATGCAAGAAAGCTAATTCACTCATCCTGGTAGTGGCAAAATTAGATAGAACTTTTCAAAAAGAGGAGGGTGGGATGGGCTCACACACTGGATTTATCATTAAACTCAGGGTATCCAGTATTGCCAACCCCAGAAGTGTTTATAGATCACAAACCATCTTTAAAACAAGGTTGAAACTGGAGTGTTTGGGCTTCTTTATGACTGCTTGTTGGCTCTGAAGCACAGAAGAATCAGAAATTCTAGGCTTTTCTCTGTAGTCAGGAAGACTAAAGTCTTGCCTAAATAATGAAATTACATCTTAGATTTTGGTACAATCCTCTGAGGGCCTGGGTTTCATGAAAAACACAGAGTCTTGTAAGCCTGATACAATCACCAGAGATGCAGCATGGGGAGCAGCTGCAGAGCATCCTGAGCACTGTATAAATCATAGCAATATGGCTGCTATCTAAATAAATGCATTACTTATTTATTATTACAGATGCTGCAGTGGAAATTTTTGCATGCCTGTAATCATGGTGGACTCTTGTCCAAAGGCTCAGCTGTAAATTATCATCCCACTCAAGCTCCCTGGCTGTGCAGGTAATCAAGCACAAGATGGTGACCTCATCAAAATGTATCCAGGACATAGGGATAAAACTGAGATCAAGAGACAGGATGCAGCTCAGATCCCATTGTGGACCCCACACAAGAAAACTGGGAAAATTTATGACATCTCTCCTGACCTCCATTCATGTAAAACACAGCTAATTGCCTGACCGGCTGCGGTGAGACTTGTTTGCTCCGTCTGTGCAGACCTTCCAGTGATGGAAAGCTCTCTCTCCTGGCACAGTAAGGTAAAGCCCTGAAGGAGAGGTGGACTTGATTACAGGAGATGCTGTCCCAGCCCAGACAGGAAGTCTCTGACCCTGACAACTGGAGACAGAGCGCCGGGGGACAGCACCAAGGCACGCAGGCAGCATGGCAAGCCTGGGCTCCTGACTCCCCTGTCAGTGCTGAGCATCCTTCGAGCTGTGCTGCTCCTGCAAACCTGTGCCAAGCATGGTATTCTGAGCTCAGCTGCATTCAGGTTGTTTTCTGCTTCACTGGGCACTCACAGGTTCCTCCTGGAGAGCTGGCTTGCTGCTCTCCCATCCTGCCCCTGCCCCCCTGCCCCTCCTGTGCCCTCTCACCCCATCTCACAGTAATAACCATCAGTTTTTAACAGCATGTCCTACACTGGAGGTTTTGTAGTTCCAGCTTTTAAAATGATTTAGTGTGACAGTTTAGTGCTGAATTAAAGAAAAAAAAAAAAAAAAGAATAAGAAAAAGGAAGAGAAGAAGCAGAGAGAAAAAGGAGAGACAGTCCCCTTAAGGCAACAACATTATGGAGCAGTGATCTCAGAGGAACAAGGGTTCTTCTCTGGTTCAGATGTGCTTGTCAGAGCTCAGTGTCGTCTCTGAACAAGAAATCTCTCTTGCTGGCCCAAGGCACAGTTTTGTGGTCAAGAGGACAGAAAATAAAGGGAGGGAACTTCAAAGAAGCATAAGCTGCATTAGCCCGCTGGGGCGGGTGGCTGCGGCACATCCCATGGCTGACAATTATGACCTGCATGCCGAGAAAGCTTGCCTCCCTCTTGTCAGAGGGATAAGACACAGGCTGTGAGCTTTAGAGCTTTGAGGATGTGTACAGTTCATGATGAAAGATAGCACTTCAAAGCCCTCTGCCTAGAAACCCAGGGAGAAGTAAGAGCGGAGGGTAAGCAATCTTTTTTCCTGGGGGGGTGCATATGCGGGGGAAGGATAAGACTTACTTTCACTGTCATTTATTATTGCCATGAAAATGAAGCCCTGCACTGTTTATGGAATTTCTCATTAAAAGGATCTCTTGATAAATCGCTTGACAAACATTCATTAATTAAGTCTCTGAGCGCACTTGGCTGACAAGTATTAGTCTTCATTTTGCAGGAGGGGGAAATTGAGGCATGGAGCTCAGCGGGCCCCCAACAGCCAGGGCAGGGCTGGGTGCTGGCCAGCCACTCTGTGCCACCAGACAGATGGATTACACTGCTCCCTCCATGCCCAGCTTGATTCTGATCCAAAGATACGAGCAACATACTCTTTTCAACAGACTTCAAAGCTCTTTTCCCCCCCGCTGCTGCCCAGTGCCTCCCGGGGCTGCAGGGCAGACAGGGCTGTGCAGGTCTGGCTCCTTCATGGGCATCTCATGCTCTGGGGGCTCCTGGACACCTCTTTCATCTCACAGGCACCTCCCCACCCACAGCCTGCCTGGGGTCATGAATGGAGAAACCCTGGCTGCTGCCCAGGCTCCATTTTTCCATGGAGGTTTTCCTCCCTGGGGCCTTTGACCTATCAAACCAAGCAAGAGAAACAGCTCCTTTAAGACACCCATTTCACCCTCACTGCCACAGTGGCCTTGGGTACAAACACTGAGGACCCAGCAGGACACCTGGGCTGCAGCTGCAAGGCTATTGTGGCACAAAAGGCACCATCTCTGCTGCTTTTTCCCTGGCATACAGCAGCTCTGGAGCAAGCACTGGTGTGAGAAAGCTCAACTGCCTCCAGCCAAATCCCACGAGGGATGGCCACAGCTGGACGGAGCCAGCAGGGAGAACCCAATGCTCCAGTCCAGAAAATACAAACTATCCTACCCCACACACTTCAGAATACGATCACAGCAGGAGGAGGTCCTTGCAGTGACTGAAGGGTGACTGTCCCTCTCACCTCCTCAGCCCCACAACTCATCTGCCTTCCTATCCTGACCGTCACCCCTCTGCCTCCTGCTCCTACCTGGAGACAGGGGGACAGATTTGGCTTTCACCTATGCTTCCCCTGCCTTTCCTGGTACTCGCCCTTCAGAAAAAGGAAGGGCTGGCTGGCAGATTCCTGTGAGAAAGGAGCTGCATGAGAGAGCAAACAGACCTTTATTATTTGTTTATTGATTTATTCTCCAGGAGGATGTAACACCCGGCCCTCGGAAGCAAATGCCCTTGTAACTCTGTACTGCAGTGACAAGTTGGCCAAACAAACACTTTTCTGCGTCAGAAAACAAAGACTCTCAGCAGAGCAGATCAGAGCTTCTCTACTCTTACTTTTAATTATTATTTCCTCACACAGAGGATTTAATCTCCTCTTCTGCTGGAAGCTCAAAGTGCCCCATTCAGCCTATTTCACAGCTGTGACTACCGAGGTCACCCCGGGTCAGGACACCTCTCTCTGCAGCATAATAGTGACTGGTCCCCAAAGTGGACATCCACGCCGTGCATCTGCTGCTGCAGATGAGCTGGTGGCAGGAGGAGGAGCACGGCCACCACGGCGGCCCCACCGGGGAGGGGGCAAAGGCAAACGTTACCCAGAGAGCCGCAGACAAAAGGCGCTGCTCCTCTGGCCTTTTGTGGAGCTCTCGGATGCGGTCAAAGGTTACATTTTACAGCTGTTCCAGCCTCAAATAAGCGTAACCCGCCTATCTTAATACTTAATTGCATTGCTAAGCTGCTGATAAACTAGGACAGAATAAAACAAATACACAGGGCCAAACACATCCCCAGGGAAAGTTTGTGGGAACAGAGGGAGTTGCACCAAACAATGAACTGGGAGCACTGGGGAGTTGCACCAGACAATGGATCCACTTTATGTGTTTTAGAAGCCTGGTTACCTTCAATAAAAGCTGCAGCATGGATGCTGCACATTTGCTAGCTAATATCTCTCCAAAAAGGCCGCCAGTGTTTACAAAAGAAGGGCACAGTGCAAATGCCCACGGGAGAGGACGAGCACGTGCCGCATCACGCGTGTGCCCATCAGGAAACTGTGTGGAGCTAATCCCCTCCCCACAGAGCCACCACGGCTCCAGCCCTTGAGAACACGGCCTTAAATCAACGCTCTTATCTCACAAAAGGAATTTAAGTGCAATGCTTTGAAAGTCACTTTCTCCCGGCCATATGGCATCCTCGAGCCTGGTCGTGTAGGAGCGGCGCTCATTTGCATGTGCAAGAGACAAATCTGGCTCTTGCATTGCTGGAGTGATAACAGGGCGAGGGGTAAAATTTAGCACTGTTTGGGTTTCTGCACAAAATCTTTGCCGAGGCAAATTTCTCTCACCTCTCAAGCCAAGTGCCAAACACTGAGGCAGCCCCAGGAGAGCTTGCCCACGATGGCAGGCCATGCCATCAGCGATGCACATCGGTACACGGCCAGGGTAAAAGAGAAGTCTGAGACAAAACCCATGATCTGAACCCAAAGCTGGCAGTGTCTACACCCACATTAAAGCAAACAGGAACAGGCTGAAATTACAGGGATATAAACAGCACTGAACACAAACTTCAAGACAGCAAATTCACAGGCATTCGCACATTTAACTTCCTGATAGGGAGGTATTTTGAAAACTCATGTTGCTGAGCTGCTCTATGATATGAAGGGGTGGGGGATCTTGGGCTTCAGCACAAGGAGGAGCCAACAAAGCTGCTAACGCTTCAACATAAGCCTCTCCAGCAAATCTCTGTGCCAGGCTTTATGCAGGATGGCAAGATTTTTGTTTTGCCGAGGCAGTGCCGTATGGGCAATCTGGTTTGCCTTATCAGTGAGCCAAGTGAGAGAAGAGAAATGTTCTTCCCCACCATTTGTTTAAATTTCCCTCTTTCCCCCAGATAAAGCTGCATACTTTTGTAAAAATATCTACAAATGTAATAACATAATGGGCTTGTCATCGGTTTCCACATTTGGCATTGAAAATCTGCAAAGCTTGGACCGAAAGAGAATTCCTAATAGTTACTGCTGCTGAAGAGCCCAGCTAAAAACTGGGCCTGGATCCAGGTGATGGAGCACACAACCACCAAACGCCTTTCCATGTCCAGCACCTACTCCTACACAACTGCAAACTGTTCCTTTCTCGGCCCCACTGAAATAATGGAAGGAGGTTATTTCATCACTTCTTGCTGATGGGCCTCATATCCCCTCTTTGGGGTATTTGTGTCCCCCTAACACATCCACTGTTGCTGTCAACTGATTTTATTTTGCAGCTCAGTGCAGAGGATGCTGCAGACAGCCACAAGCCCTGGCAATTCATTTGGAGCCACACAAACCTCCTTGCACGGTGAAGTGGAACCATTCCCAGCACAATGCTGTCCACCATGTACCACACTCTGCCCTCTCCGAGGCCGTTTCCTCGGCATTCCTGCCCAGCATCCATCTCAGTGAGACTCTCCCCGGGAAGACATGAAAGCAGAGCAGCCCGGTTTTACGGCTGTGCTGAGCCCTCAGAGGAGGGCTTGGTGTATTTAGAGAAGTGTGGCTGTGCCCCCCAGGGGGATGTGGAACGAGGCAGTCTCTTAGCAACACCCAGTGCCTACCACAGGTAACTGTCATTAACAGCAGGAGCGGAGCTGCGCCGAGCACCCGCCACCGCGTCCTGCACAACACAGATACACAGGGACAAATGGGCACTGGCAGGGGAGAGATGGGCAAGCCCTTGTCAGGATGACACAGACACCACTGGAAGGCTGATTTGTTTAAAAGAAATGAGGATTTGATTGTATTAGAGGGAGAAGCATATCCCCTACAGTAAGGACCTTTGTCAGTAATCCCTCTCTCCAAGACACTTCAAATCTTACTGGGAGGGAAGAAGTCCCACCCCACACTGAGACAATGCAGCTCTAAATTTTAACTTAAATCATCACAAGCCTGTAAAGCTGATCTTTGTGACAACGTGTGTGGCCAAGCTACAGGCTCTGGCAAAACTGATGTCCTGCTATTCGCACGATATGGATTCACAACCCAAATCTCTTGCTGTAAGATAAGGAAAGCATTTCTCCGGATTACTTACCTTTATTTGCTGCAGGAGAGAACAGCTTCTCAGAGCCTACAGAAGCCTGAAAAAGGAAGAGAAAGAGAGGGTGAATAATCCTGAAGGAGAAATTCGGAAGGCTTGCTCACAAAAACACAGCTCATAAAACAAGTGGGTTATCTGGAGACCTGCAGTTGCGCATTGCACCTGGAGGGTGCAATGTTGTGCCATTAAAGAACGAGCATGCATCCTGAGGAGATGAAAGCCAAGCAAGAGGACTGTCCTGATCTCACCCAACTACATCCTCCTGTCTCGTTTACTTAGGCAGCCATGCAATGCACAGCTATTTTATCCATGATTCCTCATATAAAAACAAAACCAGTGAAACTGCTATCAAGCTGAAGGAAAAAAAAAAAACAAAAAACCAAACCAAAACACATTTCAAAGGCTCTCTCACTGAAAATAAGCTCAGTTCTTGCTGAACATGCAAAATGTAATTTGTGTATTGGAAACACAAGTTGCAACTGAACACATCTGTATGAAGGAGGGTGTTGTTTAATATTATGCCAAATGATAGGTACATGCTGCTATGCACTTAGTTGAGTATGAAATAAAATGACTTCCTCTTGGAAGAAGCCCGTATCCTTGCAGACTGGATTGCACTATGCTGTCTGAACTCCACAGCAGTGTATTTGTGCTCCTCACAGCTCTGGGAAATAGTTAAAGAAATCCAATTAACCTAAACCTTGTAAACAGCTTCAAGATAATCAGGGTCACTGGGTTACAGACAAGATGATAACAACAGGCAGGAAAAAAAAGTCCATTCATTGTAAATAAAGCTTTTATGAGTTAATTTGATGGCTTCCTTTCCTCCCCCCACTGATATCAAACAGTCAACCGATTTCAGCATAAGCTTTTCCTCCTCACTATCTGATAAAATAGCAAGCAGCCTCTCCAGAATCAAAGCTGGTCTGGGAGCAGGAGCACGATCAACTTTACTACCATCTACAAGAAAGTACCATCAACGTGTTGACACTGACTGCTGCATGAATAAAATGGGGTGAAGTACAAAGCTGACGAGCAAAAGATACTGAAAGTGAAAAAAGCCTTTTTCCCCTGGCTCTGCTTTAAAAACAATTAATTAATTCAACACATGGCTGAACTAAGTTGATTTTATTTTTGATTTTATTGATTTTATTCTAAGGTGCCTTGGGAGATTTGCAGGATAAAGAGCGCTACAAATTGTATTACATTGCTATATATTTTAAATGACGACTCAGAAGGAAAAAAACAAATAGTAAAATGCAAGAAGTTCTGCATGAGATATAGTAAGAAGCAAGAGTGATCCATTAATGTTACTTCTAAGAAAAGTGGCACTGCAAGCACTGAATGTCTTACTTAATGCAAATGTATAAAAAAGAGAGGGAAAACAACATGAAAAATAGGTTGAGGCTGAGACACATAAGAAAAAAATTCTGAATTATGTCCACGACAAAGCTGCACGTGTAGCTGTGGCATGTATGATCGTTACACAGCTCAGCAAAAAGACCCTAAAATCTTAGGGAAAATCAGTTACCTGCACGATCCCTTCACTGCATGGATTAAAAAGAGGAAGAACCAGGATTAAACAACGTTTTGCCTAGGCTGGTTTGCAAAGAAAGTGTAACAGCGTCACACAGCAGCAACAACAGCGGTGCATAAAACGTTTGACAGCCAACTCTGAATTTACAAGCCATTGTTAGGAGATTTTTCACTTATAATCAACACCAAGTCACCACGGACGCAGAACACATCTGCAGGCTCTGGGAACTCACCCATGCTAGCAGCTCACACAAAGCCAGGGCCTACTCTCAAAGCACTCCACGAGCACTTGGACACGTGGCAGGTGGATAAATACGATTCCCCCATTTTACAGGCAATGAAACTTCGGCGTGGCTTGCACTAAAGCCTCAGCAGTAAATCGGCCGCTGAGCCACAAATCCTAAGTGCCGGGTCCGGACACTGGGGTGTGCAGCTCTCCAGAGGAGCCTGCCCAGGAGAGCCCTTCCTGGGGAGCCAGGAGCTGCTCTGCCACCCCAGCTGGGAGAAGCTTTGTGCTTCCCCTGGTCTGCAGAGTCCGGTCTCACAGCCACCACTTTGTGGCAGCCACCAGCTCACTCCCTTCTCTGCACCCCGGCACACCGGCCATGCCCAGCCGGGAGCTAAAGACCTCGGTGCTACAGGTCCAGACTATATGAAAACAATGTTTAAGGAAGTCAAGCCAGAAAATTCACTTTAAAGACAAAGTAAAACACCAGGATTATTGCTCAGTCTTCTGCTATCAGCGTGTGCCGCCGCCTTCCACAATCAGAGTCAACATTTACAGAGCAGCGTTTTCAGCATCGCAGCTTCAGTTCACAGACAGAAATCTTCACACCTAGAGTTTACAGTAACTTTTGCTCTCACTTCTGGTGATTTCTAGCTCCAGATCTGAGCAGTTTTTGGCACGAGCACCATTCTGAAACAGTGAATGCCTGTGCAATAGGATATTCTGCGAGCTGCTGCAAAGGCAGGAGGGAAGCTGGGGGAGGAAGAGCCTGAATACATCATTCAACCCTATCAGTCACCCTTTAAAGAAAGCATACAATAAAACCTATGTGTCTGAGGGAGCCCACTAATGAGTGAAAAAATCCAGCAAACCAACACATCTGCTAAAACAAGTCCCCTCCCAAATACTGCTGTTCCAAGCAAATCATTTGCATATGTTTAAGGAGGGATTTAAAAATAATATTAATAAGGTGGAATTCTTCCCTTGTGAACAAAACCAGGCATTTGGAGTTTTTTATGCACAGTTCAAGCCATCACAGGAAATCACATGTTCTTTGATTGCAAAATTAAACTAAAAATTTCCTTTTCTCCCCCTCTTGTTGCCTCCTGCCTGTCTCCATCTGCAGGACCATCTCACAAACCCCTCGAGTTCCTTTCTGTTGCTATGCAAGGCAGAGAGACCTGCCCAGCCTGAAGCTCACAGACAGAAGACACCTCCACCCTTCCTTGTTCCCTGGCTGCTCGTCTCCCTTGCCCTGGAGCACAGCCCACACCACAGAACCCACCACAGGCTTGTGTTCATAAAAATGCTGCTTGCACAGTCCCACCCTCGTCCCCAGTAACAACTGTGGCACTTGAAGAGTATCTGACATCTGTCCCCAGAGCAGCAGTTCCTGAGCTAACCTCATGTTGCTGAACCTCTGAGACCCAGCACCCTTCTGATGACACCAAGCCTTCCAGGTCCCCTTTGTGGCTTATTCAGTGAAGTTACCAATCCTTTGTCACCTTTTGATTTTCCTTCTTTTCTACTCTAGACCTACAGAGGAAAATGCCTCCACCCAGTTCTGTGACAGCTTGAAGCCAGGCTGAGTACACTGCAGAGGCAAATAACATTTCTGCCCTTTTCTGCTTTGCAGAGAGCAAGCAGAGGAGTGGTGCTGCAGTCCCTCCCCCTTCCTCCCCTTCAACCCAGCACATATAAACACCGATTCAATTTTCAGCACTAAAAGCTCAGCAAAGGCAGCTTTTCCCTCAAATGTGAGGTGGTAACCACAAAGGATGTAGCACACCCTCTCCTCTGAAGGTGAGCAGTGAGGCATAATGAAGTCCATGCCTCATCCATCCTGGTTCCCACTAACCCAAGGCAGCTGAAAGGTGCAAGAGCTCTTGCAGATTAATAATTTAATGATTATATATAACAGAACAACATCACCTGACAAAGACAGCACTGTAAATTATGTCAGGCCTCACAGTAATTACTTCTTTTCCCCACCTTTATCCGTAACCTATAAACAGCTAACAGGGAATAGAACTGTTCCTTATCAGCAACAACAGAGGCTCTCTGGACCTTCATGCCGTCTCCTGGAACACCAATTGCCAGATCCAAGCCTGATACTCCAGGAGCCTGATAGCAAGACACCAGGAAACTGCTAATAAGGCTGCTGTTCTGGTTCACAAGGACCAAGCAAAGTAGTGTTAGGGACCTGGTATGTATGTCATGTACAGGGCAGAAGCCAAGCATTCCCTCCAAATGAGTCCAGCACAGTAGGCAGAAGAAGGAGACAGTAAAAAACAGTTTTAGATCTGGATGGCTGCCTATCTACTAGACAGCCAAGAGCCAGTCTCAAGAGAGACTGTTTGCACAATTACTGAACTTAGCAAGCACTAAGTAGCTCACAGGAAAACCCTTCTCTGGGAGATTTCCAAACCAGAAGTGCTGGATACGCTTAGAGAAAGTTTTAGCATAAAGCACGGACACTACCTGAAAATTCTGGATCAATTTTCATTCTTTCCTTTCATCTGTCTCTCCTGTTTTCACCAACCACTCCAATGCCACTTGATCGCTTGTCCAGCAGAGAATTTCAGCACGTCAGTACTGCTTTACTACTTTGCAGTTCACTCTGCAAGCCATTCATACCAGACCCCTCATCCAGTAACATGAGAACAATCACTAAAACAGGAAGGTATTGTTTGGGTTGTGATTCTTCTGTAGGAAATGGAAATTGATACGTATGGAAAGGTGCAAGAGAAGCCTAGAAATAGCATACATGCACACAAAAACCCAAAGTAAAAATCCCCCTTAAGACCAACAAAGTATTCTACACATTTCAGGATATAGAAGCAGCCCATGGGTAACACTGCCTGCATTGTGAGGAGTTTTAAAGGTGCCTACACTACTTCCTACTACTACCTCCTACTACTTCCAAAACCTGCATTATTTTTGGAGAGAAACCACAGCTCAGTTAGGAAGACAAAAGAAAAGTTAGACCTGTGATTCAGTAATTTTTGTGAACCTTCTAGGAATATCTAGCTTCGTGGTCCACAGCTGGCTGGGACACAGCACAGCCCAGCTGTGTGAGGGATTAAGCAAGAGGGAACAGGACTTCTACAAATCCACACTGTGATTATCTTCCCACAGAATTTATAGACTGGGCTTTCAAGAGGGCTCAGCACTCAGCAGCTGCCTTTGGGGCATCAACCTGACTGGAGCTACTGGGTATGGAGCATTTCCAAAAATCCATTTAGAAACCTGAATGGTGACCAGGTCACTGATAAATCTGGTTACAGCTGATAGTTAGGATCATTTATGAAATTCTATCTGTTGACCTGCAGAGCAAATAAGGACTAATAATAAATAATATTCCCTAAGCAAGAATCAATCTCCACCTTTCTAGCAACAATCCTAAAAATACAGTTGTACCTTCAGTTACACCCTAACACATCACAGTGAAACATGCAGCACAAACACCTCAAACAAGCAACTACTTATTGAAATGGCAATGCCTCAAATGCCACAGATAATTCTAGTTCAGTTATGATTCATGACCATGGTAGTGATGGGTCTTCCAATGACTTTACTCTATAGAATGCTCACTAGATACAAAATGTTTCTCGGACTGTGCTTCCATACAGCAACACACTTGTTTAGGTTCCCACCTCACATTCATTTAACACACACATATTCAGTGCTGCTCTGCTCCTGGAAGGGACTGTCACCATGCACTCGCCTCTTTGTCACTTTTTCTTCCTAGAATGCTCATTTCTCTCAGCAGTTTATATAACCATGACTGGTTTTTGCAACAGCCCCTTTGAGAAGTTAGCACAAGCCTGGGAACACAGATTAAACTAGGCCATAGAGAGCCTAGAAGCAGAGATCACTGGTCCTAATTCACCACTGAATTACATGAACTTTACACAATGGCAAATGGAATGGGAGGCAGAGTGGATGAGGACTGGAAGGCACTGAAGGAAACGCTGCTCAGAGTCTGGCTCAGTGCAGGGCACTGAGGAACCAAGCTCATTGCTCCTCCACAAGTTTGACATCTTGTACTGGTCCTCTTCTGGCAAGACAGTAATAAGCTTAAATTAACAATGTTTTGAACCCCGAGCATGTTCCTTGTCATTGTGGGACTGAACAAACTGGTTTAAATCCAGCAGCAATTCTTAAACATAGGCTGCTGTGGTGTGATGCTTATTGCACAGATGTGCCTCTTCCTGCCACAAAGGGTGACTGAATCCTCTGACACAGAGGGACATCTGACCTCCAGCATGTCTGCCACCAGAGCCTCGGGCCACAGGCCTGCTAACTCCCCTTCCCTCTCTCCTCAAACCATCCCCCCAGCCCCTGGGAATGGCTGCAGCCCAGAGATCTCCCCTTCCCATCCCCTCCATTAGTGATGCTTTATGATTCATCTTCCTCTGAGCAGTTGCTGTCTCCCAAAGGAAAAGATCAAACTCCCTCTCCTTCCCAGCTCGGCTCCAATAAATAAATAAATACATGTACTGAAAAAAAAATTTAGTGAGGGAGGAGAAGGGAGGAAGCTGGGGAGTTCCTGGAACTCACCAAGGCTCCTCAGACAGCTGTAGATGGTTCCTCAGCCATTTTCACAGATACCAATGAGGGAAGAAAATTTCCAGCTGTCCCTTATTAAAAACAGCCAAAATACTTGCTTAATGTTAGTGTGCCTGTGTGTCCTAACTTAAATTAGGGTGCACTTGGTCCTTATCTCAGAATCTTCCTCCTTCAAACCTCAGCTCCCCAACCATGACCACATCTACCTTTGCTTTACACTCCTGCTATTTTCCACTCTAATCAGCAGTGATTTCCCCCTAACACATGTTCATATGCTCCTGGGTGTTCTATCAATGTCCAGAGTCTTCTCCCTGTGCCACTGGATGAGGCTGCAGCTCGGTGTAAGTAGGAGGCAGTGATGTGTCTGTGTTAAAGGCAACTGATACACACCACAGTCAGGGAAACAGTTCTCCGTGATACACTGAGAAAAGGGCTTTGTGTGGTTTAAAACATCTCAAACACCAGAGCCCTCATGCCTTTCTCAGAGCTGACCCCCTCCCAAAACAGACTTTTCAGCCTACACTTCCACATTCAAAATTTTTTCATTGCCTAGACACTCACCTAGGCAAGCACAGATTTGATTACTGATTTATTATTTGCTACAAACAAAGGGAAAACCTACCTTCAGGTAGGAAAGGTTGGGAATGCTGTGTAACACAGCTATAGCAGTTTGTACTATTGCCATTACAGCTTGATCCTATCTAGTCAGCCCATCTATTTGGCGGGGATATGGCTTTTTATTTGCACTAAATCAAAGGGAACAGCGAGTGCTCTTTGCAGAACTATCTAAAACTTCTTATAATTCAAAGGCTGCACTGTAGGAAGAGTGATGGGGGAGAGCAGGGACTGTGCTGCGAATGACAGGTGGCAGACTGTTGTTTGGTACCTACCAAATTACTCTGCTGCTCCCAGGGCTGCCTTGGCATTTCATTATCCCAACTCTCTCCTGGAAGGATGCGGACATAAATTCACACCTCATGTCCTGGTTTCCGTCAAACTGAGTAAGAGTGCAAATGCTGGCACCAACTGGGAATGCCAAGCAGGGTTTGGCATGCTAGAACAAACTCTCAGCTGTGGTCTTTGCCAGCTACCTGCATTTATCATTGTAATGGCCTGCCAGACAGGACTTGGCAAGCGATGGAGGAGGGCGGGAGGAGGAGGGCCAGGCTCTGCACTGCCAAGCAATTCATTCCTGTAGCTCCTGCCATCACTGTACCAGCAGGGCAACCTTCATTTTATTTTATCTTTTAACCAATTATGTGTCACCCAAATCCCACCTGCAGCTTTCTCCAACACAAATGGCTATAAATCACAGCTCAGAGACCAAGAGGGTTTTGCAAGACATTTGATTTCATAAAAAGGTCACTGTCTGTCTGAGGATTGCTGCAGCTCAAAAATGAACTGAATAACAACCTGCATTGGCAGACAGGGAAGGAACTGCTTCCATCATCTCTTCCATGTTGTCAGATAATATTAGAACAATTAGGGAGGCCAACAATGGCAGGATTATTAGGATTCAGCAAAACCAAAGCACTGATAAAAATTCAGGGAAGTATCTCCTCCTTTCAATTTTTGAAGAAAACATAATCAAATCAATAAAAAAGGGAAAATTGCACGAGAACACCAGAAACACTCAACATAACCTCCTTGAGCAGACAAACAGAATGCATGCCTGTCATCACTACAGCCTGCTCCAATCTGCCTGGGTGTTCTAGACCTTAACTCCCAGCTTTGCTATTTCTCAGAGCACTACTCTCTGTTCTCAGACCACTCAGCATGGTCTGCTCTCTAGGGAAAATGCTGTATTCTTTTTAATCCATATGCTAGATACATAGAGACTCTGCAGAGTTTCATGTTGTGAACCATATCACAGAGTAAACATTTAAGGGTGCTCAAAAATAATTTGACACTGATGTTGTTCTGGACAGCGTTTCTTGCAGGTGACATGTCACGCCAGACATCCTTGACAAACCAGCATCAAATTCATCAAATTCTCTGAAAAGCATCAGGTTAACTGCAGGTGAGTGCATGAGGCACAGAAATCTCATTGTTCTCCTGGCCCAGACCATGGCATGTGACACACGGACATCCCTCTGACAGAATTTCCCAGCTGAGGATGCAATCCTGACGTGGTCCTTTCCTGGTCCTGGGGGGTCAGGGAGCTTATCAGCACAGCAGCCCTTGTCTGCTGCCATTGAAACTTGCAGTCTTACCCACAGCAACCTCAAAGGAGTGCCTCTGCAGAAGGCTCTTTTGTTGTTGTTGTTTCTAATTCACTGCTCCAAAATATTTCTTGGCTGCATCCCAGGGCTGAAGCCTTATCTGCCCATCCCCCCGGCAGACACACAGCAGCTGCAGAGGCTTATCACAGTTGCCTGTCCACTGAGTTTACAAATTAACACCCTATCGAGGCTGCACGAGGGCTGATTAATCAGAGAGAGGCAGTCTGAGGGCCTTTATCACCGTAAGCGGCTGCTGGGAGAGAAGTCACAAATCTCTCAGGAGGCCAGAGATGCCTTACAAATGAAAGAGCAGGAGGCCAGAGAGGAGGAGGGCCCAGTGGTAGGGGAAGCAGATATTTTAGAGATAGTGCTGGTGGAGGTAATGGAGCAGTGGGAGGGGGGGAGCTGCAGGCAAACGCCAGTACATTATGACAGCTAAAAAAAAAAGAGATAATTAACAGCCTATACCTCATGATTCTAGCTTTCCCTCCCCGGGCTATAATTTAGCCTATTGCTCCTTTGCTCCAGAGGACAATAAACATTTATTATGTTAAACACATAACTGTGCTGCACAAAAGCACCGTTCTTTCCCAGGTCCAGTCCTTGCACAGCTGTGCAGCCCAGGAGGATGGGGCTGCTGAACTGGGCTCCCCTTTCATGCAGAAGATTACTCGGTTTGGACACAAAGCACATCCCTGGCTTCAGCTCAGAGCTGTGGATGCTGGATGTGTTCATACTGAATGCCAAGGCAAATCCCATGAGACTCAGAGCTCCTGGATGGGGCCACTGGCCCACCAGCACCTGACAAGCAGAGTTAGGATGTGCCCAGGAGCACTGGCAGCTCCTGCAGAGATTGTGAGATTCAGGCAGGCTTCACCACCTAAGAAGTATCTCCTCTTTTTAATTCAGCAGCCTTGCTAAGAGGTTTACTGGGAAATTTTCAATCCCAGCAGAATTATGTGTAGGAGAGATTCTTATTACAAGATGAATATTAGAGTCATGTGAGCTGTACTGGAGCAGTGCTGGCCCTGCCTCCTCTGAGCACCTCAGCTGCTGTAAGAGCACAGAGATTTGGGAGATTTGCCTCTTCTAGCGGACTGTGGCTCAGGGATTGCTCTCCTCTGCTTCAGTGCTAGTACCCTCTGTAGCCCTCCAGCTTCGTGCTTGTGGTAGGACAGTGCAAAATAATTATAAAAACCAAGGGGACTCACACTAAAAAGATTTAAAATCTAATGCAACTTCTGAATTATATTTAAAGGAAACCGATTTGGACATCTGCCTACTTTTGTCAACATTCATTTCTAAATTTAAGTATTCAAGTTTAATCCTTGAGACCACGACACACAGCTGGATTTTTCCTTGGAAGCCTAATATGTATGGAAGCTGAGATTCTCATGCACATGACTCCAGAAGGTAAAATTTTAATTAAAATGTTACCAGCATGAAGACATTCATAAGCAAACACTGCAACCACCTCCTGTCCAGTGCTTTCTATTAACACATCAGTAAAGAATTTAACAAATAACCTTTGGATAAAAGTGTCATTCAGTGCAGCTTTACCACCAACAGCGCCGGGTGTGTGCATGATCTTGGGGAATGGCCATTCCCATTTTGCCCATGGAAATTGCAGAAATAGAGGGCTGCCACCACCTAACTCAACATCTTCAGACTAGCTCTTTTCAAACAGCACCGGAAAGCAAAATCAAACAAAAATGAATGATCATCTGCCTTCTCCTCCTCTGTTGATCCAACGAGGAAACTATTTCCCGAACCACCTGGATTTTTGGTCTACAAACCCTTGCAGATGCCCAGTTTTAACACTATCCATTAGGTTAATTAGAACTCGGCAAGTAGATGCTGAGTATGAGTCCAGGAAAGGAACGACAGCTTTTTTATTTGAGAACTCCCTGCCAGGCTCTGTGAAGCAGACAGCTGCCCAAGGTCTTCTCATGCTTCTCCTCCGCCAACAGACACCAGATTAATTTGAGCTGGACCGGACCCCCTCTCGTTATGTTCAGCAGACCCTGGGTAATCAGATGGAGAAGCTGCAGGATGGCACCACCTCCTGTCACCCCCATCACGTAACAGCAACTCTATACATGAAGGAAATATCAAATATTCATTAGGTAAACAATGCGAATGCGGTAATCCCAAAACATGGTGAAATTCTAGAAGCTGTCTCTCTGGTGTTTATTAGATTGACTCTTTTAACTTCATTATCAAGTCTGCCCATCAACCCTTCTCCCTCTGTCTCAGGTCTTGTGTTTCTACATTTTAGGGGAAAACAGCCTCTGTTGGAGTGCCTGTTCCCCACAGCTCTGTTCCCACTGGTGGGACACCCTCACCCACCACAGAAGGCACGCATTTAAAGACCCAACAGAAGGGATTAGGAACACCTTAAAAAAGAATAGCATATAAATTTCCCTGCAAATGGAGGCTGCAGAGGAAAAAAATATGGAAGGAAGCCTATGGTTCACATCTGCAAAGCATCTGGCTTCCTATCCCTCACTCATTCAAGGGCAGTGAAGTGCACTCACCTACTTTCCATAGCAAAGGGTCACCAAGATTTTTTCCTGTGCTATACAGTAAGTCAAGAAAAAAGCTCTCATTGTTGTACCTTGACTTAATATGGCATTAACTGACCCCATCTTCTGTATAAGAAGGTGGTGAATGGGGCAGTCCCCCATTTGCAGCCAACATATAATCTGTCTTCTCCAATTAGATACGCTTTGCAACAAGTGTGGTGGATCCATTTATTTCCATACTGCAATAATGCAGATAAATCCAACTTTGGCTCCAGTCCCACTGCTTTCAAAGCTGGGGCTCTGCATTTCCAATTGCTGCCCCTCTTTTTTTTTTCCCCCTTTTTTCCCCCCCTTTCTACTGCAAAATGTCACCAATTTACTTTAGCCTGGGGGCCCATTTTGAGTTTTACCACCAATAGATGAGAAATGCATTTTTCAAGCTGTTACCACTTAACTGTACTGATATCAGCCACTCAGGGGACACAATATTGTTTACACATCCTGCTCTATGGAATAAGCACGGATGCCAAAACTCTGCCTGGGTTGTGAAGGAGACGTTTACTCTCTGTTTTATGAGATTTCCTCGATTTGTGGCTGCCTCAATGGTCGTAAAAACAGCTGTAAATCAAAAGAGCACCACAAAATTGCAATAACAACTGTCGAACTCAGCTCTAAAAAGCATAACTCCCAGCACCAGAAGGTGGAAGGCTTTTCTCTGATTTAATACCAGGTGTGGGGGAGCCCTATCAAGTCTATGTGCAGCACTGTGTCTGCCCACAGCCACCCCCACATGAGCCCAGCCAAACCCCTCTATTTTGGCTGCTCCCCTATCGCTCGCCCCTACTCTGCCCCACGTAGCTCCTTCAGGCCCCTTTCCTCCTCTTCTCTGGAAAACAGAAGTCTTTTTCAAATGCCTGGAGAACGCTTATACAAATAACTGCTGAATGCACAGCCCTGTTTAAAGCATTAAAGTAGGCAGAAAGTGAGCGCAGTGCTGAGCTGTGCTCTGACCTGTGGCTGCTCTGCAGGACAGCGATGGCTTTAGCAGATGACCTCAGCCTGTCACCTTGCTGCTGGCCTGCCCAGGAGAGCCCCAGTTCCTGCAGTCTCCCAGCCCAGTGTTTAGGGAGTGGAGAGAAGGAGGAGAGGGCTGGTGAGACATGAGTTATTAACAACCGTCTTCTGGGAGCTGATTCGAGCTAAAATGGTTCCAGAACAGGCAGCTCCATTTGAGCCTCCAGCGAGGACTGGCCAAGCAGCAGATGGATGAATTCAAAAGTTTCTGTTACTCTGTGCCGCTGGCTATGGTCCAAACCAAAGAGAGAGTTTCACCCGTGGGTAAAACAGCCTTCCTGGATTTTTCCATGCCCCATTCCAGTTGCTTTCACAAACAATCTTCTCATCCTTGTCTCCAAAAATCCTAAAAGACTCTCAGTTCCTGCATCTCACCACCCCCTGCAATCTAGGACTAACCTGGCCAACAACAAACTCCCTTCAGCACCTCCCAGCCCAGAGAAACCAGCTGTGGCACCAACAGCCACACTCTAAACCCTGGGCCAACAGAGTTACCCAGGCTCTTTGTGCCCTCTATCCAAAGCATGAGAAGCTTTCCAGGCCTTCATTCTCTTTTTCAAACTTCCTCTTAAATCAAACTTCTTTCATGGCATTTAAATAAGCCAACCTTCTCCATGACAGTAAGAGGTCTGTATGTGAATAAACCAAAGTATGTGAAGAAATGATGAGAGGAAGTTCATGGGAAGTAAGTTTAAGATGCTCATCTCAGTTTTTCTATCATCTGCAGCAGACTGAAATGCACTTGAGTTCCAGTGCGTTACTGTATCTCTGTCTGGCGGTGTGTTTTTCCAGATGCACATCCTAATTATGCTCTTCAAGCAAATGCCCTGTGGAGTGGGGTAGTAGAAGAGAAAACCTCTTTACAGTCACCACCATGCTGTGATCCATTCTGGACAGGAACTCCCCCCTGCATTGAGAGGACAATTTAATTTCCATGGACCACTTGATGTGAAGGGAAAAGGATCTATATTCTTTTGTCTGAACCCCACAAAGTGTCAGCCCTTCTTTCCCCATTCTTCTAGTAGACGTGTACATTCACAATCTTGAGAAAATCCCCAATAGATGGGAACAGGCTTTCACTTCCAATACATTATGCCTCCCTGCTATAATCTTTTCCTTCTTGTACAATGAATGTACTCTTGACTTTCCTTTGACTGTTTTCTTTGCAATTTTTCCTTTATGAATACAATCAGAGAGACAAAACAAAAAAATCCCCCAAACCTAAATGGACAAAAAATGTCATTCAGAGCCTTTGCCAATGATGTTACTGGCAATTCCAGTTGAGAAACCAACTGTACAGACATGAACTGATCTGACATAGGGAACAGCTAGTTTTATTTCCAAAAGCTCTGTGTTCTCAATGTTCTGGGTACAGGAACTCTACAGGCCAGCTGAAGCTAATAGGGTGAATATGTGATCAGCTACACCCAAGCAGCTCTTCCAAATTTATTTCTTTTGTACTACAGTGAGTATTTGGGTGGGGTTGCAAAAACTATTAAAGCAGTCAAATGCATACCATGCCAACTGCTGACCACAAAAACAGGCCATTCCCTCACACACAAACTATAAGAAACATCTCCAGTAACTGGTTTGTATCAGTAACCAGCTATTTCCAACAAAAACATAGTTCTGCTCCATTTGGAGTCTGCTGGTTCTCAAGAAGGATGGAAAGCTGTAAGTGTAGATGCATGACTTGTACTGGGAAGGTGGTGTAGCAGGACATGCCATCTAACAGCAGTTGCTTTGATGAGGCATAATTGCAGGGCAATTACTAGGTTAATTTTCCATATATACCGGTACAATTTCACCCATAAATTTCATTTGCCTGCGGCGAGCGATAGATGTCTGTCTGTTTGTGTTTTAAAACTCTCTACTGTGTTTGCTCATGGACCTGTGAATATGCAGAGCACCACTGATCTGGCTTTGCTCTTCTCTCTTCACAGTGATGTCTGAGGGGGAAATGTTTTTTTCAGTGGCTGATTAATGCTTGTCATGCTCAGCCACCGACTGGAGGGTTTCCAGCATGCTCACAGACATGGCTTGCCTTGTTGCTGCAGGCATGGCCATGGCTCTGGGCAGGAAAGCTGTCCAGCTGGAGGAGGAACATCACTGCTGTGTGTTCAACCACCAGCTTTGCAGGGGAGATGCTTTTGGAAGGAACAGGAGAGCAAGCTGTACTCGACCTCTCTTTGGCTGACCAGCTGCTCGTTGGCCAAGGCATCAACAACTCCACTCAGCTGTCAGGTCATTTACCCCCAGACACCTGCACCTCCAGGAGCCAAGCACTGGGCTCCTGGGCCTTGGTCCTGGCTCATCTCCCTTCACACTCCTTGTGGCAGGACAGGCTGAAGCCACTGCCCTTTCCCTGCCTCTCTTCCCAAGTCCCACAACAGCTAACAGCTCATTTCACCAGAGTTTATTTCTGAACTGGAAGCACAAGCAGAGCATTGTAAGAAACCTTTGTGATTTTAGCCCTGACATGACTGTGCCTGCTTAGTAAGGAGATGAAAAGCTTACAGTGAAGAAAGAGGCAGAATAATCCTGCATGTTAATACACAGTGACTAACACTTTCCTGGTGACAATCTCCTTGTAGTCTCTGCAGAGGGATGTGTGTAATGATCCTCCAGAGACACTATCTTGAAAATGCACAAAAGGCTCTGATCAGACCTCAGCATCTCCCGATTAGCTTAGCAAGAGCAGTGGAAGGGACATCAATTTTCTAGAAAGTGCATTCAGAAAGGCACTTGATCAAATGCTTAGCTCCATGTATGTGCTCAATCTCGCTACAGCTGAAGCACTTTCCTAAACCAATGCCTTGTTTATTCCTTCTGTGAAAAATAAAATGGTGGTAAGACCTCCAAAAACAAAAATGCAGACCTGAACAGTCAACAGTTTAGGAAAATTTTGAATTTCTGTGGCTTTCAGCTTATCTCTAAAACAATTTGGAAGTGCTGACTGGCATATAAGAGGAGGAAATAAACAGAAAATAAAGAAAAATAGCCAAATGGATGAAGGTATGTTATCATAAACATAGCCTAGCTTAGTGCAAAGCAAATGTATGTATCTGTTGTTGAGTATAACCTTCCTGGGATTTTATTGTTCTTTTTCCTTTGCTAAAACAACACCAGATACACCTTGACAAATCTGGCATCCTGCAGCCAATCCATCAGCTTCTCTACATTGAGCAGACTGCAGAAAATGGAATTTTGCTTTCCCATTTGCCTCCTGGTCTCACTGCTGCTGCTCCCCATGAACACACTCACAAACCCTTCCCCTGTGCCCTGGCTGTGTGGGCTCCTGGCCTTGGAGCAGATGGCTGATGGAGCTGGGACTGCTGCTTCCTCAGCACCTCCAGTCACACCTGGGTGTCTCCTGCCCAGCTCTGCAGGAACACAAAGCAAAAGGTGCAGCACTTCTACACACAGTGAGACAAAGCCACTTTTTAAGCTCATTTAAAATATCTATTTCACTAGGTACTTCTCAAAATAGGCACTCGTAAGCACAAGCTAAATAAGAACAGCAAAAAATAATCTAAGGCACCTAAAGAGTTTGGATTTTTAGTTTTTTCCCCAAACAGGTCTGTTGCAACTTAACCATTTTGCACAACACAATTTTGTGCAAGTCCATAAGCACAATTCTACCAGTCTAAGCTCCCCTCTAGCACAACCAAGGAAACCTTTGGTTTTCGACATCCAGCCCAAAGCTTTCAGGTCCCAAGACTTACTGCTGTATGCAAGTAATGCAAAGAAGTCAATCCCTGTACCTCTGCCTTAATCTCTAGACACGTAATTCCAGAGCTCCAAGTCCTCCTCCAGCAACAGAGAGCAGCCTGAAGCATGTTCTGAGCTGGGTACTCACAAAGAACCACTGTGGGTTTTGTTGTCTTTATTATGAATACTTTAGGGCAATGACCACCTTTAATTTGTGCCTTCCATAACATCAAACATGATATTAAAACCTCAGAAATAGTTGTGCTTGTGCATGATATCCTGAAGGCTTTTTTTCTCTAAACCACTTCCAGCATGTACAGACAAAAGAAATAATGTCATCCTGCCTCCAACACTCCCAGCCATCAGAGGCAACATTAACCATAACTTTGCCTCTGTTCTACAAGAGTGTTTCAGTGCATTACAAATAAGCACCTTATTCAAAGCTCTCTCCCCAATTTATTTCACTCCAAAAAAGGAGACAGATGGTAGAAGACAGAGGGTTTTACAGTAAGAGGGGTTGGATTTTTTTTTTTTGCCTCTTCATTTGTTCCCTGTGCTGTTTCTTATCCTTGGGGACCTGGAGTTTCTTTTGATAGCACTGTGCTGCCTAATAAACACGCATACAAGCACAGTCACGAGTATACATCTATCACCAAAGAGCCCTTCTTGTCTCCACTCCCCACAAAGTTGATTAATGATTACGTGTTTAACACATACATTATACATGGGAGGGGGAGAAGAAGAGGGTAAATCCAAGCCCCTGTATACATTTACATATATTTACATACTCACATATAAAAAGCAGAGGAAAGCAAAAGAGGGTTATTCCCATTGGGACAAAAATCCATTTTGGTAAGCATACCTCTTAGATCCCATTTTTAAAAACACAAAGGCAAAGGAAAGGCTCTACCTGGTCTAAGGAAGAAACCAAAGCCTGAGCAAGAAGCCTTGTGTGGTTCCTGCCGTTCAATCCCGACACTGATAACTGTGTTATCAGCAGTTGCATTACTTATGGTTTGCAAATGGGATTGAACAGCTGCAACCCAGTTTGAGAGAAAGGAAAGAGGTTTAAGTTCTAAGGGTGCTTCTGGTTTGTATTGTAAATTCATACAGCTAAAATCCTAGTTCATCTAGCAATAGATTAGGTAAGTAATTCAATTAAATGGCACCATTATGTACATAGGAAAAGAAGTCTGTCCTGTCAGATCAGTCAATACCTAGAGGTACTGGGAGCATTCAATGGACTCAACATGGGATGACTACAGATCAACCACAAAGCCAGGCCTGACCCTTAAGCAGACAGAAGAAAGGTACAACATGGCAAACTTCCTTCTCCATCCTTCCAGGCAGAGCCAACCCTTGGACCTGGACAGCTGCCCATGTAAAATAAAGCTGCCTGAAGGCTGCTTTAATCATACTGACTGCCAGTGGTCTCAAGCAATTGTTCCAGCAGCTGGGGGAGCAGTGCCATGGTAAAGGACTCCCCTGACAAAGTCCCTTCTGGCAGCTGGGACAAAGCTGGCACTGAAACTGCTATTGTGGCTCTCTGCTCTCCAAAGTGTCCCTGTGCAGAGTTAATCTTCCAGCCACCCGCTCTGCTGGTTCTCAGACATCTTTGCAAGGTTCAGATTTAACAGGGGGCTCTTGTGGCACACCAGTGGCATTAACCTCTGCTGAACTGATCCATCCCAGCTTCCTGCTCACCCCAGCTCCAGCACAAGTTGCAGCCACAGCACAAGTGCTGGTGAAGATGAGGTGAGAGCAGTGGCCACTGACAATGTTTTTAAAACATATTTGCCTAGTATCAACCCTAAAGAGTGGAAGGGATGAACTGAGGGATGAAATGTTAGGAAAGAAAGCTGTCCATACACAGGGCTGATACAGTCCTAAGGCTATGGCAGCTGGCCAGACAGAAAGCTCAACTACTTAGAAGGCATAAATAAGGAACTCTATTTTTATTCACTTCTTTTTTACCCTGTAACCTTTTGACTCTGAATCATGACCACTGACTCTATGACTTTACACTTTCTATTACACTAAGACTCAGGGTTGGCACAAAAGAAGTCACATTCTCATCCCTTACTTCAAATATAAACATTTTCTTTAGCTGTACAAGAGTGGATGAGATTTGTCTTGAGTTTTTCAAACAGAAAAATGCACAACTGTTCAGAAAGTCCCAGTTAAGGCACTCCATTGAAATTTAGATAATTGCCAGCATTCATTGTCTCATCTGTATCCCTTCCTTTGCTCCCTGATCTCTCCAAATCTTTGAAGACCAGATTCTTTCAATACACTTCACCAGGCCACAAACTGAAGTGGATATAGACAATTGCCACAAACACATCCTAACATAAATCTGCAGCAGCCACTGTAAAGTATTCAGTTCTCCTCTGCAGAAATGAAGGAGCCCAGGGTGGAACTGGAGTCATAACTCATGGCAGCAAATCCTTCTGGTGTGCAAGGCCACCACGTATCAACACCAGCTGTAGGGCCAGGGTTGCATCGGCTTGGCACATGTGTTTTCATGGGCCCATTTTATCACTGTCTCATATAAACCCAAGCATATTTCTTTTGCATTGCTACTGCAGCATTTTGTGGTGGATATTTCACATCTACCTGGGCTACAGCCAGGAGATCCAGTCTTTGCAACAGGGAAGTAATTAATAAAGAAATACAGCTCTATCAAAGCACTCTTTGTTCATCTCCACTAGTACATATACCTGATCTCAGCCAGTGCTTATCTGTTTCCCAAAAACATTTTCACACAAGGGAAAGAAAAGCATGGTAAAATATAAAAATAAAAAGCTATCCTTCCCCTGTCTAGAGGGGGTAAGCCATATCTGGCTTGTCTGAGTTCATATCCAGGTGGCCTCTGAGCCAGAGCCAGACATCTGAGATGACAGGTAAGAATTTAGACACTTTTTGATTCTGAGACAGGAAAAATGATCACATTAAAGGTGTCATGGCTCAAGTGAGATACCCTGTTTCTTCTACCCCTCCTTGGCAGACAGAGGTCAGAGTGCTGTGTTCCAAAGGCAGCAGTGGCTCATGCCATGAGCATGGGTTATGGTGACAAACACAAGTTTAGGGACCTATGGCTGAACATCCTGCCTGCTTCATTAGCTTGCCTGTGTATGAGGTTTGAAAAGCACTATAATCACATTCATTTTTATCTTCCCTGCTTCTAGATTTCAAGCTCTTTTACTCCAAACTGACATGTACTCTGGAGACTGTTCAACAATGTATGGCTGAAGCCTCAAGACTCTCTGCTGTCTCCCAAGGCAAACCTCTTGCACAACTCTGGCAGTAGAAAAATGACTCAACTTGCAGACTCTGGGGACTTTGGGGCTGAAGAAATGACAAACCATGCATGAAAACACTGTGATCACTCTTTGCACCTTTTAAAGCAGGGAGATACCACAGAACAAAAAGCAAACAGCTGATGAGAGACTCACTGGAGAGTGTGCAGGACAAAGAAAGTACCACAGCTACTAAACAAGGACCAGCACTCCTGCACTTGGCCAGAAGACAAGGTTCCACCTCCAGCCCAAATTAAATGACATTTTTAAATCAAAGAGATTTTGATCTTAAGGCACAGATGTCATGAAAATGAAGAGTCATGACTTGAAGATCTCCAAATATTGTTTGAAACAAAGATTTTGCTCTCTAGAGTAACTTTAGGGAGCTGGTAACCTTGGTGTACCATCTTGCCAAAACATAAAAGCCATATAAAACTGCAGGTGGGATAAGGGCCATCTTCACCCTCCTGTTAGGTGGGTATCCAGGAACGATGCCCCACAATAACCACACCTAAGAAATGTTTCAAGAGGCAATGGTGAAAAGAAGGGCACGAGAGAGCAAAAGGGGTACATCAAACTGATGCAGAGAAAATGGGGTTATCAGATTCAGGGTTTGGGTTTATTTCACATTGTACACAGAGAGAGGCTTGTGAGTTCACATTAAACACAAAGAAGTGATCCTTCAGAGGTTTGGGATCTTGCCTTGGAGGGAGTGATGCAGGTGAGCACGTGGTGACCAGGAGAAGCTCATTCAACCCTTCCCTGTTGCCTGAGCTGGAGCTTTGGAGGGAATGCCAGCAATTGCACAGGAATAACATGTTGTGCTGCCAGGGTGGCTGCACCTCTGCTCCCTTCAGCCATGCAAACCAGAGCCCCAGACTGCTGCAGAGACCTTCCTCACCACACAAAGTGAATGCATGAGAACATGGGAAAAAAAATAAGTGTCTCACGAGACAGGAGGGGCAGAAGTTCCCCTGCTGTTAGTGCCTTGGGCAGGCAGCGAATCCAGTGCTCTGCACCAGAATGAAATGAAGCCAAACTAGTAAGAAACAAGGAGCATACAATGGAGCACTGCTGCTGAGATATCCAAGAGACCGAGCAAGGTTTAAAGCTCACAGATTAGAGCACAGTACAACATGACAGAGTCAGCAAGGTACTCCACTGCGGAAGTGACTCAAACCTTGACATTTTGACTTTGAAATTGCTGTTCAAATATGAGTTTCTCTACAGCTACAGAAGCAATGAAAAAATTTCATAGCCACAGCTCAGAAAATCCAGATCTGCAGCACAGAATCCTTTCTTTCCCCACCACATAGGTACAGAACCTAGTGTGGTGAAATCCTGGTCTGCCACTCAGGCTTCCACGTATAACTAGAACGCAGGGAGTAATAAAAACACCTACCCCTGAAATAGCAATCTTGAAAAAAAACATTGCCCTTGGTACTGCAGATACCCCTGTAATAATCTCCATCATAAATTGAAAATGTTACCCTTGCACCAGGAAGTGCTGGAAATATTTAGTGCTACTGTTATCAACCTGGGCTTAGTTTCATTAGCAGTCCAGACATGTGGTAATGAAGAACCCATTCAATTCTCTATCTCTGCTAGTGGTACACTTCATGGGCTCATGGAAAGCACACATAAACCCGTTATCTCTGACAGGAATGGACACATGTGTGCATGTCCCAGATTTGCAAATTGCACTGCAGCGAATGCAGCCTTCATGTCACTCAACTGCATAGCTTAGAATTTTACATTTTAATTTTTTTGATGTCTGGGGAGATTAAAATGAGAACTGGCAGCATGTGCAAGGGATACTGCACTTTGAATGCCTTATCTATAGTGATTCAGGCTTCCTGGAGCTCCAGATGAAGCAGGTTTTTCACGATGGAAGAAACCACATTACATTGCTCCCTAGGAAGTGAAACAAAACAATAAAGGACGGTTAATCTCTTCTCTAATTCTGCTCTGTGGGACAACTCCTTCAGCAAGCAGCGCCTGGCTGTATCTACCTGGGAGGGGGTCATTTTACTTCGGCTTCCTCTTCTGCTTCCCTCTGTCCCTGGGAGCGCTCTGTCTCCCTGCTGCATCTTTCAATGGCTTTATCAGAGCTTGCACCAACTCAAGCGTGAGAAGTAGCTCTGGGCCCAGCAGGGAGAGGTGGGGGAGTGTGTCTGTGTGTGCCGCGGGGCGGTGGGGGGAGAGAGGGGAAGACGAGGGAGGAAATGTTATTCTGTCCTTTGTCTTTTCAACAATTTCTTTTTAATGCAACTTGCAGAGCAGCATATAATTAGGGGTCTTGCAGAGCAGGCTTAAACTCAGGAGTAACCCTTCTAACGACCTCAGCAACGGATAATCAGGTGCGCGGCTGTGGGGCGCAGCACGGCTCCCCACCCGCCGCGCCGCTCGGCCTCATAATTAGAAGCCTCCACACTCCGCTGCATAAAGGCAGATTGCAAGGACAGCGTGAAGCCCTTGTTTGAAGCTGGGGGCACAAAGATTGCAGTGCCTCTGATGGATGGAGACAAAGACTCCGATACTGGAACGCTTCCAGCAGCCTCCGAATACTCGCTGCGTTTCTGATGGACATTTTCAGGATTTCTTAGAGCGGCAAGGTTTATTCTCCCACTCTCCCTGCCACCCTCCCCCCCGCCTCAGAATTCCTCCACAGCTCCCTAAGGCAGGGATGTGGATGTGCCACTGTATGTGCACATGTCTCCAGAGATGCTTCCATGGTTGTATTATGAGAAAAAGACATTGCCCCTTTCCTCCATCTATTTTTATTACTTCTCGTTCCTGAGTGGGAGAAACACGGTGACACTTTAAAAATGCTCAGAACATGGGGCTCCATCCAACCCCTCCAGAAATTCCCAAGCTAGAATGGTGTTTTAGTTAAGTTCACACTTATTTGAAACTGTGGTAGCAAAGTGCTATGTTTAAGTTGTAGCTGATGTTTGTGTAATTCCCCTCAACACTTCAGTGTGAATAAAACAAGATCCCCTTCTTAAAATCACATCTCTCTTTGCTGATCACTACTTGCTTTTCTCTATTTACATAACTTTAGGCACAGGACTAAATGAAAACTGACACTGCAGTGTATCCTAGCTACAGGAAGGAAAGAGGAGGAGGAGGAAGAAAAGGATTGAGGACAGGACCTCTGGGTGAGAAGAATGTGAGTGAGGGGAGTGACAGTCTGTGTCATGTAGCCTGTTATAAAACAGTCACTGACTTCTATTTTACCCCAATTTCACCACCTTTTTTCATCTTCTGAGCTGCTGCCGTGGCTTGTTTGTGGGTTCCTCTGCACCTGACCCTCCCCAGCAACCCTGGGAGCTTCTCATCCCACTGCAGCCACAGCAAAGTGAACGGGAGAAAACCAAACAGCTCTGGCAACTTGAACACGGCACAGCAACAGACTGACAAAACCAGCAAAGCCAAAAGTGCCTGAATAATAAAACTGAGGAAAAAAACCCCACTAGAGCGAATCAGAAACTGTGAATTGCCCGAGAAGCTCCCTTGGAAAGAGCAGAAAAGGCAGGTTCAGGGAAGAGCAATATCCATAAAGTGACACAGTGCCAGTGGTGTTTTTCCCCTCTATTTATAATCACAAGTTAAGAGGGGCTGGAATAGAACAAAACATGGAAGATTTTCATAGGAAAAATCAGGACACTGTGCCAAGGATGGCTGCCCTGAACTCAAGTTATCCGTGAACTCACATTTGTAGGCACTTAAAACCTAGCAAGATCATTAACAAGCTAATAAGAACCACCAGCAAAAGGAACATAACCTGGATTCACTAATGTGTTTCATTCTGAATGATGAAAGGGCAGAAGCATCCAGACACTGGGTTGCTGCAGCTAAAAAAAAAAACAAAACTAGCAAAAGATGCTGTGATGTGCATTGTCTACTACCCTACCTTTTCCATACCAGTACATACCAGTTTTGATGCTGCTACCATCAAAATGGTCTCCATTCTATTCCCAGTCTGTCTGTCTTGTGCTCTCCCCACTGTTCAGAAAGCACAGTAATTTCATAAGTGCTACAACATCCTCCAGAAAAATGGACTGGAACAAACGTTGTACAGCTCAGCTCAAGAATTTCCTTTGTCCCTCTGCACAGACCCATTGAACCACTCAGCTCCATGACTAGCCCACTGTTCTTTGGAAATCAGCAGCTTCAAGGGAGCAAGGCAACCTCAGGGTGCTGGATCTGCAAGGACATCTCTTGACTCGTGACTGCTTCTCATTCACCAGGGTTTCAGGAGATACAATATGGGTAGTCCTGATTTGGCAGTCCATGCCAGCCTTGAACTCTGTAGTGGTTTTGCTTTGGTTGGGAGTGTAAAGGGACAAACTTGTTTATACCTTCCCTGTGAAATGATCTTACAAGCTTCAGATGCTTTCATGCTGGTTGTATCACATATTTCAGTGAAGAGGAGCATGGTTTCATCACATGGCAGATCCGCTCTACTTTTTCCACAACAAGACGTGTAGTCACCTGAACAAATCTTTTCACCAGATCTTTCTGGGGAACTGATGATGAATACAAATTTGGGGAACTACAAAGAGGTAAGCTGTAAAGAGCTTTTGAATGTTTACAAGCTGATCCAGATCTGTGACACTCAGAAACTACGTAAATCCACCTTCACTTCTTTCAGCTTCCCATCCAACACCCTTGCTACAAACAGTTTGCATAAACTACTTCATAAATCTTAAAATTACTTAAGAAAGCACCTCTGCCAGCACCTTTGTCCCAGCCCAGTTCACACTCCCTGCAGCTCGGTTCCCACAAGGACATGCACTAAATCCCATCAAAGCAGTGGGAGAGCCCGGCCTGGCCATGGAGCGCACAGTCCATTTTGGCACGGTCAGAAGAAAGGCTCCTGCCCCTGGAGGGGGAGCAATCCTCTCCTAAGCCCTGGCTTGTGGTCTCCCAGCCTCTCTGAACAGCAGGCCTTGACTCATGTGCCTGTGCTGCCAGCAGTGAAGCCATGCAGACAGAGCTGGCACAGCTCCTGATGACCTTGGAGATGTGGCTCCTCGGCTCAGGCGGAAATGTACGAGATCAGACAAGGAGGAGAACAGCAAGGGAACAAGAGATTCCAGAGGGCTCCTCTGCCTCTGAGACTTGTTACTGTTGACTCCTTTAGTGTGATTAACTCCTTGACATCCTCCTTCTGTGACAAGTGGGGGAGGACAGACTGAACTTGGTGATTAATTTATCAGCGAACTGCCTCCTTCCCTTTCAAACCTCGCCCCCACTGATGATCTTTATGATTTAGTACAACCTCACGAGAGGGTTTACAGCCTGATAAAGGTTTGGCAGTTGTCACTTCACCACTGAAAAACTCCATTTGGGACACTGTATGTTCCTCCAACAGACCTGGTGGTAATAGAGTTTGCAAGCTTCAGCCCACCCCACAAGCTCTGTGTGAGGAAAAGAAATCCTCTCCTCCTCAACCTCTTGCTCAAATGACAGTAATTAGGGAATCTCATCACCAGACCTGGAGAGGGAGGGGACGTTCACAGTAATTGGAGACATTATATGAAGCCACACTGTGCTTATTAAAAAAAATAGTAAAACCTCACACAGAAGAAAGCAGCCCCCTTCCCCCAACCTGGCTGGCATTTGCTGAATAAACTGCCTTTTTACAGGCACATCGTGTGCTTTTTAATACTGGAGACTACTGGAAGGACTCCTGCAGCCCGATTAAGTGTAATGCAGTGTAAAAAAATAGGAAGGAGGGGGAAAACCCTTGGAAAGGCAATCGAAGTGAAAAATCTATCAACAGCACGGGGGCTGCAGTAGAGCCAGGAGTCCTGTTCTGAACATGCTCCGACTTCCCAGTCGTTTGCTCTGCCGGACACTCCGGGGACCCCAGCACAGCAAACTACAATTTCTAGTAAATATATCCCAGGGACACAATTAGTTTTTCAGCTGGGGGCATGATAAATTGGTCATGCATAATTCAAGGCCAGCACAGGCTGAGTATAAACTGCTCGGTGGCAGCTTCCAGCTCCCTGACAGGAGAATGCAAATGCGCCGCTGGCGCAGGGGCTGCCGGACCCGCTGCTGGCTGCACCTCCTGCCTGCTCCCCTGCCCAAAGACCGCTCCAGCCCTTCCTCCTGCACATCTCTGGGTGATTTTAACTTCACAGCGGTGTATCCATCACTGTCCGATGGCCTTGTGGGACCCAATGCGCATTGTTATCACAACAAATACCGCTCTCCGCTCGATCTACTCTGTTTTTTCCATATGCAGACACAAGAGAATGGTTTTGGCACAGAAAGAGGCTGAGGGACTGTGTGGTCTATTGTCAGCATTAGATGGCCTGGGGCAAGTAATTTCCAATCTGTTTCAGCGTTCCCATCTACACAATGGAGATAATTCCAACCACGCAACTGCAGAGTTAGCAAGACACGCTTGGTTTGGAGTCTGATAAAGGTCTGAGAGGTGGCTGAGGATGTGCAGCCTGCCCAAACACCAGTGTCAAGCTCTCTGAGTTATTTTAGGTATCTAAATAAATACATTGCCTGCTCAAAGCAGGAGAACAAGAGAACTTGCTGCTTCACAGAAGCCGGCCTAGTGATACATGAAGTGACAATTCCAAGGAAAACTTGGAGAGGCCTTCAAAACGATGCTCTCAAGTTTCTCAGTGCATTCCAGTACACACTGGAAAAATCTGCTAGAAAAACCATTACACATATATTCAGATATAGCTGTTCAACTGAAGGCTGACAGACGTGTTTCACCAGCTGCAGTTTTCCTATCTACCAAAATCACAAAACCACTTCTCTGGATCCATTGCCATTTTCTGGCATTTTAAGTCCAGTTTGTGGGAAATATTCTCAAAAAAAAGGGCTGAAATGGAACAAGGCACTCATAAAGAAACATTTTGTTAAATTTTGGCTGTGTATCTACAGATATAAAAGCCCCTTAATTCCATGGTCAGTTCCACATACCCAAACAGGTGAGTTAGATTTGCCCAATAGTGAAAATAATCCAGGTCTGTCTGTTTATTTTAACAAAAATATTCTTTGGGTTTTTCTTCTGAACATGACTCTCTTGCATAGAGCTGGGTTTTCCTTGAATGAGACAAAATAAAATCCAAGCAGGGATACAGAGGGTACAAATCTAGGGAACACAGGTTAATCTTGGTTAAAACTGAACATCCACTTCAGTGACACAATCTGCCAGTAGTCAAAGTAACCCTATTATTGAGTCCAGGAAAAAACCAAAGAGTAACAGCAAGGATACTTTTTTCCTTCCAATTTAGTTTTGAACAAGTACTTCTTATCCAAGGAGTCAGGACCCTCTTGGCAAGACCACCACAGAGGAAATCTCAAAGCCCAGTTCACTGCAACCCTGCTTTGAAAGGGCCAACGCCCTCTGTCACCCTCAGATGATGCTCTCCCAGCTCTTGTGACCAAGCAACATGCCACTTCCTGACATCCTTTGTGGAGAAAGTAAGTCTAATGTAGCTAAACATTTCACTCAGTTTTTCTCTTCCTAACTAAACTAGTGTGCACCTGTGTGCACATATACACACATAATTACCTGAAAAGCTGTTACAAAAGTAAGAAGGCCAGACTAAATTTCATTTTGGACTAGATTAACTAAATTAGTGCTTCAGAAATAAAATCACATTTTAACTGAACTTGCAGAGTTTTGTATGATCCAGCAAGTCTGTCTTGTGTGGGCACTTTCAGCCCAGAAAGAGATCCTTCAATGACAAACCATTTATGAGGCTGAATTACAGGGATGAGGGTGATGGAGCTCCTGGAGGCTGAGACATCTGCAGGACTGAATCTGAAGACTGGATTTTGGTCCCAGAAGGTTTTTTTAGTCACAAAGAATATGAAGCTCTGACAGTTTCTGATGCTTGCCAGAAGACTTTTGAGGAGCTGGTGAGTGCAACAGCAACTTCACCAACAATCTCAAGTGATGCCAAACTGAATTCTGGGCTGGAGCATAAGCCATTACAGAGCAGGAGCTGAGGGTGAACTGAAGGATCAAATCACTCAATTGTGGTAAGAATAGCACTTCCTCCAAGACACCAAACCCCTTACTTTCCCAATTAAACAAAAAAATATACAAACATTTTAAAATTTCAATAGTGTTTCAAAGGTCAGCTCTGTTCACATCAGCCCACAGGGATTACATTAAAAAAAACCTCCACTATGAACAGAATTTTTTACTTAGTGAAAACAGCAGGGACAAAATAGTGCTAATGAGGATTATTCTTTTTATGCACATTGGTAGGCTTTTTATCTTCACACATGAAAGTCTTCTCCATTGAGACAAAATTTCCTGGCACACATGGCACACTAATTCTTGTCCCAGCTATAAGGGCTGTCAACCTCACAGCAACTCATAGAAGCACAGAATGGTTTGGGTTGGAAGGGACTTGAAAGCCCATTGAGTTCCAACCCCTTTGCCATGAGCAGGGACATCTTCCACTGGACCACACTGTTCAAAGCCCCACCCAGCCTGGCCTTGAACACTTAATTCCACCTGTGGAAAAAATCTGTGCTCTCAGCTGGGCAAGGTCAAAAAGGGGAGCAAGGAGGAAACTTTGAGATGCAAACACAACACTTCTCTGGGATAAGCACTGCAGAAGACTGTCCATAAATACGGTGATGTGTGGAGAGGCAATACCTGTGCAGTCACCATCCTGCAGACAGAATTCTGCATTTCATTTACACTACTCATATCTACAACACACAGTAAGCAGAGCCTCCCAGGCTTTTACAAGACTAGAAAATTAAAACTGCAGTTTGGTCCGAAATACTAAAAAACCCTTGATAGTTTCATGGAGCCAAGAGCCTCTGAGAGAGGCTGAACCAGCAATTCCTTCCTGAGTTTCCAATGGAAAAAGATTAGAAGAACATTACATATAATATACCCATATGCTTTGTTTTGCTTGCTTTTTGTTTTGCCTTTTAAGAAACTTCCCCTCCAGAATATTAAAAGTAACAAATTTTAAAATTTTTTTAACAAACACTAACCTCAGATCATTAGCCAACCTGGCAACAGACCAGAGAAAATTTATAGCCGACATGCAACATCAGCTTTCATCCAGAAATGCTAATTTCAGTAAAATGAATAGTGTGTGGGCTTTTCATACTGCTTTGCATTTGGCTCCTCACAGCCCTGTTTAAAGCCTGGGAACCGGCCATATAGTTAAACTGCACAGATGTTCAACAATCTGTACTTGTGTTAATTACCCTAATGTGAGCAGAAACTCAACAGATCCCTGCTAATGAAGGAGAAAGTTTTCCAGTGTGACTACCGTATGTTTCATTGTCACTGTATTACCAAGCTTCTCCCCCTCCTTCCCCTGCCCCCCCAGCTCCCATTCTCTCCAGCTCCTTTGCATTCACATCACCCTCCTACCTCAGCATGCATGAATTGGACCAACTAATGACTGTGTATTCGCAACATGGCAGACACCATTAGGCTGATCGGAGGTGCGGCTGCTGAATTTTAACAGGCAATTTTAAACAAGGTAAGAAAACAGATTCATCACGCTCCCGATTCTCTCATCCCCACCCATCTGCCATTCTTCTGCCCTTGCCACAGCTCAGAAACACTCCTGAAGTGCAAACACACTTCCCCCTCCGTAAAACACGGCGGCGTAGAAAGCAATGCAAATAGATGTTGCTGGGCAATTACTGGGGATGGGAGAGCAGAGCTGGGCGCATCTGGGAGGA